>NW_026947486.1:73687043-74287043 GCF_034190915.1 Cavia porcellus
CAGAACAGGAAGAAAAAGATGCAACAGCAGAAAGATAACATGTCAACAATAAACCAATATATGAAAAGTTATAACCATTAGCGTAAATGGTCTCAATGCACCAATTAAAAGAAACAAACTGGCAGAATGGATAAAGAAACAAAATCCAACCATATGTTGTCTACAAGAAACCCATCTAACCCAAAAGGATACCCTCAGACTGAAATTCAAAGGATGGAAAACAATATTTCATAAAACAGGAACCCCCAAAAAAGTGGGGGTGGCTATTCTGTTTTCAGACAAGGTGAACTTCAAGCCAATAATGATCAGAAGACATAAAGAAGGTCACTACATACTGGTTAGGGGAAAACTACAAGAGGAAGAAATAACTATCTTAAATATGTACGCACCAAATTCCAGAGCACCCACTTATATAAAACAAGTACTAACAGAAATGAAAAACCAAGTTAACAGTGACACATTTCTAACAGGAGATCTTAACACATGATTGACACCAATGGACAGATCAACCAGACAGAAAATCAGCAAAGGAATAAAAGAACTGAATGGCACCTGTGAACGAATGGACTTAATAGACATATACAGAGTATTTCACCCAACAACAAGAGAATGCACATTCTTCTCAGCAGTACGTGGGTCATTTTCTAAAATAGACCATATATTAATTCACAAAACATATCTAAATAAATACAAAATGGTTGAAATCATCCCTTGCATGCTATCGGAGCATAGCACTATGAAATTAGAAATTAATGATAAAAGATAGTACAAAATTCCCAGAAACACATGGAAGCTGAATAACACACTCTTCAGTAATCAGTGGGTAACAGAAAAAATCAAAGAAGAAATTAAACACTACCTACAAGAAAATCAAAACGCAAATACTACTTACTGGAATCTGTGGGATGCAATGAAAGCTCTCCTCAGAGAAAATTTATAGCACTGAGTTCACACATCAGGAAAACAGAATGAATACCAATAAATAAACTGATATTACACCTCAAACATCTAGAAAAACAAGAGCAAGTCAATCCCAAAGCCAATAGAAGAGAAGAAATTATAAAAATCAGAGCAGAAATCAATGCAATAGAGACTAAAAAAAATACAAAAAATCAGTGAATCAAAGAGTTGGTTCTTTGAAAGAATAAATAAAATTGATAAGGCCCTAGTCAACCTTATTTTTTAAAAAAGGAAGAAAAACCTCAAATTCATGCAATAATGAATGAAAGAGGATAAATAACTACAGACCCCATAGAAATACAGAAAGCCATCAACACCTATTTCAAAAACCTCTACTCTTAAAGGATTGATAACACAGAGCAAATGGACAGATTCCTAGAAACATACTAAGTACCAAAGCTAGGTCATGAAGATGTAAAACTACTGAATAATCCAATATCTATTAATGAAATAAAAAATGTAATTAAATCCTTACCTACAAAGAAAAGTCCAGGCCCAGACAGATTCACTGCAGAATTCAACAAGAAATACAAGGAAGACATAATGCCAACACTCCTCAAACTCTTCAATGAAATTGAAAGGGAAGCAACCCTTCCTAAGTCATTCCTGGAAGCAAATATTACTCTAGTACCAAAACCTGAGAAAGACCCAACTAAAAAAGGGAACTACAGAACAATCTCCATAATGAACACAGATGCAAAAATCCTCAATAAAATATTGGCAAATAGGATGCAGCAAATCATCAAGGTCGTACACCATGACCAATTGGGATTCATTCCAGGCATGCAGGGATGGTTAAATATTCATAAATCAATAAATGTAATGCACCATATCAATAGAGCCAAAAGTAAGAACCACATGATCACTTCTGTAGATGCAGAAAAAGCTTTTGATAAGGTCCAACATTCATTCATGATGAGAACCCTGCAGAAAACTGGAATAGATGGTCTGTACCTCAGTATAATATAGGCCATCTATGACAAACCAACAGCCAATATCACAATAAATGGCCAAAAATTGAAATACTTTACTTTAAAATCAGGCACAAGAATGGGTGTCCCTAATCACCGCTCCTATTTAAAATAGTACTGGAAGTTCTAGCCAGAGCAATTAGACAAGAGAGAGAAATAAATGCTGTAAAGATAGGAAAAGAAGAAGTTAAGCTATCTTTATTTGCAGATGACATGATACTCTATATAGAAGATCCCCAAAACTCGATTGAAAGACTGCTAGATATAATAAATAAATTTAGTAATGTAGCTGGTATAAAATCAATAGTCAAAAATCAATAGTATTCCTATAGACTAACAACAAAGTCACAGAAAGAGAAATAAGAGAAGCCACATTCTTCACACTAGGAACCAAAAAAAATGAAATGTCTAGG
Source organism: Cavia porcellus (assembly GCF_034190915.1). Taxonomy (NCBI): domain Eukaryota; kingdom Metazoa; phylum Chordata; class Mammalia; order Rodentia; family Caviidae; genus Cavia; species Cavia porcellus. The sequence goes on from NW_026947486.1 coordinate 73,689,388, forward strand.
AATTACTCTCACGAAAGAAGTGAAAATTCTGTATAGGGAAAATTATATTACACTGAAAAATGAAATTGAAGATGATTTCAGAAATTGGAAAAACACCCCTTGCTCATGGATAGGAATAATAAATATAGTGAAAATGGCCATCCTCCCAAAACTTTTATACAGATTCAATGCAATCCCAATAAAAATACCATCAACATACCTCATAGAACTTGAGAAATCAATCCTAAAATACATCTGGAGTGAGAAGAGACCTAGAATAGCAAGGACAGTTCTAAGCAGCAAAGGCAAGGCAGGAGGTATCACAATCCCTGACTTGAAATTATACTACAAAGCAACAGTAGTAAAATCAACATGGTACTGGAACCAAAGCAGAGTTGAAGATCACTGGAATAGATTAGAAGATACAACCACAACTGCAAACACACTCAAACACCTTATCTTCGATAAAGGTGCCAAACAGGTTCACTGGGAGTACGACAGTCTCTTTAATAAATGGTGCTGGAAAAACTGGCTCTCCATATGTCGAAAACTAAAACTAGACCCATGCCTATCACCATGTACTAAACTAAAATCTAAATGGATCAAAGTTCTAAATATTAAACCAGAAACACTAAATCTATTGGAAGACAAATTGGGTAAAAACCTTGAAGATATAGGAGTAGGTAGAAAATTCATAAACAGGACTCAAACCGCCTGGGAAATACTTCCCAGAATCAATAACTGGGAGCACCTCTTATTAAAAAGTTTCTGCACATCAAAAGAAGTCTCCAGTGTGGTGAGAAGAAAACCCACAACCTGGGAAAAAAATCTTAGTTAACTCCCCCTCAGACAAAGGACTTCTGTCTAAAATATATAAATAATCAAAAAAAGAATCAGAACCCAAAATTGAAAGACCCAGTCTAAAAATGGGCATCTGAGATGAATAAACAATTCTCAGATGAAGAAATACAAATGGGAAATAAATATGTCAAAAAATGTTCATCATCATTGGTCATTAGAGAAATGCAAATCAAAACCACACTGAGATTTCATCTCACTCCTGAAAGAATGCCCAAGATCAAGAAAACCAACAACAACAATTGCTGGATAGGCTGTGGAGAAAAAGGAACTCTCTTGCACTGTTGGATAGAGTGTAGACTAGTGCAACCATTGTGGGGGTCACTTTGGAGATTTCTCAGAAAACTAGGACTGGAAGCCCCATATGACCCAGCTATACCACTTTAGGCGTATTACAAGAAGAACTGAAAGCATCATACCACAGTGAAGTATGTGCACCCATGTTTATAGAAGCACAATTTGTAATAGCCAGATCTTGGAAACAAGCTAAGTAAGTGTCCATCAACTGAAGAATGGATAAAAAAGTTGTGGTGTTTTTATACAATGGAGTACTACTCAGCTATAAAGAATGACCGCATTTACACACTTATAAATAAATGGACGCAGCTTGAGATAATACTCATAAGTGAAATAAATCAAACTCACATGTATAAATACCGAATAGTTTCCCTAGTGTAAGAAATGATAAGAATACATAGAAATATGTGTTAATCATGATTCCCGATCATATTGGTTTGAAGCCATATAATGTTTTCACTCATTACCCAGAATGGTTTTAACCTGGGTTGTTCGATTATTGTCGGTGTCACTCCCGGCCTGCAGGAAGAACACGTGACAGATTCTGACGGTGTGCAATCTTGCCTTTATTTGTCTCCGCGTGGGCCCCGCGAGGCCTCCGCTCTGCCACCAGCCCTTTCTCGCCGGTGGACTTTCTCTATCTCTCTCTGTGCTTCTTCCTCGTGGCGGGAGAGGCATTCACTTTTATAGGGTAACAGTGGCCAATCAGTTCAAAGCGCGCGATGCGGGCTGACTGGCTAACATCAGTTGTTGCTAGGCAGACTATCTTACAGAGCGGGTTGTTTAAGTCGCCAGGGCAATCAGGGGGCAGGAAGCAGGCGCCAACTTGGCTCACTCGATGGGAGGGGCAATCTAGCTCAGGCTCCGCTCCCACCCACAGGCCCTACGTCCGCCAAGTAAGGCGACCGGTGTTGGCCGCGGCTCCCAACATCTCCCCCTATTTTATTTACTTTGAATGAATGTATGCATCGCAGCCCGCCCTGGATCGAGTGCAGAGGCTTATGCTTTGTGTTGAGGCCCACCGTAGGCCCTTGGCTTGGACCCTGGTCGGCCGTCCCCGGGTCCACCAAGGCCTTGAGACCCTCGTCCTTTTTCCAGGGCCAGGAGTGAACTGGACGGAACCTGGATGCACATAAGCATGCACTCATGCCCCTCCGTGTGATCCCCTCGGAGAGACATCTAGATCTGGGCAGATTCTAGTAATCCAGCGGCTTTCGTGCAGTATGGGGTAGGGCCTGGCTTAGGTCGAGTCGTGCTGGGGAGGCACGCTCTTACCCGTCATTGACTCACCTACCCTGCTGTGTGGTGTCAATAGGGAAGGAGTGCGGAAGACCCGCCACATCTAGACCCGGTCGTAGGCCAGTCGAGCGAGCCATGCATAAGCCTGGGGGTCATTGTGCCCATCACGGGCTGCTGCCAGGGCCGCATGGGCAACCAGGCATACTTGATGCCGGGCCGCCGCAAGGCGCCCATTAATAAATGATGTAACCCATCGGAGCAAGAATGGTCCTACAAGTAAGAGCAGAAGCAAGGAGCACAGGGGACCTAACAATGGTAAAATATAGGGGAGCAAGCCATTCCAGGCTCCCCAAAAGGGATTGTCTTGTAGTTCTTTTCTTCTCTTTTCTAGGTCTTCTTGCAGTTTCTTTAATCGGTCTCGAACGATTCCGGACTTGTTGGCATAAAAGCAGCATCTTTCCTGTAAGGCAATACAGATACCTCCCCTCTCTACAGTGAGTAGATTTAGGCCCCTTCTATTCTGCAGAACAACCTCTGCAAGGGAATCAATTTGATCTTGTATCTCCTGAAGGGTTCTCTCAACTATAGACATGTCTTCTATCAATTGCTTGGATAACTGAGTATATTTGGTTAATGAAACTCCTAGGCCCGCAGTCCCGGCGGCCAGGGCTCCAGTTATCCCCAGACCAGCCAAGAGAGGTAAAATCAGCACATCTCTCTTATGTCTTTTTATAAAGGTGTCCACAGCTGGGATGGGCATGGGTTGGTCCCCAGGGACAATACCAATGTCAGGCAACAAGTAAGCTAGGCCACATAGGCCGGTCCAATTACTGGGCAGGTAGGTATAAGCATGACCATTGCCGCAAGCAAATACTTTGCCAAAGGGGGCACATAGCGGCGAGCTACTACTTACATTGGTTATGGACTCACACGAGGCGACTGCCAGCGCTCCAACAACAATATCATAACTATTATTTTGTGGGTACTTTTGGAAACAGGATGCATTAAATTGTCCCATAAACTGGACCCGAAATGGAGGCCCATGTGAGCAATTATAGGGTGTGCTATAATTGTAAGGTTCACTTTCATAGTCTCTAAAAGGCATGGCCAGCGGCCATGATTCTCCCATCATCATACACAGCCAACAATCGGAGGCCAGCCCTGGGTCAGTAAGATTGAGTGCTTTGTGGGTAGCCTCTAATATGGATTCAGTAGCGGGGTCAAGGTTAATGCCTCGGGATTTTGGGCGTAGGAGTGGATGGTAATTGACTTCAGGGAACGGATTTAATTGTTCCCATCCCTCGATGACCTGTTCCTGTCGGTACTGGTCTTGGACCCCTCCACCGTCAGAGATGTGAACGGGAGCGGTCATAGACCAACAGACCGTTTCTCCAACCTCTCCATTACAACCTGACTGCATGAATGGAGAACTGCCTACAGCAGCGGGAATATGGTTAGGGGCAACAGGGCTTTTAGTTGTAGTTAGCGTTGCCATCCAATAGGTTGTACTTTTAAATTTGCATTGTTTTGTCTCTGTATAGCATGTAACATGCATGGATTCCTCAAACTTAGTGCAGGGACATGTGGCGAGATCACCAGGCCCTGAGGGACTCACCTTAGGCTTAAGTATGCACTGATAGGATGGTTGACTAAATCCTCCTGCAGTGGAGGGGTACACAACTGAGAATGCTGTTTTATCCCCACAATCGGTCCCTGGTCCTTTTTTGGCGCTAGGTGGTATACTGCTTACCGTGCCACCTCCGCAATCGCACGGACTGCCAAGAAGGCTCGTGCGAAGATCTATTCCAGAAGCGGGGCCCCCCAGCCCTGCATGTACCATACTTATCCTGAGGAGTGCTAGGACAACGCCCCCAACGAAAAAAGCAGCCTTTTTCGGGTTCATCTGGCTGTCAGGCCTGCTGCTGGTCTCCGGCAGGACAGGATTAGTCTTCAGTCGAAGGGCTTGTCGCACGCGTCAGTCTTTCTGGGACCCACAATGGTTCTCGTCCCGGTTCCTGCGGGAAAACACAAACCGCACCTCGGTTCCAGCTGACTACCGGATCCGGGCCCATCCATTGTCCCGTCAGGACATCTTTCCATTTTACCCATCCCTTATTGCTAGGAGATGGATTACAATGCTCCATAGCCGGGGGGTGGTTGTTATTGTTCAGGTTTAAAAAATTGTATGTGAATAGTGCCATGGATAGCCGTGCCTTTGGGGGCAGGCCCTGGCCTACTCCCCCTTTTTGTTTATATAAGATTTCTTTGAGGCTTTTGTGAGCTCTTTCAATAATTCCTTGGCCTTGAGGATTATATGGGATCCCATGTTTTAAGTGTACTTCCATAGTCTTACAGAACTCATTGAAGGCTTTTCCTGTATAGGCTGGTCCGTTATCTGTCTTTAATATTTTGGGCTTGCCCCACGTGGCCCAAGCCGCTAAGCAGTGATTGATCACATTAGATACCTTTTCACCTGTCTCTGCAGTTGCGAATATGAGAACAGGTGTCCGTGGAGACATGGACATACTTAAGAGATCCAAATTCTGTTATGTGTGTGACATCCATTTGCCAAATATCGCCAGGGATCAACCCTCTGGGGTTAACCCCCATTGATATGGCAGGCGCGTGTGTGGCGCATGAGCCGCACAGTCGCACGATGTCCCGCACGTCAGCCCTGGAGATGCGGTACTGGTTGGCTAGCGTCCTGGCATTGACATGGAATTTGTCATGGAACTGACGGGCTTGCTCTATTGGAGATAACATATTGAAAATCCATAACGGGCGAGTGGCCGCGTCAGCAGCCGCATTGCCCTGTACCATGGGCCCTGGTAGGTGTGTATGTGCTCTTATGTGAGTGATGTATATTTTGTTGTGTCTATTTATGAGCAATGTCTGGATAGACAAAAACAAGTTAGTTACTTTGGAGGTTGGTTTAATTGGGCCTGCAGTCTCAAGGACCTGCATGGCATTGACAACATATTTTGAATCAGAAACAATATTAAGGGCCCCTGGGAACTTCTCGAGGACGGTTTGTACAATTTGTAACTCCACCACCTGTGGTTGATCTAGTTCAAACTGTATGTTAACTGGAGGCATGCCTGAGACCACATAGGCCCCTATCCCGGTTTTTGACCCATCAGTATAGACTGTTGTTGCAGGAGTAAGGGGTGCAGGGGCGGTGATTTTTGGAAATATCACCGGATGTTGAGTAATAAACTGTAGTATAGGGTCCTTAGGGAACTGATTGTCTATCTCCCCAAGAAATACGCATCTCAGGATGGCCCAAGTATCTATGCAAGCAGTCAGAATTTTTATTTGAGAAGCGGTATAAGGCACCCGAATAGCGTGAGGTGTGGAGCCAAAATGCTGGATGGCTCTACTATGTGCCTCCAGAGCCAGAGAAGCAACTGCTTCCGGGTAATGTTCAATAATCTTGGCAAGTGAAACCTTAGGGTGCACCCACAGAAGTGGTCCTTTCTGTCAAATCACTGCCGTGGGCTGGGAACTGGTCTGCAACAAGCAGACCTCAAAAGGCTGTTCTGGGTCAATTCTCTGTAATGTAGCTTTGCTTAGGGCCTCTTCTATCTTTTTTAGAGCAACTCTGGCCTCTGGGGTGAACTTTCTAGGGGAGGCAATATCCGGATCCCCTCTTAGGAGATCAAACAGGGGCTTTAAGTCCGAATTAGGGATGTGCAAGTAAGGTCTGATCCAATTTATATCTCCCAGTAACTTTTGCATGTCATTTAGGGTTGTAAGATTATCTGTTCTGATGGTTACCTTCTGTGGAGAAATCGATGTAGGGGAGACTTTGGTACCCAAGTAAGTCACTATGTCTCCTCCTTGAATCTTGTCAGGGGCAATATGTAGATTAGCCTTTCTCAGGGCCTCGACCAACTGGCCGAGCATATTATTCAGCATGTCTGGGTCCCTGCCGCTGAGCAAAAGGTCGTCCATGTAATGCACACATCTTATCTTGGGAAAGGATTTCCGTAGGGGGGCCAGTAGGGAATCAAGGTAAATCTGACACATAGTGGGACTGTTGGCCATACCTTGGGGCAGCGTTATCCACTCGTATCTGAGATCAGGGCTTTCTTGGTTAATGGTGGGTAAGGTAAAGGCGAACCTATGGGTGTCCTCTGGATGCAGGGGGATTGAGAAGAAACAGTCTCAAGATCTATAACATAAATTGGCCAAGACTGAGGGATGGCTGAGAGAGCTGGCAGCCCCCTCTGGACCGCCCCCAGGGGCTGCATCTGCGCGTTGACCGCCCTTAAATCATGGAGCAGCCTCCACTTGCCTGATTTCTTTCTAATAACAAAAACAGGGGTATTCCAAGGGGAGGTTGATGGCTTTATGTGCCCTGCCTGAAGCTGGGTTTTGACTATCTCGGTTAACGCTAAAAGCTTCTCCTTGGGTAGGGGCCACTGAGGTACCCAAACTGGACTCAGGGACTTCCAAGTGATCTTAATTGGAGTAGGCAGGAGAACTTCCTCAGCGGCCCCTAGGAAAAACCCAGCCCGTGTCTACCTTCCCTTTTCTCTACAGGTACGGGAGATGTCCGGCCCTGCAGGGCAGAGCCCAGGCCCTTGCCGGGAACATATCCCTGATTTTTAAGTATACCCTTGGCTTGAGGAGAGCAGGTGGATGTAAGAGTGACATCCATCTGAGTGAGGATGTCTCTTCCCCACAAAGATACCGGCAGCTGTAGAACAAAAGGTTGAAAATGTCCTTGGTGACCCTCCTCATCACACCAAGGCAGGGTCACGGCACTAACCTGGGGGGCAGCCACCATCCCCAACCCTTGGAGTGTGTTGTCAGCTGTATTGGTGGGCCAGCTAGAAGGCCAGTCCCTCTTGGAGACAATGGAGCGGTCTGCCCCTGTATCCAGGAGTCCTGTTATATTTCTACCATTAACCCTGAGCGAGAACATGGGTCTTTTATCAAGAGTCATATGAAGTCCTTCAAAAATTTCTCCAGAGGAGCCAAAACCCTGATCCCCTCTAACCCGTTGTCTAGACTGGAATCTCTCATGGAGACTGGGGAGCAATAAAAGTTGTGCTATCTTATCCCCCTCATTAATCACCATGGTCCCTACATGAGATTGGACCATAATCTTAATGTTTCCTGTGTAGTCTGAGTCTATAACCCCAGGGAGCACGGTAAGGCCCCGGAGGGCTGTGGAGGACCGTCCAATCACTAAACCAACTGATTTTTCAGGTAGCGGTCCCTTGAAGGTGGTCCCGACCACCTGAACGCCCATATCGGGCGTTAATAGGAGTCCGGAGGCGACACAGAGGTCCACGCCTGCTGACCCAGGGGTAGCCCTTGTGGAGGGCTGCCATTTTGTGTTGTCCTGTCTAGGGGGCGGGGGTCCGTCCGTAAGGAGGGCCCCCTCTGGCCGTTTTTTGGCTCCTGAATCCCCCTGCCACTAATGCGGTTTCCCTGGGCATCAAAAACTGATCTGCAATCTTTCGCTTTGTGTGTTCCCTTCCTGCATCGTTCGCACACGCCTATTGGCCCTTCCCATGTATTAACACTGTGCGGACAGTCTCTCCTAATATGCCCTGGTTCCCCGCAGCCAAAACATCCTTTGGGCTTACGATCTCGCTTAGGTCCGGAAGCACCCTTAGCTTGTGCTGTCGCGGCTACAAAGGCCGCCGCAAGCTTTGCTGCAGTCATCTGCCCTCCAATCTCCCTACACATCCTAATCCAAGCATTGAGATCCTTGTTTTTATGCGGGGCAAGAGCCGCTTTGCACTCCGTTGTGCATTGTTCAAAAATGAGTTGTTTGATCAGGGGCTTTGCCACTTCTTGGTCTGAAAAAACTTTATCAGCCGCGTCCTGCATCCTAGCCACGAAATCAACAAATGGCTCTGTGGCACCCTGTACTATCTTTGAAAGGCATAATGAGGCCGCCCCCGCACCGTTCACCTGTTTCCATGCGCGGAGCCCAATATTAGAGATTTGGTCATACACCTCATTGGGGAACTGAGTTTGGTCATCCCTATATTGACCTGAGCCCTGGAGCATATCTTCGTTCCACCTTGCATGCCCCCTGTTAACATTCTTTTCTGCTTGCTCGATGGCAAACTCGGCATACCAGGCTCGCCAATCAAGATAACTACCTGAAGGAAGGCACGCCTTGGCCAGCTGCATCCAGTCACCCGGTGTAAGAGGCTGAGAGGCAAGATTCTCTAGCATAGCTATGGTATAAGGAGCTGTGGGCCCGAAGGTCATGACAGTGCTTTTTAATTTTCTAATCTGTTTTATTTTAAACAGTTCCCAAACATTGCGCCCTTTGCCTGGGGCCATTTGCACAGGGTATACTCCATAAGGACCGTAATCTAGTCCTTGCATCGGTGGATCCCCTCCGAACCATCGTTCACCCTTCCATAACCGCCCATGAAAATACCGTCCGCCCCGCAGCGCGACGTCATAGGACGGCGGTCGCGACAGAGTGGAACGGGGCATCACTTCCTGTGCCGGCTGAGAGAAGGGAGGGTTCCCTGTAGCGGCCTCTCGGCGGGGAGCTACTTCTGGAAAAGAGCTCCAGGGCGGAGCGGATGGCTCTCTATCTCCTCCCCGCCAGAGAGCGCTCGGGGGCCCTTTCTCCTCTCTCTGCTTTTCCTGGGCGGCGCACGCACACAATTCACGGCGCAACTCGGCATAGGGGTTTTGGGCCTCTCTGCTTCCTGCCCCACCTTCTGGTTCCTCCTCGCTATCTAAGTCAGAGGACCCCAGAGCTTGGGTGTCCTCTATCTTTCCCTGGATCTTCTCCCCCTGTACAGATCCCTCCCGAGAGCATTCCGACTTTGCCTGCTCAAAAGCCTTGCGTGCGTCTATGATTTCCGCGTCTCTAACTGCCGACGGGAACCCCTTCCCCTCCCTTTCAAGGCACGCATGTATCATTTCCCACAGGGGGCGAATAGCTGGCGAAATATCGCCTTCCAATTCCGCCGAGGCGAGGTCCCCGCCTAACTTCTCCCATGACGGCAGGTTTAAATGCCCCGTGGGTAAAAACCAGGGAGCCACCCTATCTACCTCTGCTATGAATAGTTCCAGTGTTTTTTGACCTACCCTGAGGTCTCTAGCTTTTAAAAGCTTTCTAAGGGCCTTTACCAAGGGCCGCGCCTCCGCGCTCGGTAAATTACCCATCTCTAACCTCTAAGGGCTGTAACTCACTGCGTGTGACTTAAAGAACCCGTCACCTACGTGTGAGCCTGAGGGGAGTCTAAAAGCCCTGTAGGTGCGCGCCACCCAGAGCCCAGGCTTATCCCCACTCACCTGTACAGCAGCACCACGCTGGAGCGTTGCACACCACCGCCGCGTCTTGGGGTTGATCAGTCCCCGTACGGGCCACCAGATGTCGGTGTCGCTCCCGGCCTGCAGGAAGAACACGCGGCAGATTCTGACGGTGTGCAATCTTGCCTTTAGTTGTCTCCGCGTGGGCCCCGCGAGGCCTCCGCTCTGCCACCAGCCCTTTCTCGCCGGTGGACTTTCTCTATCTCTCTCTGTGCTTCTTCCTCGTGGCGGGAGAGGCATTCACTTTTATAGGGTAACAGTGGCCAATCAGTTCAAAGCGCGCGATGCGGGCTGACTGGCTAACATCAGTTGTTGCTAGGCAGACTATCTTACAGAGCGGGTTGTTTAAGTCGCCAGGGCAATCAGGGGGCAGGAAGCAGGCGCCAACTTGGCTCACTCGATGGGAGGGGCAATCTAGCTCAGGCTCCGCTCCCACCCACAGGCCCTACGTCCGCCAAGTAAGGCGACCGGTGTCGGCCGCGGCTCCCAACAGATTATAGTATCTATGATAGCACGAATAACTATTTTGAAGAAAGCAACACAGCATAAAAGCTAGTGCTGATTTAATATCATCTTCTTTTGAAGTCCCATCAAGCTGTAGTATATCTGTTTCCACTGGTTTTAACATGTTGAATCTTACTATATTTCACTATATGCTATAGTATAAACAAAATTCTTTATAGGCAAAGAGATAATATAGAAACCATTGTTTGTTTTCTATTATCAGGTTCTAAATACCCTGTAATTCTTGCATTCCCTTGAAAGGCTTCACGCTGTCTAGATACGCTTGAAATTATAACACAAAAGTTACACTCAAATAATTTAAGGAAAGAGGCAGTATGGTGACGACTATCATGTTAGATTGTCTGGTGGTGAAACACAGTGATGCTTGAATTCCTCGGTTCTCCCCTGCATTGTTCTATTACAATGTCCTCTCTTATCTCAATCTTCCCCCTATTATTAAATTAATGTATTTTCTCTTATTTTTAATTAAGGGAAAACTAAATTAAAGAATAATGGGACATATTATAGTAACTTTTTTGTTGTCCTATTAACCTGGCTTGAACCCCAGTATTGCTCTCCCCATCTTGTTCTGTCTGATTATTATATATTCTATTTTGTTTGATAGTATTATGTTTGAGGGTATAGGCAATCACTTTGAAGGCAATAAGATATACTATGACGCCCATTATGGATTGACTGTCATCCTTTTTTTTTTTTTTTTTTGAAGTCCTGTAAGGTCCTCAGTGTAGATTTTATTGGTTTTGTTCCGTACTGTTTTGATCAATTCTATTATACCCGATGATATAGACAACTCAACTTAAAAATAGCAAGAGTCACAATGGTAACCACTTTTGATCACCTGGTATTCTATTTTTGCATCACGTGCTATGCCCACCCTTTTGTTCTAACTGACTCTGTTTTGCTTAGTCACATTTGTTTTTATTCTCTTCAAAAAATAATAAGAACTGTGAGAGTAATAAAACTCTAAAAGTCTAATTGTTACTGTAAAAAGTAGAGGAAAGTAAGGTGGACTAAGGGATATAACCGCAGGTATGTTCGGAAGTGTAGGATGGAAAACCATATAACTGAGCTTTTGTTGGATTATTGAACTGAACTGTCTCCAATTTCACCGTATGAATGTTCACTTTATACGCTTTAATTTAGTGATATGGACAACTGTTTCTGGGAAGATAATATGTAACCTATTAATTGGTGATTTCGTACTTTATGTATTTTTTTCTAGAAATACTATATTATTTGTACCCTTTTACTACATTGTTTTTTTTTTATGTCCTTTCTTTTTTTTTTTTTTTCTTCTCTCTTTAAATAAAAAAAGACTTTTTTGTTAGATGCTGTCTTTCCTTTATGTTTTAATCACCTCTTTGGCCGCTGAATTTGACTTGTATGCATCCTGTTATTGCATTTTGAGGAAATAATTACTACTGGTTATAACAGCATCGACATGCTTAATCCCACATTGTTTACATGTAATAGCATTGATTTTACACTTTCAATTTTTACCAATATTATTTGAAACCTATATATTATTGTTATCAGCAGTTAGTCTGTGATTTAGAAAGAAAAGTGAAAAAAACAAATATAGGATTTTTGAAAGAAGACTGAAGGTCTGTACAAGGAAAAGAAGAGAGGAGAACTAATAATAGGTAATTTAGGAAGCCAAATTCTGTTGGAGGTGTTTCAGTTGAATTGAGGTGTCAGTTAGAGGATTTTAACAAGATACTTGCTTTGGAAAGGTTGGGATGCAGGGAGAGAGAATTGGGATTGAAGAAGGCTTTGAGATTGTCAGAGCCAGTTGATATATTTGGTTACCTGTGAAATGGAATAGAGGGAAGGGAAAACAGAGAGCCATATAATATAAGGATGGGCAAATGAATAAAACAGAAAAGACAAAGGTTAATACAAGAAAATATAGACATGATTAAGGAAAATCAGAATGTAGCAAACTAATAAGATGAATTTTGAAAGTAGAAAAAGCAAGTAACAAATATTGAAATGGAAGCTTGAAATGAAGAAATAAAGAGAAGAGATGTGCAAAATGGACACCAAATAAATCAGGCAGAGAAAAAAAGAAGGAGGAAGGAAGTGTGAGGGTGAAAGTGAAGAAAAAGTGAAGGAGAGGAAGAAGGGGAAGGAGGAGAAACAAAAGGAAATGGAGAAGGAAAGAGAAAGAAAAAGAAGAGATAGAAAAGAAAAGAAAAAATCCTGTGTGATCTTATACCAAATATTCCAAGAAGAGAATACACATCTGATTCATGACTCCCACATGATTTTCTGGCAAGTACTTTCAATGTTTTCACAGTTCCTTTCTTGGTTTACTTGCTGTGTGATTGCAAACACAATTTTACCATTTTTGCTTTGAACTTAGAGCTTGAGCCTAAGACACCCAGTCTCAGTAATTCTCCCTGCCAGTTAGCAGGCAGATCTGATGCTATCTCTGGTCATGGCTTTAATACTTTGGAAATTCTCCTCTCCTTCTTTTCTCCTTATCGGTCTTGGCCCTCTCTATTTTTAAAAATGATCTGTCCAGCTTTTATTTTGCTCTTTAACTCATTGGTTCTTAAGTTTTTTTTTTTTTTCAAATAAGAGAAACCATTTGATATTTAAACTTGTGTGTCTGATTTATTTCACTTAAATTTGGGGTCTGAAGATCCATTCATTTTGCTACAAATGACTAGTTGATCTTTCTTTATGACAGAGTAATGCTGCAATCTGTACTAAAATTTTTCTTTTTATCTGTTGATTGACATATGTGCTGCTTCCAAGGTTATGAGTTATGGTGCTACAAAAATGGATAAGCATTATCACTGTGTCTGTTTTGGGTAGATAATTAGAAAGGGAATATCTCTGTTGAATGTAATTTTTTATTTTTGGTTCATTTATTTAGGAATTTCTATAATATTTCCATAGTATGCATGCTAGTTTACATTGCCACAGCAATTTGGAAGTGTTTCTTTTCCCCTGTAATTTCACCAGCATTTGTTATTATTTGATTTATTTATGATATCCATTCTTTCTGTAGTAAGATGGAATGTATAAGATGTTTTAATTTACATTTGTCTCATAACAAAAAGTATCTAACATTTTCTCATATATTTATTGGCCATTTTCAATACTTCTGAGAATTATCTATTCATTTCAAAATTGCCCAGTACATGATTGGGTCATTATTTTGGGAAGAGTTCTTCTTTTTTTAGTTTTCCTGTATTCTGTATGTTAGACATCTGTTTGAGATAAAGTTGGCAAAAAATGTTTTGCCATTCTGTAGTTTGGCTCTTTGGTTTTCTGGTTGTTTCTTGTGCTGTGAATAAACTTTCGAATAAGTATTATTATATGTTTTGATTCTAGATGTTACTTCTTGTGCAATTGAGGATTCATTCAGAAAGCCCTTTCCAATATCTTTGTAATGGACAACTTTATATATTTTATTATACAGTAGGTAAAGTGTTTTTTTTTAATTTCTATTTTTGATTCATTTTTATCTTTAGTACATGGTGAGAGCTGTGGCTCTAGACTCAAAATCCTGCCTGTGTTCGGCCAGCTTTCCCAGAAAAATTTGTTAAAGAAACTATCTGTCCTCCAGCATATGCTTTTGAACATTTTGTCAAGATGAATGAATATGCATAGAACTGTTTTTACGTCTCTATTTTTGCATGATTACCAAGCTTTCTTTATAATTGTAGATTTGTAATGAAATTTTAAATTCAAGATTATGGAGACTCTTGATTTGTCTTGTTGCCTAGGATTGAGTTTTGTTATTTGGGTTCTCCTCTGGTTCTATAATAATTTGAAGATTATTTTCACTGGCTCTGTGAAGAATGATTTTGGTATTTAATTGGGATCTCATCAAATCTACAGATCAATTTTTACAGTATAGGCATTTTGGGAATTTGTGTTCTCTTTATTCAGAAACATGGGATATCGTTACTTTTCCTTTTTTATTTTCTTTGCCTTTATTAGTTAAGTTTATAGGAACATTTTATAAGTACATACTTGTCACATTAATCATATGGAATTTGTACCTTCACATCTTGCGTCTTCTTTTTTCCCTTCACCTCCCCTGCTTTATCCTGTCTTCCTCAAATTATTTACAAAATTTTTCTTTCCACTTTTCTTTTTTTCTCATTTTGATTCATTTTTTTTCCTCTCTTTCACCCGTCCTCTCCTTAATTCCTCTTCCCATATGAGCATTTTCTTTCAGCTTCATAATATCCACTTTAAACTTTGATCCTCAGACAAACAATGTAATATTACATGTGTGTTTGATTTATTTCACTTAACAGTATGTTCTCAAGGTGCATACATTGTCTCGTTTATCTTTCTTTAACATTTCTTCATCTGAAAAGTGTATATTAATGTCAGGTGCTCATTTTTGGTTTAAGTTTTTAAGTTTAAGGAATATGATTATTTTGAGTATTTTTTCTAGATACTAGTTCTTTGTTTGAAGAAATACGGCAATTTTTTTCCCTACTTTGTGATTCATCTCTTCATTCTGTGAGGGATTTCTTTCACTATGCAAAAGCTTTTTAATAAGATGAGGTCTTAGTTGTTGATTCTGTGTGATCAGGATTTTCTTCATAAAGACTTTACCAATATCTATGTCTTCACGAGTTCTGTTATTTGCTCTTCCAGCAGATTTAAAGTTTCTGTTTTAATATTTAGATATTTGGTCCATTTTTATTTTATTTTAGTGCATGGTGAAAAACATAGGACTAGTTTTAATAATTGGTGTGTTGAATTTAATACTTGGTGTGTTGAATCTCCAGTACAATTTATTAAGAAGGCTATCTTTCTATCTTTCTTCCAGTGAATGTTTTTGGCCCTTTATTGAAGATAAGATCAGTAAAGTGTTTGGAGTTGTTTCTAAATATTCTAACCCATTCCATTTACCTTTCACTTCGTTTTTATTGACATATTGTTCTGTTTTATCACAGTAGCTATATTACATAATTTCAAAACAGGAATTGTGATGTCTTCTGCCTTGCCTTTATTTCCCAAATTTTTTTTTTTTGGTATTCCACGTCTCATCTGGTTCCAAATGAATTTTAAGAATATTTTATCTAATTTGGTTATGTATACTACTGGTATTTTAATTAGCATTGCAGTAAATCTGTGTAATGATTTTGGGAGAGTGACCATTTTCACTAAGTCAGTTATTCCTACCCAAGAACAAGAAATATCTTTCCATTTTGTGATATTCAGTCTCCTTTTTCATATTGCTGCTGTTTTCAATGTAAAGACCTTTGAATTCTTTTGTTAGTTGATTCATAAATATTTATTTTGTTTTATCTTTATAAATTCACAGTTTTATCTTTCAGACCTTAAGGTACCTCATTAGATTGTTTAATTCAAACTTTATTTTTCTGATGTAGATATTCACAGCTCTAAACTTTCCTCCTCATGCTGCTTTCATTTTATTCCATACTTTCTACTACATTGTACTTGCATTTTCATCTAATTCTAGGAGCTGTCTATTTTTTCTATGATTTTTTCTGTGCCCTACTGATTATTGGAAAGGATACTGTTTAATGTTGAAGCATTTGAAGTTTTATGGTGTCTTTTGCCATCAATCTTTATTTACAATGCACTCTTATCTGATCATATTCATAGAATACTTTCAACACTTTATATTTAATTAAATAGATTTTGTGAAATAATATGTGATCTATTTTTGACAAAGTTTCATATAATCCTGAGAATAATAGGTATTCTGCTATCTTAGCATCTTACATATCTATTAACCCCATTTGTTCAAAGGTTTCATTCAACTGTGATATATCTTTGTTGATTTCTTTTCTAGTTCATTTATCTGTTTCTTATGTTATTGATTTTCCCCTGTATAGCTGTGTTGATGTTTAGCTAATAATTCATGCAATATTTTTAGTCTTCTGAAGCTAGATATGCCAATATTTGGTTCTTAAATAATTATAATTAGCTCTTACTTTTGATGTTTTTCCCTTAGCTATATGTGGTGACTTTTTTTTAAAATAGTTTTTGGCCAGCAGTGCATTCTACCTTAAAATAGAATAGCTACTCTTGCTTGATTCCAGGGTCCCATTCCATGGAATACTGATTCCCATCCTGGTTTTTAGTCTATGAACTTCCTTTTAGAGTCACTGTACTTTAAGTATGGAGAGTTTTTTTGTTTGTTTGTTTTTTGAACTTAAGACCTTGTGATTTCCAGGTGGGCACTTGTACAACTGGGCTATATCTTTTGATGGTTCTTTTTTTTTTTTTTTTTGTCATTCTGATTCACTTCTCACAGCTCACCCCGCCTGGTATATTCATATATACCTGGTATGAATGAATATACCTGGTATATTCATTAGAGATTTTATCATTGTTGCTTTCATTGTGTCTTTGTATATCTTATTGAATTTTTGGAGAGTTCTAACTTGCAGGTCATGAAATTTTAGGGTCTTTATTTTTGGCCATGGAATAATATTATTTCTCCATTAATTTTGAAAGGTAAGTTTTATAGGATATATTAAAGTAGGTTGCATGTAATGTACTTTTATGACTGAAGATCATGAATTTCTGTTAACACTTTTTTGTTTCTATGCTCATCTTTTGTTCTTTTCTAAAATGTAAATAATAAATCTTCTGCCTCTCCTACCAGGTGTGATCTCTCCATGGCATACACTATTGACCATGCCTAGCAAATTTCTTTCAATCCAGAGAGCTGACTGCCTGTGAGATGAGTTCCAGCATGCTTGCACTGACTCAGGAAAAGCTTTGTACCATCACTCCCAGGGAGGGCAGGTGAGATGATCTCAAACACACCAAGGGTAAGCTTTGGAACACCATTCAAAATCTGGAAATATAGGAAAATGACAAAACAAAACACAAAATGCAATCTCAAGCATTCATCCCACACCAAGAAAGCCTAGGAGCCATGTAGACAGAAGAAAATGCAAACAGTACACCTGAAATGCCTGAAATGATATCAACTGAAATAAAGAAATAACTCTGGGAAGCTATAAAAGAACTTATATCAGAAATGTTATACACGATAAAAGAAGAAATGATAAATATAATGAAAGAAATGCTTAACACATCTAAAAAAGACATTGCTAAAAAATTAGAGGAACAATGCAAAAAGATAGAAACCCTGAATGAAAAGTATAAGAAAAAATCAGAATGCAGGAAGCAGATTCAAAGTGATAAAAAGGATATCACAAATTCCATTGAAAGTTGGCAAAATTGTCTCAATGAAAGTGAAGACAGAATTTCAGAACTCAAAGTCAAGAATGTAGCCAGTCCATAGGAAGGTAAGATCTTTTAAAAGTAACAAGCAATCAGGAAAAACAAATTCAACAGCTGCAAGATGACACAACAAAAACAGCATAAGATTGATAGAGATAAATGAAAAAGAAGGGTACAAAACCAATGATACCAACAGGCCACTTACAGAAGTAATAGCTGAAAATTTGCCAAACATGAGAATGGAAACTGACATATGGTTCAGTGAAGCATATAGAACTCCAAATAGCCAAAACCAAAATAAATCTATATCCAGACAGGAAATAAATACCATCCGAGAAATGATCAGATAAGAGTGCATTTTAAGTAAAGATCGATGGCAACATAAGAACAGAATACTAAAAGTTGTTAGAGAGAAAAGAAAAATCATCTATAAAGCAAAGCCTATCAGAATCACAGCAGACTTCTCAACACAAGCAATGAAGTCAAGAAGACCATGGACTGAAGTATTTCAGGTCCTTAAAGAAAATGACTTCCAACTCAGAATGATATACCCTGTAAAGGTGTCCTTCAAAATGGATGGATACATAACATACTTCCATGACAAAGAAGAGCTGAATAACTTCATGATCACCAAGCCAACCCTGCAAAGAACATTGAAAGACATTCAAGAAAGACATAGGAAAAAACCACTAAGCAAGGCAGATATTTAAACAGACTGGAAAGGTAAAGAAAAAACAGCAGAATGATAACATGTCAAAAGTAAACCAGTATATAAATGTTACAACCATTAATGTAAATGGCCTTGTTTCACCAATTAAAAGAAAACAACTGGCAGAAGAAACAACATGCAAACATATGCTATCTACAAGAAACTCATATAACCCAAAAGGAAACTCATAGACTGAAAGGCAAAGTATGGAAAACAATACTACATGCAACAGGAACCAAAAAAAGCAGGGGTACCTATTCTTTTGGCAGACAATGTGAAATTCAAACCAAGAATGGTCTGAAGAGATAAAGAAGGTCACTACATACTGGTTAGGGGAAAACTTCAAGAGGAAGAGATAATCATCTTAAACATCTGTGCACAAAATTCAGGAGCAGCCAGTTATACAAAAAAGTACAAACAAATGAAAAATCAAACAAGAATAGCACAATTATAACAGGATACCTTAACATGCCATTAACACTAAAGGATAGACCAACCTGACAGAAATCAGTGAAGAAATAACAGAACTGAATAACACTTGTGAACAAATGGACTTTATAGATGTATACAGAGTGTTCCAACTAACAGCAACAGAATATACATTCTTCTCAGCAGTAATAGGGACATTCTCTAAAATAGACCCCTATGCTAGCCCACAGAACATACTTAAGTAAGTGCAAAAGAATTGAAATTATCCCATGCATGTTACCAGATTATAGCACCACGAAAATAAAAATTAAGGGGCTAGGGATTTAGCTCAGCGGCATAAGCGCCTGCCTTGCAAGCAGGCAGTCGTGAGTTCGATCCCCGGTACCGGTAAAAAAATGAAAAAGACAAAAAAAAAAAAAAAAAAAAAAAAGAAAATAGAAATTAATCATAAAAGTAACTGCAAAATCCCCACAAACTCATGGAAACTGAATAATAATCTCTTGGGCAATCAGTGGGTCACAGAGGAAATTAAAGAAAAATTTAAACAATATCTACAAGCAAACAAAAATACAAATACAACTTACTGAAATCTGTGGAATGTAATGAAAACAGTATTCAGAGAAAAGTTTGTTGCAGTGAATTCCCACATCAGGAAAACAGAATGAGCACAGATAAACAATGTGTACAGGAAAATGAAGATGCAAATACAAATTACCAAAGATCCAAGGTCCAAGAAGTAGGCTCTCAGAGGAAAATTTCTTGGCATGAATTCGCACATCAGAAAAACAGAACGATCACAAGTAAACAAACTGATGCTACACCTTAAACATCTAGAAAAAGAAGAGCAAGTCAAGTACAAAGCCAAAAGAAGAGAGGAAATTTTAATGAACAGAGCAGAAATAAATGAAATAGAGACAAAGAAAAAATACAGAGAAGCAATGAGTCAACGTGTTGGTTCTTTGAAAGAATAAAAAAATATTGATAATCCCCAAGACAACCTTATTTTAAAAAGGAAAGTAAAAACTCACATTAATGCAATAAGAAACAAAATTGTGAAATCCCTACAGACTCTTTGGAAATACAGATGGCCCTCAACACCTATTTTGAAAACCTCTACTATAATAGGTTTCATAACACAGAAGAAATGGACAGATTCCTTGAAACATATGAAATAACAAAGCAGTGTCAAGAAGATGTAAAACTGCTGAATAACCCAGTTTCTGCTAATGAAATTGAAAATGTAATTAAATGCTTACCAACAAAGAAGAGGCAGAGCCCAGATTGATTCACTGTGTAATTCTACAAGAAATACAGAGAGCACTTAATGCTGACACTCCTCAAACCCTTCAATGAAATTTAAAGGGAAGAAATTCTTCCTAACTATTCCTGGAAGCAAATACTACTTTACAACCCAAACTCAAGAAAGACCCAACTGAAAAAAGTCAGCTATAGGCCAATCTCCATAATGAACATAGATGTAAAAGTTCTCAATAAAATACTGGCAAACAGAATACAGAAAATCATCAAGAAGATTATACACCAAGACCAGTAGGATTCATCCCAGGAATGCAGGGATGGTTCAACATACATCAAAATATGTAATCCACCATATCAACAAAGGCAAAAATAAGAATTACATGATCATTTCTATATATGCAGATAAAGCTTTTGATAAGGATCAACACTTATTCATGATAAAAATCCTACAGAAAATTGGAATACATGATTTTTACTTCAATATGATAAAAATCCACCTATGACAAACCATCATCCATCATCATATTAAATGGCCAAAAACTGAAAGACTTTACCTTAAAATCAGGCACAAGACCAAGATGTCCACTATCATCACCCCCATTCAATGTAGTATTGCAAATGCTAGCCAAAGAAATTACATAAGGAAGAGAAATAAATGGAGAAAGAATAGGAAAACAGGAAGTTAAATTACCATTATTTGCAGATGACATGATACTCTACATAGAAGACTTCCAAAACTCCATGAAAAACTCCTAGATGTATTAAATAAATTCAGTAATGTAGCTGGATATAAAATCAACACTCAAAAATCAATAGCACTGTTATACACTAACAACAAAATCACTGAGAAAGAATAAAGAAAAGCCACAACCTTCACAATAGCATCCAAAATAATGAAATACTTCGGAATTAATCTAATGAAAGAAATAAAAGATATATTCAGGAAAAATAATAATACCCTGAAAAAGAAATTGAAGAGGACCTCAGAAAATGGAAAGACATCCCTTGATCATGGATAGAAAGAATACATATTGGGAAAATGGCCATTCTCTCAAATTGTTACCCAGATTCAATGCAATCCCAATCAAAATACTACTGGCATACCTCATAGATCTAGAGAAATCTCTCCTTTCTGGAACCAGAAAAACCTACTGTAGCAAAGACAATTCTAAGCAGCAAATACAAGGCTGGAAGAATCACAATTCCTGACTTGAAGTTATACTACAAAGCTACTGTAATAAAATCAATATGATACTGGAATAGAAACAGACCTGAAGATCAATGGAATAGATTAGAAGATAAAACTAGAAATACAGGCACACTCAGTCATCTTATCTTTGATAACGGTGCCAAACATATGCACTGGAAGAATGATAATCTCTTTCATAAATGATGTTGGAAAAACTGGTTCTCCATATGCTGAAAACTAAAACTAGACCCATGCCTATCACCAATATAGTAAGCTAAAGTATAATTGGACCAAAGATATAACTATTAAAACTGAAACATTAAATCTGTTGGAAGACAAATTAGGTAGAAATATTGAAGACATAGGGGTGGGTAGAGAATTCATGAATAAGAATCAAACTGCACGGGAAATACTTCCCAGAATCAACAACTGGGGTCATGTTTTATTAAGGAGATTCTGCATGTCAAAAGAAATCTCCAACATAGTGAAAAGAAAATCTACAAACTGGGAAAATATCTTAGTGCACCATCTCTCAGACAAAAGGACTTCTGTCTAAAACATATAAAGAATTAAAAAAAATCAAACCCCCAAATTTCAAAGACCGAATCCAAAAATGGACATCCAAGATAAATACACAGTTCTCACATGAAGAAATACAAATGGCAAATAAATACATGAAAAAATATTCATCACCTTTAGTTGTTAGGGAAATGCAAATTAAAATCACACTGAGATTCCATCTTACTCAAGAAAGAGTGGCCAATAAGAAGAAAACTACCAACAACAAATGCTGGAGAGGTTGCAGGGAAAAAGAAACTCTTCTGCACTACTAGTGGGAATGTAGACTAGTGCAACCACTTTGGAGTCAGTCTGGAGATTCATCAAAAAGCTGGGATTGGAAGTCCCATTTGACCCAGCTATTCCACTTCTGGGCATATTCCCAGAAGAACTGAAAACATCATACCACAGTGATGTATGTGCACCCATGTTTATATCAGCACAATTTGTAATATCCAAATCTTGGAAACAACCTAAGTGCCCATCAACTGTGGAATGGATAAAAAGGTTGTATTTTCATACAATGGATACTACTCAGCTATAAAAAATTATCACATTGAGATATTTATAAATATTTTGATGCAACTTGAGACTATATTAATAAGTGAAATATATGAAACTCACTCGTATGAATAACATATATTCTCCCTATTGCAAGAAATTGTAACAATACGTAAGATTTTATGGTGATCATCATTACCCATCTTATTGATTTGAAGTCTTATAATGCTTTCATTCATTGGTTAGAATGATTTTATTCTATTGTGTTCATTTTTATTATGTGTGATGGCATGTAAAGCTACTTTGAAGAAAAAAAGA
The DNA here is from genome assembly GCF_034190915.1 of Cavia porcellus. NCBI lineage: Eukaryota > Metazoa > Chordata > Mammalia > Rodentia > Caviidae > Cavia > Cavia porcellus. Next base: position 73,711,752 of record NW_026947486.1, read on the forward strand.
CATTATGGCAGCCTTGCCAACTTAGTATCATCTTACTTTAAAGCCCTACCATGCCTTTTTTCTTCTATTTCCATTGGTTCTATCATGGTGTTGCTTATTGGATTATAATATGTGTGATAGTATAAGCAAAATTTTATTTAAAATGAGATATAGTAGCCATTATTCATTTTATGTTATTTGTTTTTGAATGTCTTGTAATGCTTTCATTCTCGTGAATGGCTTTATACTATTTTGTTATGTTTGACATTTTTTTGTGTGAAAATATGCTCAACTACCTCACACAAAAAATATTATGGTAGCTACTGTTAATATCCAATTTGCTTGTTGTGAAGTGCTTTGTTGCGTGCATTGTTCTGCTCTGATTTGCTTTGTTCTGTCCTCTTTTATTTTATTCTCTTTAAAATTAAAAAAAAATGATGTCCACTATTAATCTGCAGTTACTCAGTCATCTCTTGATTTCTTTTTTTGTTTGTTTTAAAGAGGATAAAACAAAATAAAGCCAATCAAAACAAACCAGTGTAAAAAATACAGGAGTTCAAACTATTACAAAATCAACAATAGTTCCCATAATGCCTTTTGATACTTTCAAAATAGTTGCAGATAACTTCAAACATAGTAAAAAATGAAACCGAATGGAATATAATAGAAACAATAAAAACAAAACAATGAATGCAGTAAAGGACTTAAAAACAAAACAAGCTTATAGTAAATACAAAAGTGCTACCATAATATGTCCTGTTATCTTTGAAATCACTGCTTCTGCTATCATGTTTATCCATATCACTTTATGGTCTTCTAATCACCAGTTTCTCCACCTCACTTTATGGCCTGGGGTTTATGATGTTCCCCTTACTCTCTAGGGTATCTGTGTATATACCGTATAGAATGGGAAGTATGAGGTGTTTGCCTGATGCTGTTTTTGAACTGCAAAATCGAATAGGTCACTGAGTTCTTGAGTTTTGTGCTGTGTGTAAGCAGCAGGACAGTGATTCAAGAAGACAAAAGTACTTAAAGCCAGCACTTTATACCCAGCTCCCACTGTGAAATTCACACTCTGCTGTCTTGGCTTCTCACCAAATAAGATGGAGGTTCTTTTTCCTTCCTAACCTGAGCATAAACTTTTCAGGGAGTGTCTATGTCTAGCCAGTGCCTTCCACACAACTGTGTCTTGTGGATGTCTGCCACTCAGTCACTGCAGTAGGGTGATACCAGGCATTCTCAAACACAGTTGTTCTGTAGTTAAATCTTTATCAACTAACATTTAAAAACACAGATTCTGATGAAACTCTCAAATATAATGGATGCTGCACTAAATTTCTTTTCGCATTCTAGCTTGCCACAAGGAAGGAGTCAATTTCAGAGTAAAGCAACATTCTGTTTTTCCAGTTTACAGTAGCCTTGGTCTTTTCTTCTGGCTAGTGCTGCCAGCCCAGTCTTGCTTCTCTCCACAGCTGCTTACCCTTTCCAGGCTTATCTTGCATAAGTGCAGACAAATCTTTCTCCCTAGGAGCTGGGTTAAGCTTTTTGAATTGATTCATTATTTGTTTCTCGATTGTGTTTCTTTCCTCCCACTTCTCTAACAGTTGCTAGTTTTCTTGGCAGCTCCATCCTGACTCACAGAGTTCTATTTTTCTCTTGAACAATTTGTTTTCCAGTTGCCTCAATTCTATGTTCCAGACACTGTGGATTTGGGCCACTCTCTAACATGATATTTTAATCCTTTCACTTTATTAATAACTTAAAAATGTAGGTAATTTTAAAACTCATCCACAAAAAACAACCTGTTCATTAACACCAACTCTATCTTTCTTCAGACTTACATATCACTTTTTTGATTGGTGATAGAAATATTCTCAGTTCTTATTGCTGTTACATACTAAATTGCATTTAATCTACTATGTATAAGCCTGAATATACATTTCAAATTTTATCTCCACCGTATAACATCACAACTATGTATACTAATGAGAATACCTAAACACAAATTCACTTACAGTAATAATTTTCTTCTGTTTAGCATAACATAGACACAATGATTAGGTTTGACTAGGTTTACAAACTACGGTGAAATCTATGAGACTGGGGAACAGTGCTGCTGCTGGAAGAGGAGAGTTCCTGCACACCCTCCTGAGCCTTGGGAGAGTTTAAGATCATCACTCCCAGTGGTCAAGGACCTGTCCAGCTAGCAGCCATACTAGATTGGGCTCTGAAAGTATTGGGCCTGCCTGATCCACACACACTGACCTTTCAGTCCATGGAAATGCACTGTGATCCAGAGTTGAGTTCTAACACACCATCCTGAGCCCCAGGAGAGTTTAAGAACATCGCTCTCAGAGGTAAAGGACCCACCCAGATTGCAAACACACTAGAATAGGCTCAAAAGTTATTGGGCCTGCCTGGGCCATGCCCAGTAACCATTTTTTCAATCCGGTGAACTGCATTGCCACTGAAGGAAGGAACTACACTGCCAGCAGAAGAGTTCCAGGAGCCCATGGCACAGGAGACGATTTCCAACACATCCAGGGGAAGCCTTGGAACATCACTTGAAACATGTTAATACAGGAAAATGACAAAATGAAAGACAAAAATGCAATCTCAAACCTCGAGCCAATCCCAAGAAAGCCTAGGAGCCATGTACATAGAAGAAAATATATGCCATATACCTGAAATACCTGAAATAATAGCAACTGAAATTAAAAAGCAAATCCAGGAAGCTTTAAAGAAATACAAATTAGAAATAATCTCCCAGGTAAAAGAAGAAATGATAAAAGTAATAAAAAATGCTGAACACATCTAAAGAAGACATAATTAAAAAATTACAGGAACAAAACAAAAACATAGGATTCCTGGAAGAACCATAAAAGAAACAAACAGAATAAATGAAGCAGATTCAAAGACATATACAGAAAATCAAAAATTCCAATGAAAGTTGGCAAAACCACCTCAACAAAAGTAAAGACAGTATTTCAGACATTGAAGACAAGATTGTAGCTAGGAAACAGGAAAATAAAGATTGTTTTAAAATAAAAGGTAATAGGAAATAACAATTCAACCGCTGCAAGATGATTCAAAGAAAAATAACATAAGATAGATAGAAATAAGTGAAAAAGAAGGTGACAACACAAATGATATCAAGAGGCTATTTACAAAAGTAACAGTGAAAATTTCCCAAACATGAGGATGGAAACTGACATTAGAATTAGTGAAGCATATAGAACTTAAATAGCCATAACCAAAATAAAACTACATTGAGACATAAAATAATCACCATACCAAAAATCCAACATAAGAATAGAATATTAAAAGCCGTTAGAGAGAAAAGACAGATCACCTATAAATAAAAACCTATCAGAATCATAACAGACATCTCAACACAAAAAAATGAAGTCAAGAAAACCATGGAGTGAAGTAATTCAGATCCTAAAGGAAAATGATTTCCAGCCTAGATTGATGTACCCTGAAAAACTATCTTTCAAAATGGATGGAGAAATAAGATACTTGTATGTCAAAGAACAGCTGAAGAAATTCATGATCACCACATCAACACTGCAAAGAATACGGACAGACATTCTAGATAGACATAGGAAAAAGCCACTAAGCAAGGCAGACAATTAAACAGAATGCAAAGATAAAGATGCAACAGCAGAAAGATAACATGTCAACAATAAACCAATATGTAACAGTTATACCCATTAATGTGAATGATATCAATTCACCAATTAAAAGAAACAGACTGGAAGAATTAATCAAGCAACAACATCCAACCATATTGTGTCTACAAGAAACTCATCTAACCCAAAAGGAAAATCACAGACTGAAAGTCAAATATGGAAAACACTATGTTGTGCAACAGGAACCAAAAAAAAAAAAAAAAAAAAAAAACTAGGGTAGCTATTCTGTTTGCAGAAAATGTGAACTTCAAACCAAGAATGATCCTAAGAGATTAAGAAAGTCACTACATACTGGTTAGGGGAGAATTTCAAGAGGAAGAGCTAAAAAACTTAAATATATATACACTGAATTCTAGAGCACCCAGTTATACAAAGCAAGTATTAATAGAAATGAAACATCAAATATTCAATAACACAATTATAACAGGAGACTTAACACAGCATCAACAACAAGGGACAGGTCAAACAGAAAATCAGCAAAGAAATAACAGAATTGGAACACACCTGTGAACAAATGTACTTGATATGCATAGACAGAGTGTTCCATCAAACAAGATCAGAGTACACATTCTTTTCAGTAGTACATGGGAAATTCTCTAAAATAGACCATATACTAGCCCACAGAACATATTTAAATAAATGCAAAAGAGTGGAAATTATCTCATGCGTGTTATAAGATCATAGCACCAGGAAACTAGAAATTAATTATAAAAGAAACTGCAAAATCCCCACAAGCACATGGAAATTGAATAATACACTCTTGAGCAATCACTGGGTCACACAATAAATTAAATAAGTTAACCAATAACTACAAGCAAAGGAAAATACAGATACAACTTACCAGAATCTGTAAGATATAATGAAAGCAGTCCTCAGAGGAAAATATATTGCACTGAGTTCCCACATCAAGAAAACAGAATGAATACAAATAACCTAATGCTAAAACTCAAACATCTACAAAAAGAAGAACAAGTCAGGCCCCAAGCCAAAAGTAGGGAGTAAATTATAAATATCAGTGCAGAAATTAATGCAATAGAGAACCTGAAATCTATCCAAAGAAGCAGTGAATCAAAGAGTTGGTTTTTTGAGAGAATAAATAAAATTGATAAGCCCCTAGCCAACCTTATTAAAAAAGAGGAAAGAATAAGCTCAAATTCATGCAATAATGTGTAAAAAAAGGTGAAATCACTACAGACTGTGTGGAAATAGAGAAGAGCATCAACACTTACTTCAAAAACCTCTAATTTCATAGGTTCAATCACACAGAAGAAATAGATTTATAGAAACATGTGAACTATGAAAGCTGGATCAACAATATTGAATACCTCTGAATAACATAAATTCTATTAATCAAATTAAAAATATAATTTAGTCCTTACCTACAAGGAAGATCCCAGGTCCAGAAGGATTCACTGTGGAATTCTACAAGAAATACAATAAAGACTTAATGCCGACACTCCTCAACCTCTTCAACGAAATCAAAAGGGAAGCAATTCTTCCTAAGTCATTCATGGAAACAAATATTACTTACTACCAAAATCTGAGAAAGCCCCAACTAAAAAAGAGAACTACAGGCCAATCTACATAATGAACACAGATGCAAAAATCCTCAATAAAATATTGGCAAATAGGATACAACAAATCATCAAGAAGATCGTACACCATGACAAAGTGGGATTCATCCCAGGCATGCAGGGATGGCTCAACATATGTAAATCAATAAATGTAATCCCCCATATCAATAAGGCCAAAAGGAAGAAACACATGATCAATTCTATAAATGCAGAAAAAGCTTTTGATAAGATCCAACATTCATTCATGATAAGAACCTTACAGAAATTTGGAATAGATGGTCTTTACCTCAATGTGATATAGGCTATCTATGACAAACTAAAGGACAGCATCACATTAAATAGCCAAAAAGTGTATGCCTTTATGTTAAAATCTGGCACAACACAGGGCTGTGCCTTATCACATCTCCTGTTCAACATAGTACTGGAAATACTAGCCAGAGCAATTAGACAAGAGAGAGAAATAAAAGGAGTAAAGATAGGAAAAGAAGAAGTTAAATGATCATTATTTACAGATGACATAATACACTACATAGAACACCCCCAAAACCCCATTGAAAGTCTCCTAGATATAAAAAATAAATTCTGCAATGTAGCTGGACACAAAGTCAATACTCAAAAATCAAGAGCATTCCTAGACACTAACAAAATCATTGAGAGAGCAATAAGGGAAACCACACCCTTCGTGCTAGCATCCAAAAAAAGAAAAGAAATACTTAGGAATTAATCTCTCAAGTGTCACACTAGCAAACAGAAAATTAAATATTTAGGAGTTATTCTCACAAAGTAGTGAAAGGTATATATAGGGAAATTTATAATACACTGAAAAAAAAATTGAAAAGCATCTCAGAAAATGGAAAGACATCCCTCACTCATGGATAGGAAGAGTAAGTATTGTGAAAATGGCCATCCTCCCAAAACTCTTACACAGATTCAATGCAATCCCAATAAAAATAACATCAACATACCTCATAGGTCTAAAGAAATCACTCCTAAAATTCAACTGGAAGCAGAAAAGACCTAAAATAGCAAAGGTAGTTCTAAGCAGTAAAGGTAAGGCAGGAGGCATTACAATCCTTCACTTGAAATTATACTACAAAGCAATGGTAGTAAAATCAACATGGTACTGGAATCAAAACAGAGTCAAAGATCAATGGAATAGATTGGAAGATACAACCACAATTACAAACACACTCAACCACCTTGTCTTTGATAAAGGGGTCAAACATGTTCACTGGACGAATGACAGTCTCTTTAATAAATGGTGTTAGGAACAACTGGCTCTCCATATGCCAAAAACTTAAACTGACCCATGCTTATCACCATGTACTAAATTAAAATCTAAATGAATCAAAGATCTGGATTTTAAAACAGAAACACTAAATATACTGGAACACAAATGGAGTAAAAACTTTTAAGACATAGGGATGGGTAGAGAATTCATGAACAGGACTCAAACCACATGGGAAATGCTTCCCAAAATCAATACCTGGGATCACCTCTTATTAAAAAGCTTCTGCATGTCAAAAGAAATCTCCAGGATAGGGAAAAGAAAAACCCACAAACTGGGGAAAAAGTCTTAGTGAACTGTCCGAATCTTAGTGAAAAGTCAGACAAAGGACTTTTGTCTAAAATATATAAAAAATTGAAAAAAAATGCCCCATAATTCAAAGATCCACTCCAAAATTGGGTATCTGAGATGAATACACACTTCTCAGATGAAGAAATACAAATGGCAAATAAATACATGAAAAATGTTCATCATCATTAGTCATTAAAGAAATGCAAATTGAAACCACACTGAGATTCTATCTTACTCCTGAAAGAATGGCCAGGATAAGAAAACTACCAACAACAAATGTTGGAGTGACTGTGGGGAAAAAGGAACTCTCCTGCACTGTTGGTAGGAGGGTAAACTGGTACTACGATTGTGGAGGTCAGTCTAGAGATTTCTCAGAAATTTGATATTGTGAGTACCGTTTTTTTCTAGCTATTCAACTTCTAGGCATATTCCCAGAAGAGCTGAAAACATCATACCACAGTGATATACGTGCACCCATGTTTATAGCAGCTCAATTTGTAATAGTCAGATCTTGGAAATAACCTAAGCGTCCTTCAACTGAGGAATGGATAGAAAAGTTGTGGTGTTTTTATATAACGGAATAGTCCTCAGCAATAAAGAATGATCACATTGAAATATGTATAAATAAATGAATACAACTTGAAACCGTACTCATAAGCAAAATAAATCAAACTCACATATAAAAATACTGCATAGTCTCCCTTATGTAAAACATGATAAAATTATATCAGGATTTATGATAATCATGCTTCCTCATTTCATTGCTTTGGAGCCTCATAATTTTCCCATTTATTATTTGAAATGGTTTTATCCTATTTTGCTACATTTTATTAACTGTGATTCTATGAATAGCTATTTTGAAGAAAACAAGACATTATAATAGCCAGTGCTAATTTAATATCATCTTGTTTTGAAGTCCTACCATGCTTTTATTCTTGTTTCTATTGGTTCTATCATGTTGTATCTCATTGGATTTTATTATGTGTGACAGTATAAACAAATCTTTTATGGACAGTGAGATAATATAGTAATCATTTTTGTTTTCTCCTATTTGGTTCTGAATGCCCTGTAATACTTTCATTCTCTTTAATGGTTTTATACTATTTTGTTATTTTTGATACTATTGTGTATGAAGCTTTACTCAACTATTTCAAGGAAAGAGGCATTATGGTAGCTACTGATATGTTGTGCTGTCTTTGGCGAAATACTGTGTTGCTTATATTGTTCTGTTCTCATCTGTTTTATTATTTCCTCTTTTATCTTAATCCATTTAAAATAAAAAATAAAAAAGAAATCTCATGCGACTATATTTCACCACAATTACATTGTAGCAAATATATGTGCAGGCTTTTGAGTTTTCTTATAGGTCAGAGATTAGAGATTTTACATTTTGGATTTTGTCTCAGTGCTATAGATAAAAAAAATTATTTAAGTTCACTGGGAATTCTGATGTCAACCTAAAATGCAAAGTCAAGACAGGAGATACCACCCTCTCCACCAGCACCATCACTAGCAGACTAAACCTTATTTTCTACATTTATCTTCTCTTGTTTACTGCTCTCCCCAGTTCAACATTGCTACCTGTTTCAAATTCAACATGGGAGCACAACTCTAATATCCTCATGCCCTCACAATTCCTTGATTTCTAGTTTATCTTTCCAGTTATCTTGAATTTTTCTCCAGTTTCTAACCATAAATTTTGTTTTTTCACTTGATTTGGGTTTTTTATCTTAGTCCATATAATATCATAATGGTCCCTGTGTCATAAACTGGTAGAGGATAATTTTCTAAATAGCTTTCACCCCATCAAGATCTCTTGATGCTTATGGATATTAAGCAAAAAGTACAATTCAGCTAACTTGATCTGAGATGCTTATCTATTGGTTTTTAATTCTAAAATCATCAGAAAAATGGGGCATTTCTAACATAACTCTGCTTTGTCTGATTTATTTGAATACACACTATCAAAGTTTGAGAAAATGAGACTTCAGTTTGCATATTTTACTTAGCTGTATAATTGATCAAGTCAGGGGCAAATGCTAGGCAGAGAGAGAAATAGTAATTTAAATTCTTCTTTGATTAAACTTAAAATAGAGAGACATGGCATCTTTTGAATGATTAATGGACTGCAGCTAGAGTGAGCTTACAAAATTCTTGATTTTATTCTAGCTTACTCATTTCACTACCTTGTTTGTCATTTCAATGAAACCAGTCCTGTGTGTATAAAAATATTGTTAACATTATCTGCATTGATGTAGCATAATCATTAAAATTCATATCTCATAAAATATTTGAAGGTGTGTGGAAAGATAAAATCAATAAAAAACATTCAAGTAAGTCTGCATATAGCAAGGAAAATATGAAATAGCTGAGATAATTGACAAAAGTGTCAAAGACAACTTCCTGTGATTTTTACTAAATCATCTTGTTTTTTTGTTTGCTTTTTTCTTCTGTTTATTTGTTTGCAAATATAAAATCCTTTGAAAGTAAATCACAATTCTGAGTATATTTGCATCTGAAAAAATGAGAGCAAATAATTGCCATTTCTGTTTATTTTTATACATCAAAAACATGAATCAGCAAGGACAATGTATTGAATAAATAAATGATCATGAAGCTGAAACAAATAAAGATAAATATAATCAAATGATTATCAAATTTTTACTCATCTTGTTCTGAATATCTTTGTTCGAATTATAAATCTGTAGTTACTTTCACACAACATTACTGTGGGTTTCCATATTCATTGTCTTTATTTTCTAAGTTTGGATCTGAATGACCCTTAATATATTTCTTTCATCTCCCATTCAATTCAATTCCTTTCCTATTTTTTGATTGTTATCCTTCAGCTCATTCTAACACAGCTACTTATTATCTTTCAGCTATAGAAATATATATTATATATATATTACATCTTATGTGGTAAATGGCATATATATATATATATATATATATATATATTTCCTGTATACTCTGTATATACAGTGTATATAGTATATACACAGTGAAATGTGTGTCATTTTTAAAATAAGTACTATTCTGATGTCAAGAGATTTCAGAAATATATTTCTAGAGATCAAAATAAGTTGTGTGAGATTTAAATATGATTGTCTTCTTAAATTTGAAGGTCATAGTGGCACTATTCCTTCTCTAAATGGATGTTTATCTTTCACCTCTAATTTTTCATGTGAATTTTTTTTTCTTTGTTGAGACCTTGTTTCTAGATTTTATGAATCCCTGAGCTACAACTGGTCTATTTTTCTCTACTATATCTGTGCAAACCCTAATACTGACCAAGTGGCCACTTTTATTGTCCACTGAAAATCTTTGCCAGTAATCCCTATTATGTTTTCTTTTGCTTACTCTTCTCCCTCCATGAAAGATATAGGATGAGTAGCAGTGTTGAATATCATCAGGAATTTTCACACAACTGAAAGCATGAAATCTGTCTTTCTCACTCTAAAATGTATCTATAAGTCTCTGATTTTTCTACCAATCCTTCAGTGTCTGTGAGAATTGAAAATTGTATTTTTCAGGAAATCTACAAAAAGAATGACAAAATGAAGGTTACTCCAAGATATAAATGTCTCCTCCTTCCACTTTCATGCTTTGGATCTTTTCCTCCTGTGTCAAAGAAAATAATTGCGCATAAAATGAGAAACATGAAAGTCTCACTGAATGGTAGTTTCTAGTACAGTACTACCTTGATTATGCAACATAAACTTACTATAACTAGGCTTTGTGGACCAGAAATTGAGATAAAAGCCTTGTTAGAGAGTTAGAGTACTTTAGAAAATAGAATTCTATTCAGAATATAAAAGAAATATTTTTTCCATTTATCATATGAGAAAATAGAAACCTACGAAATATATTCTGGATGATACAGCTCACCTGTCCTATTTTATAGGGGAATGAATCTCCCAACCTACTATATGTCAGGTACAAGTCTGTGTTCCCTAAAATTGAAAAATGAATTTTAGGAAGAATGGAGGTTAAGAACAGAATATACTTATTGAGAGAAAGAAAGCTTCTGTCTGAGAGACATAAGGGGTCCTGAACAAGTTTCCAAATACTCTGTCTTCTCTAGGGACTTTTATAGAATAAAACCACAAGGTGAGCTGGGCACAATTTGAGGAAAATAGAACTCATGAGGTGGGTATAAAGTGGAACAGAATTACATTTAACCAAAAGATTAATTGCTCAGGTACACTCAATTAAATTGGGTACAAATGGATAAGCAAATCACGTAGAAAGCAGGCATCCTTGTGGAGTAGTGACTTCTAGTTGGATTGGGTTGGGAAGGTGACTCCTGACTTGCTCAAGGTGATAGAGATCTATTTAGAACACCAATCTTTATGATATGGTTGCATTTGTTTGATGTTTTTTCTTGAGGCTTGAACCACAGTGTGAGGTGTCTGTCTTCTTTACAGTTGCAAATTATCTTGGCTTCTGCACTGGTTCCTTGGAGGCCTTAGTCCTGTCTGACTGCCTTCAACATTTCTAACTAACTCAGCTGCCTATAACACTGGCTCAATGTTTTTTGAACAACATATTCAGTTTCTACTTCCACTGAGAGCTAGATGTTTAATGAATTCAATTACAACTCTCTTCAAATGTTCATTCAAATTTCTAAATCAAAATGCATAATTATAATATAGAAATAACTAGCATTATAGAGAAAACCCATTACTTAAAGTTTCAATCAGCTATAATGTGTCTCAGATGAACTTCATCAGCTATGGTAGTACCATTGAAAAGGATAAATTAAAAGTTGATACAAAAATTTGATGTAAAACCACTTAAATAAGAAAACTTGTGAATGGCATTTAGTATAGTAATTTTTTACACAGTGATTTATTTTGTCCACTAATTTTGTACAATTTTTGATGAACTTAATTAACTGTAGTGCTTCTCATTTTTTAAAACCATAACTCTTTTAGTTTTACCTGATGAATATTTAGATTATAAGAAATATATCAGTTTAATCTCTTTCTAACATTTGAACAAACACACAGCTTGGGCATGAGCAAAGTAATAGGAAGTGACTATAATGTCTTTCTTGAGTCTCAACTTGGGATCTAAGCAGGAGACTGGACTGTTATATTTAGAATATGAAGAGTGTTCTTCAGCAAATCAGTGTAACCAATCCAAAATGTTTAACAGAATTGAATTATTGATAATTAAGAGGGACTCAGGAGAAAAATCTACTGAAGGATAGTCTTCTTTTAACACTGTGAGTACACAGATGACTTTTACACGGTTTGCCTAAAATGTTTCATCATTAAATTCATGTTTAGCCCTTGTAGGAACATTCACAAACATCTTCAAGTTAGCTATGGCTGAAGTCTGCAACATAATGTATTGCAGTAACACAAGAAAGAGCTGACTAAATGGAGTATATCTATGATATTGGCCTTAATGTCTTGTACTTATATATAAAAGTTACATACCAATAATTATTTTATCAAAGAAAAACAAAATCAAATAATTCACTTTTGTATTTTTGTACCACACTGCAGATTGAAAATGGATAAAGATCAAAGAGTATGTGAAGAAATAGGAAGAGCATATTATTTACCCTTTCAAGGAATTTACTGAAAAACATAAAAAGTGGACAATACTCAGAGCAGTATTATAAGAGAAAGTAGCTTAGTATCTAAAAGTAAGAATATCTTATGTTGGGTTTCTCTACATAAGAAAAAAATCAATAGATTACATATTACATGGATTTGCTTAGCTTACATTGTTATAGAGGCTGAAAATATCCATGATGGTTGTTGATATTATGGCTTATCCCAAGAAGCTGAACAGTTCAGAACCATGGAAACCAAAGGACAGAGAGCCCCTACAAAGAAGAGCCAGAAAGAATAACAGAAATAGAACATTACCCCTTTCTTCCTTTCTGTTCCATCATGCCTCCCAGCCAATTGGATGGTGCCTTTCACAATACAGATTGGGTCTACTCCAGTCAGTTCATCAACCCACATATTAACCTTCTCTGGAAACACTCTCATAGACTCAACCAGTTCTCTAAGTATCCCTTTATGGAACCAATTTGACACTTAAATTTTGTCATCACAGAGGTATCAGAGAAAAAGAAATTAAAAGCACAAAAAGATATAAATTGGTAACAACTAAGATTTTACAATTTCTGTATCCTTCCAAAACTCTTTCTTCCTTCACTCTACTCTAAAATCACTATCTTCATCAAATCTTAAAGTGTCATTGTTACAGTTACTCAAGTAAAAAATATAGAAAGCATACAATTCATTGGCAAGTTCTGTGAATTTTAAATTGCATTCACGTTGTAACTACTCACTCTAAGCTAAGCTACCCATGTTTCAGACTTAGGAAATATTTACTTCTTGGCCTGCCAGCTTTCATTTTTGCACTATCTCATCATTTTTCCAAGTAGGGATGAAAATGGTCTTTTAAAGTGTTGGAACTTCAATATTTTCCTAAAGCAGAATAAAAAAATCATATTACATGGTCTCTTGAAGCCCTATCTGAAACAGTCACTACTGATTCTTTAACATTACCTTGTATCATTCTTCCAAATGTTAACTGGACTCAAATACACTAGCTTTCATTCAGTTTCTCTAATGTCAAATTCATTGGTATCCCTAATGGATACATCTGTGATTCCCTTCAGGTTTTCACATGTTAGCCTTATGAAGTTGCCCATTCAAATGTTACCTAGTCAGACAGTCAAGGTAGCATATTTGAAAAAAGCTCATCACTTCCACATAGCTCTCTTGTGTATCCTTTAGTAAAATACTGTAAATTTTCACACAATGTCAAATAACATGGTTTATTTATCTTTTCTTAAACTTTATTTTTATCTCTACTCTAAAATAACTTCCATGAGAAACAGATTATTTTCTTTCTTGTTACTGTATTTCCAAATTCTGTTCCTGGAAAATATACATGCCTTTTGATTACATCAGTGAAGGAATAAGTTAAGGAATTAAATAGACTAAGGAAATGGAAGGAGAAGGAAAAAAAACATCTAAGACAAAAGAAATAAGGTTAGGCTCAATACACCTTGGCTTGGAAATAGGAACTTAATGCAAGTTTCCTTTGAAGAGGATCAAAGGTCATCATCAGAGAACAAGCAGGAGAACTTTGCATTGCTTTCTCTTAAGCAACATGTAATTTATTTACAGTATTTTCCTAAAGTAATCTTCCCTGCCATAGATAATGTTACCAATAATACCAGTTTCAGGATCTCTTATTTCAACTTTTCCATCCAATGGTAACATTTTAATAAAAAAACTTTCTACATTCTATAACATTTACTTCAATAAAAATGGTGACACCATAGAGCTAGAAAGATGGCGGCTCAAAAGCAGCAAAGTAATGAGCCTATCTGACAGAAACAGCTCAGATGCTGGAATATAACAACTTGGAGAAGACCAGATGGAAGGAGATGGATCCTCTTGACCCAGAAAGAAACAAAAGTGAAAAAAAAAAAAAAAAAAAAAGAAAGAAAAGAAAAGTAAAACATGCACAGAAGACTGTAGCCAGATGTGCTCTCACCAGAGCTGGTCCCACTGTGTGTGAAATGCCACTGGAATCTGAAGATGTGTGATTGCAGTGAAGTTTGAGGTTGGCAAGCCCAAGGGCCTCAGCAGGAAGGATGTGGTCACAGAGGGGAGTGGCAGAGCAGAGAACAGCACTGACTTGGGTTGATAACTCAGTCCTCCTGCAGGAGTGGGCAATTGGCTGGGCAACATTTTAGAGTTGGACATGATAAGCCTGGATCCAAAACTTCAGTGGATTCAGTCAGCCATTCCTAGTGCACAGCATATTGGTGAGAACTGCTTGGACTGAGTCCTGCCCCTATGTGCAATCCAATATCCAAGGATATGTTCACAGATTGGAGCAGTGGAATGGAAAATAGCACTGGCTCAGAGACCTGCACCGGCTCACAGTGAGTACAGGAATCTCAGGCCTCCTGCAGGAGTGGGTGAATGGCCAGGTGACATTTTGGAGTTGAGCAGGATAAGCATGGAAGCAGAAATTCAGCAGCTTCAGTCAGTCACTCCTAGGACAGAGCAGACTGGTAAGAATTGCTGTGACTGAGTCCTGCCCATGTGCATGACACAACACAAGGTTTCCCTAAAGCTATCCCTAACCAGCCCCATCTGCGAGGCACAAACTAATGTGGTGAAGATCCCAATCGATCACCACCTCAGAAGGGAGTGGCCATTACAAAAGAACTCAAAACAGAAATACTAATACAAATAGATGAAGATATAAGAAAAATAGTTAAAGAAATGCTAAATGTTAAAGAAAGACATTCTAGAGAGAGAGAAAAAAAGACCATGGTTTCAGGAACAGCAGCAAAGCGGCTCACTGAACAGGGCAGACAGTGGAATGAAGGGGGAAAGTAGATAACCAACAGCAGAAAAATAACATGGTAGAGATGAGGTAAAGAGAGTTGGTCATAACCAGTAACATAGAAGGCCTCTATACACTAATAAAAAGAAACACAGACAGAGTGGATTAGGATATATGGTCCATCAAGATGCTCTATACAAGAAATATAATTAACCTGAAAGAGGATTTATGTACTGAAAGTCAAAGATGAGAAAATAGTGCTTTATGTCATAGGGAACCAAAAAAAGTTGGGGGTAGCTCCCCTATCAGCAGCAGTTTGGCTGGAAAGACATAGAACTTTTATGCAATGGAGAACTACTCAGCTATAAGGAAGGAAAACCACAAGGCTCTTGTAGATAAATGGATACAACTTGAGATCAAGCTCAGAGGTAAAAAGGTTCAGAACCTCTTAGGTAAATAGCAGGTTGCTTCCCTAATATAAAAAACGACAAGAATTTGTGGGCTACAGTACGTACAATGCACTCTAGGAATCTGAAAGGGGAGGAATTGTCTAAATAGGGAAGGCAGAGAACACTGCTAATCTTGTATCATGATTTGAAATCAATATTGCTTTTATCATCTGTTTAGTTTGGTTATATTCTGTTCCAGTTTGTCTACTGGTACTGTATCTGAGGGCATAGATAGCTATTCCAAAGATAGCAGGATATACAATGTAACCACTTTTAATTTCCTGTTAACATAATCTGAATCCCTGTAGCCCTTTCACAATCTTGTTTTGACTGATTTTATTCAAATCTGTTATGTTTGCTAGTATCACATCTAAGAGTATAGGCAACTACTCTGAAGACAATAAGATTCACTATGATTCCTACTGTGATTTGACTATTTCCCTCTTTTGAAGTTCTGTAGTGTCTCCAATATTTTGTTCTTATTTATTTTGTTCTGTACTGCTATGTTCAGCTTTATTGTGCCTAGTGATATGGGCAATTCTATTGAAGATAATAAGAGACATCATGGTAAGTAATGTAGATCACCTTGTATTGTAGTTATAAATCATGTACTATTTCCATCCTTTTGTTTTGAATAACCTCATTTTGGTTTTTTTTTTCATTTAGTTTTATTCTTTTCAAAATAAAAAATTAAAAATGGTGACACAAAGATGGCTGTTATGAAGAATTTTTACCTGCTACATGATACAATGATAGCACTTGCCTCTTGCAGAGGGCCTAACCCTTTTCATCCATCATCTATGAACATAGAAGGAAAAGCTGCTTTTTCTTTTCTGTGACATTGAACCAGAGCTTGTTCTTATTTTGTACTTACTCGTCAAGAAAAATCTATACACTTGTTGAACACATTCATGATTATATGATATCACCACCAGTCTCACTGCATCTGTTCCTTTCATGTTGTCTTGATCTAAACACAAGCACTGTGGTATTCCCAGGTTCTTCTTTTAATTGTATAACTTATATGTTTCAGAATTTCTTGTGCCTTTTAAGCCATCTAATATTTTCAGTTTCTGTCATGAGGTCATACACACTTTGTCTCTCAACATAATACACACTGCCTCCATAAAGTCTGAAGACGTATCTTTCACTGGTTACTTTTCTCCCTTTAATCTTAGTTTCTGTATGTTGCTTACAGTGTAGTAAATTACAGATTTCCAAGGACTAAGCTCCTTTACTATCATTACTATATACACTACACAATACAGATAAATAGATGTTTGGGTACTTCAGACATTTTCAATCAGTTAGAGTTCTGAATGCATACTATTGACTATATCACTGTAATATTGGCTTTATCAACAGAAAAGAATGAGATATACATGTGAATAAATGATTTTAAAAAGAAAGTAGATGGATACACAAAGAAAATCTCAAATTCTACGGTTTCCACAAGCAAGAACAAATTTATCAATTAACTGGAAAATTTTATAATACAAAATATAAAACTATTCTCATGCTTAAGATGTATTAGAGAAAAGGATACATTTCAATAATATTAACAAAAATATCCACAAAGAGTAGACAAACCAATTTTTTTTTTCTTAATGTCCATCTGTGAGTATAGAAGAAATTATTTTTTATCTCCAGCCACAAACTTTAGAAACATTTTCTTGGACCAGGGAAGCTCACACGAGTCAAAGTTCACAATTGTTAAAAGGAGCTATTCTGGGAGACACACTTCTGTCACATGGTCAGACCTATACTGCCCTCAAAATCAGTTACCAGATACATATTGGTAATGTCCATACTTAATTTTAAATGCCGATAAATGAGTTCATCTAGTTCATCTAGACACACTGCTTTGGAGCATAAAATAACATCCTTATCCAGCATCTTGATGAATATTACAGAAGTTTTGTTTTCAGAGTTATAATCAATTATTACAGAGATCAGAGATAAGAAAGAATTGAATTAAACAGTTCCAATTTAATTTTTCATAAGAAAGAATTTATAAAAGGAAGAATCAATTCATAAACCTAAACACACACACACACACACACACAGTAAGATCTTAAATTGCAACTGACTTGTTCTGTGAGTATTCCCCAAGACAAGGAAGTATTTTTAATTGATTTTAACTTGATAAACAATCAGTGTCTTCCAGTATAAGTAGTATGTGATACCAAATGGCACAATGATTCTGTGTGTGTGTGTTTTAATGTATGTATGTCTCTGCATTGTGTAAAATAGTTGAAATACTGAGTGATTATCTCTCAACAGCAAAAGATTATGGAACACATCGCATTTGCAGAGAAGAAAAAGTCAGAGTAAATCCTCATTTCTAATGAAAATAGTGAAGGAGTTGCCGGCCCAGACCGGACACTTTAACCATGAAAAGCCTCAGCCAAGTTAGGGGACTCCTGCTTCCCCTGCCCCTATAGATTTGCCTGTAACCCTATACCCCCATCCCTGTAAGTCTGGTGCCAAACGTGTGCCAGTGAAATACCTGCACATCCCTAATGCCCCTTGGGGTCCACCCCAGACAGAGGTTACTTATGGGCCTCACTCCATGTTTTGAAGAAGAAGAAGAGGAAGAAGAAGAAGAAGAAGAAGAAGAAGAAGAAGAAGAAGAAGAAGAAGAAGAAGAAGGAGAAAGGGAGAGTGTGTTCCAGAGAGAGAGACCATCGGCCCTGGGGTGGAGATGCTGCGCCCCGGGGCTGGGGGGCCTCTCCTCGCATTCCCAAAATAAAGGTTACTTATATTTTATATTTCTTATCTTTGCAGCCACCGCTGTCTACTACTTTCACGGCCGTCCACTCCACTCCTTCCACGGACCTCTTTCCCTTCCCCGTTTCCTCCCCTTCTCAGACCTAACAGATGGTGCACATGACTCAAAAGCAGGTGAGAGACTTTAATTTTCCCAGTTTTTTTATGTTCCCCTGTTGTTCAAGATTCTTCACTTCTACACTCACAAATCGACTCACAAACTCAACTGCTGTTTCTCAACCAACACCCACCTGGTGAGTAACTCCCCTGAGATAACTTTTAAAACAGGCTCTTTGTTTCCCAGCAGGCGCTCCCTCCTCCCTCTGTCCCCATCCCGCGCACCCTTCATTCCGGCTCCTGCGCACAGCGTCAGCAGTCAGCAGGGGGGGCACTGGCGGTCCGGCAGTCACGAGGCAATCTCCTGTGGGGCCGGCGAGGCCCGGACACCCCGGGGGGCCTGGCACGGCGATTCTGGACACAAGCCGCGGCCCTTCCCGTAGATCGCCCCTGCCCGCACCCAGCTCCTCTCCCTCCCCCCTCCCACCGCGTTATAGCTCCCTTTGTTTCCCACTGTGTGCCAGCCCATCTGCCACCGCCATTCTGCCGAGGTTTAAATGAGACTAGACAATAAGAGATTCACATAAAACTGCTTTAGATTTTAAACAGCTTTTTTCCTTTTCATTCTCACATCGTGTTCCAATTCTGTGGGCCCCACAGTTTCGGTCTCTCGCCCAGCCCGTTCCGTGTTGTGCCGGCTCATTCCAGCAGGTCATTTCTGCTGCCGCCGCCACAGCACTGCCGGGCCCAGCGGTCCATGCCCCTGCCTGAGCAGCCGCCCCGGCTGGGGCACCCCGTGCCCGCCGCCGCCCGGGAGCCGCCGCTTTCACAGCGCGCCAGGCCCGGTGCGGCCCGTGAGCCTTCAGAGCAGAGCCTGCTTGACATCATGCTGTTTGTCTCCCACTGCCACAGCGTCGTCCTTGCCCTGCCCCACGCACAGGGCCCCACGCACAGCAGGCCATGCCCCTGACTGTGCCTCCACTGCCTCTGCCGCTGCCTCCGGGGCACCAAACTCAAGCTGCAGCTGCCATCCATCTGACACCAGGCGTCACTTCTGGCCACTACTACGGGCCTCCAAGCCCCACACCCTTACGCGGTCCCAGCAAAACTACGTTATTTCCCTGCGCCTCTTAGCACATCATAGTAAGCCTCTGGGTAAAACCTCAGCTGCTCTGCTTACTGTGCCAGCGTTCGCCCCGCCCAATCTACATGTTCCTTGCCAGCCAGCCCCTCCACAGCACCGGGCACACAGGCTGCCACTGCTGCCCCACGGCACCGGACACGCGCCAGGCATGTGCCACGGCCGCCATAGTTCCATTGGCACCAGGCGCCACCTCGGATCACCACTCCAGGCCTCCAAGCTCCACCCCCTTACGCAGTTACAGCTCCCTGCGCCCTCTTAGAGCGTCACAGATGGTGTCTGGGTGGGACCTCTGCCTGCCCCGCCTACCGTGTCCCGCGTTCACCCCGCCCACTCTACATGTTCCATCCAGCCCCAGACACAACTCTGCTCTCTTCCTACAGGTGCTATCTATCTCAGTGTTTCAAGCTGCCTTTAACACTGTGCGTTTCCAAAGTCTCGAGGCCCCACCCAAACTTTTTTTTACAATTCAGTTCCACTCGAGAGAGGCTATTTTTTTTCTTACAATTTTTCTACCATTTATTCACTATTACTGGCCACCTGATAATTTTACCAACCTGCCTGCCTTATAATCTTAAATGCCAATATTAAGCTCCTACATACTTACTTAATTCTACAGATAACTTTTACTATAGTCCAGATCTCAAACAACAAGGTAAAACCTGACCTTCAAGCTCCACAGAGACCTTGCTATGGTTGTTCATATTTTAAACAACACCTACAATTCTGAGACAGACAAATCTACACAAGGTTAAGCTACCTGCCCCCCCCCCCTGCCATGGGCCTCACTCAAATTCATCAAAAGACATCAAACAAAATCCCCCATCCTGGCATTCTTTGAGACCTTACTCCAGGGCTATTTAGGCTATTCTGGCCACCAGAGAGTGGCCTGGCCATCCTACCTGGTAGCCCTCATAGGTCACTGCCAAAAGACCTTATTCCACGGATGTTGCATTATCCTGGCCACCAGAGAGTGGCCTGGCCACCCTAGCTTGTCACCCTCAAAGGTCACAGGGGCCAAGTGCCTTGGTAGATGTCTGTCTCAAAATCAAAATCAAAATCACATTAAAACTCAAGGTAAGACATTCTCTATATTCGTGGACATAAGAGACCACATATACAGAGTTACAACTTACTGAGTTGTTAGGCTAATAAATCCTCAATGTCTCATGGAGTATTAAAGGTCAACCTATGCCAGTTACAAACAGGGCCCATTTTTATACAGGTCCCAGTCCTAAATCCTAAAATGCTTTTATTCCCTTTTAAACTGCCATTCTGGTTTCACATCACTCAGGCCCTAGATCTAACCATCCTTTTGATACTCATCTCTGCCTTATGACTCACAGGTTGTCATGTTTTGTTGTCCAGTTTGGTTCTTAATTTGTTACATTCTATTAATGATCATTTCTATAGCAGGACCCTCTAACAGGATTGCCTACAGACTCCAACATCATGTATACCAGAGACAAGCCTTACCTACCTACCTTTTAACTTTTATGCTTTCATATGGGGGAGTAAACACCTCTCATAACTTCACTCCTCCTAATCCCATGTTTAATTTTTCAGAATTCTGCCTTGCCACCTCAACGTCATCCTGATAGAATAACAGGTCTAAATCAAAGACACCATTCCTCTACCTCACTTGGGTCCATAAATATGACAGTGCCATGTCTCCTCATAACATCTTGTTTCTTTGTTTTTTCCAGTCTAACATATGTGCATTCACCAGTGAAGTTGTTCTGGCTAAAACACCTAACATCAGCGTCTACCTGGGCATCAACCTTCATCCTGTCTGCTCCCCTAAACCCCAATACAGTGCCTTAAGCCAGCAGGAAGTAGTTACAGAGAGAAATCTTCGCCCCTTTTCCTAATAATCATAAGATGGGATATGAAAGAGTTGCTGGCCCAGACCGGACACTTTAACCAGGAAAAGCCTCAGCCAAGTTAGGGGGCTCCTGCCTCCCCTGCCCCTATAGATTTGCCTGTAACCCTATACCCCCATCCCTGTAAGCCTGGCGCCAAACGTGTGCCAATGAAATACCTGTGCATCCCTAATGCCCCTTGGGGTCCACCCCAGACAGAGGTTACTTATGGGCCTCACTCCATGTGTTGAAGAAGAAGAAGAGGAAGAAGAAGAAGAAGAAGGAGAAAGGGAGAGTGTGTTCCAGAGAGAGAGAGACCATCGGCCCTGGGGTGGAGATGCTGTGCCCCAGGGCCGGGGGGGGGGGTCTCTCCTTGCAATCCCAAAATAAAGGTTACTTATATTTTATATTTCTTATCTTTGCAGCCACCGCCGCCCACTACTTTCACGGCCGTCCACTCCACTCCTTCCACGGACCTCTTTCCCTTCCCCTTTTCCTCCCCTTCTCAGACCTAACAAATAGAAAGAAGTACAAAATGTGACAAACAGTGCAAAACATTTTACAAAATCACAAGCTGCATAGGGGTGTAGCTGTGAAATTGATTAATCTGTTTAATGACAATGCAATGTCACACTTCTCTGAAGCCCTCCAAAGCAGGCGAAAGAAGTGCCATTGGATGAGTTCCTTGTTAAAGGTGAATGAAAAGAAAAAATTTCCACTAAGCAACTAGGCAGAAGTAGTCTGTTAGTAATAGTGAAAATTGTCCCACATTACAACCCTTCTCTCCTATCTACTTCAAACCAACTATTAAAGTTTTCAAAGGTAACTGCAGGTTAATCTGTTTATTTTGTTTATATTTTGTATTTTCTTTATGATTTTGTATTATATTACACTATTGCAATCATGGGTATTTATATGGATATTTTCAGGCTGTGAAATGAAGCATGAGTTTCCATTATCATTTCTGATGAGAAAATTCATTTTGATATGCAAATTCTTAGATTATAAGCATGTTTCTCAAATGAATTATGCTTGCAAATCAAGATACAGATAGATGATAAATAGATTGGTAGATAAATAAATAGACAGATGATAGATGAATCCATACATATATAAAATTGTGAACATAGAATACTATACAGTTATGTATGTATGTGATAAATCTAATAAATTAAATCTAATAATAAAATATTATATTATCATATAATTTCAAAGCACTGAGCTCTTACATGTTTCATACATTTTATGTTGCTTAATTCTCTCAATAAAACTGAAATGGATACAACTTTATGAGAAACTAAACTATATGAGAAACCTTGGGTAAAAACAACTTAAAAGATAGCTAATTGAGCCAGCTGGTGGTGATACATGCAGGTGGCTGAGGCAGGAAGATCACTAAGAGTTTGGGGCCAGCCTGGATCACATAGTGAGTTCAGGACCACTCTAACCTATGTACTGAGAACTTGTCCCAAAAAGAAGTAACTAGCAAAATCACACATATGACATTTAAATTCCTAAATATGTGCTCATGCTCTTCTCACTGAACATTGTTTCAAGTTCTGATGGGATTGGAGTATATAACTGAAGATAAAAATCAATTTCAAATAAAGACATTTAAAATTCTCTTTGCATCTGATGTTTTTATAGAACCCCATGAGGTTCCCTAAAATGCAACTGATGCTGAGTAGAATAGCACTTTGAGTCACTGGTGAAAGATTAGGTTATTTTTCAGCAAAAATATTTAAGTGGCTTTTTTTCATTTTTCAAATGTTTTTCATTTTTTAGGAATTCCCAGAAAACTTAAGCATGCTACATGTAGCTTTCTAAAATTTTCTTTAGGCTAAAAGTACACATAGGGGTATGAGAGAGCTAACTAAGTGGTTACTTGCGCATGGAAGAAATTAAAACTGAGGTATGTGCTGAGCATATCCTTACCTGGTTATAATATATTCTTACTAGGCTTTTACATTTATGCCAGAGGCCCACTAACTATATTCTTACTAAACAGTATTTATAACTCACAAGTTGTTTTTGTAAATAAAGCTTTATTGGAACACAATCATACCCACACTTTTATGCATTGTCTATGGCTGCTTCTATGCTACAGTGAAGTATTGAGTAGTGGATAAAGAGACTGTATATCCTGCAAAGTCTAAAATATTTACACTAGGTAAAGAGCTCAATCTCTAGGTTAAAGGAACAAAATATTTCCTATAGATTTCTGTGGTGCTGCCTTCTGAGGACCTTAACATGAGAATCAATCTTTTGAGATGTGATTTGTATTTGATTAGCATGGTTGATTGCTTTTGTTTGCCTAGAATGCCTAGGTTGAAGGGTTTTAGGTCATATTTATAAGACATAAAAAACTGTACTCTTATTTACTCTGTCTCTTACAAATTTCATCTGAAGTTTTAAAATAACCCTTTAGCTTTTATTCATTTTTATTATGTTAAATGATTCAAAAAGATAGCTCTACACAGGTACTGTTAACTGTTTTACTCCAAAAGAACAATGAAACAATGCTATAATTCATCCTAGTTTAAACCTGAGACTTCCCCAAGATTCTGAGAAAAGCTGTTTTAACAAATAATTTCTCATACTTGTTTAAAGCATGAATACTCATCCAAATATTTAGCAAGTTCACTAAATTTTACCAAATGTCATTTTTTTCCTGAAGGAAGTTATACCCTCCATGGCCTTTATGTAACTAGTTCTTACAGTATGATGGCACTAATGCAACTCAATTTCAGGGAATTTGTATAATCTTGCAGAGTCAAAGACAACGAAATGAACTACAAGAATTCAGAAATGTTCTATGCCCTTTTAATTCCATTGGGGATTTTGCTGCCTGTTTTTATCATAAATTGTAGTGTAACTTTCATCCTTTTGGTAAAGTTGATTAAAATTCTGCTTTCATCTCAGACAGTTCCCTTTCATTAGGCTGAGACTCTCTATCCCTGAGAACACTATTCATGGTCATTTCAAAAACTTCTATTTTAAAGTTTTAGCTCCAGAAATCAATAAGGTCAAAGAAGGTATCTAATTTTTATGGTTTTTCAGATCAGATAGGAAAAAATATGTACATTCAAAGCCATAGAATTCAATATTGGTAACTTTAAAAATCAAGTCAAGCTGTCATTCATCTTGCATAAGCTAAAAAAGCAGCAGAGAATCAGAGCTACAAATACACTCATAATATAATTCTTCCAGATATATGATTCTAAAAAAGCACTACATTTTTCTTTATTGTTTTGTAAGATTTTTTGGAAGATTCATGAGGTACTATAATAATCAAAAACGATCCTTTACATTAAAAAAAAGCTTTTAAGTGTATGTTATTCCTAAAGTTCTTCCTCTGCCTTTAAAAAAATAAAGTTAGTGTGAACTAGTGTCTTTTAAAATCAATTTTTTTTTCATTCTGGTCATCAACCTTATCAAATTATCTCCTTAAAAAATGTGCAACTAATTCTCAACCCCAGAAAATTCAGAGACCATCAAGAAATTAATATTTAATATATTATTAAATATTAATATATATTTAATAAAATCACCTCTAGAGAAGCCTTTGGAAAGGATACAAGGAGCCAACTAAATCTTGAGACTCAGTTTATATATAACTGGATAAATTTTTTCCACCATCTTACTGTTTGAAACCACCTACTAGTGCTGCCAGAATCAATTCAAACAACTACTGTCAAATTTTCCAGTCTGATATATTTCTTCTTTCCTTTGTCCTTGAAATTAGTTTCTGCAAACAACTTTTAACACTTGAAGGAAAATAAAGGTCTTCTTATTTTTAGAACTTGAGCTATTAACCAACAGCCAATTTTGCTTGACTTCCAGCATTCGGAGTCTCAGTATTACCAACAATCACCATGAATACTTTTTTATTTATTTCAGTCCATATGGAAGTACAACCAATTTTTGTTTACATCTATCATTACAGTAACCTACATACCTAATATCTTGTCCTGTTGATATAGTGGGGAAAAACTCCCAAACTGCTGTATGTACAGTATGAGTGCATGTTCTCTAGAATTGAATGATGTATTTTAAGAACAACAGAGTTTAAGAGCAGAATATATTTATTGGGTAAAAAGAAAGCTTTTCTCTGAGACAGAGAGAGAGAGAGAGACAGGAAGACAGACAGAAGTGGTCCAGAATGAGTTGCAGGTGACCTTACATTTTCTAGAAATTTTATAGAGCAAAACCATGCAGTGAGGTGGGTAGTGCAAAATGCAAAAAATGGAAAATCATAAGATGAGCATGAGGCAGGACAAAACTATGGGCAACCAATAAGATTATGAGCATAATTCACAGGTAAATTTGAATAAATCAAGGTCAATTGGGGAAGTAAGTCACATAGCAAGTAGGAATAAAAAAGGAGACCTTTTCCTGGAGGAGGTGGGTCAGTGGCTCTTGATTTTTCAAGGTTATTGATATCTATTTAGAATGTCAATTCCTTTTGCTTATCCTTAGGAGAAGAAGGTGGGTGCATTCATCTTGTCGTTTGCCTTGAGGTCTGGCCCTTGAGATCTGTGTCTCCCCAACAGTTACAATGTATCCCCCCTTCTGCACTGGCTCCTTCAAGGGCTTAGCCCTATCTGTAAGAATGTCTGACAATATTTCTATCTAGCTTAGCTCTCTACAACATTATCAAATTCAGAAGCTCTTCTTTCTGCTTGTTTCTAGCAGACATAATGAAAACAAATGCAGAACTTTGAATAAACTATTTCCAGTGTGACCAAGGAAATCACAAACTATGCAAGATCATAATGTCAAGATAAGAAAAAAAAAAGCATGTAAATGACTTAGGAGAGCAGATATTAATTCTGAAAATGATTAAAAGAAAACTGTAACTGAACTTCATTATTTTGTATTTACTTCTTTGTTTAAACATCTAAAGACGGCAACATGAAAGTTTATTTCAATGTTCAGGTTAGCAAAAACAAGGCAGATCTAAATATACTGAGAATTTAGATCATCATGTTTAAACTTTAACAATTACAGATTTATTTTACAAGCAATAAAGTTACAAAGAGATGGAGAAAGAGGGAGGAAGTAGACGGGAATGTGATATAAAAGAATTAAGATATGCTATGCATATATATCAAATTCCCATGATGAATATATTTAATATGTACTGCAAATATGTACTAATAAAATTTAAAGATAAATTATTTCAATTTTAGCCTAGAAAATTTTATAAAGGAAACATCAAATTTCCCAAATATATTTGATACTTTACTATTTAAGGATATGTCTAATATGAAAAATAAATTTAAAGAATATCATGGTATTGCAAATGGAATGGGTTCCCATAAAGCATTATATTCAATATATGTCTTTTTGACATATGAAATAAGTAGGCATTTTATGATGTGTCCTTATATGTGTAAACATGGGCACATGTGCCCATGGGTAGAAAGATGCATGACTGGGTAAGATGAAAAAAACATCATAATAATATCTCCATTTTTGGTGAAAAATATTTTTTGAGTATGAAAATATGCATATGGGAAAGAGTGAATTATACATATGATACTAGTGATAAAGAAATCCACATGAGTCTGAGAAAACTTAGTCTTGATATGTAAAGTTAAGAGAGGCAGAGAGGCAAACCTGGGCCCTATTTGTTCAGTGGAAAATAAAAACACTGCACTAGTAATTTCTTAATATTTGCAAACAATCAAATGAATCTAAAGTGAAAATACATGTGGATGGTCCTTTCTAAATGTTAAATTAAAATTATTAACATATTTGTTTTACAGAAACTTCTAAGAGTTATAAGGAACCACAGAGGCAAAAAAAAAAAAAAAATCCACCCTCTGTATTCTTTTGCTCTTTTCAAGAGTATCTAATTTAAGCTCTGACACCATGATGCTTTTGCTAGTAAAAGGAGTGCTTCAACTGACATCACCAAAGTTTACCTTTAGATGCCAAATCTGGTATTTGTAACTCAGTTCTTAAAGATTAATTATGAGCAAAATCTCATTCAAAATTAATTTTAATAACAAAGCTCTGACACCAAATCAGAAAGTTGGCAGTTTACCTCCAAGTTTTCATTGCATTTCATCATTAATTTATGCTATGATATGATTATGAATAATTCATTTAGTCCAGTGCTTTTTATTTGTTCAGAGCCAAGGAAATAAATTACTATGGACAGAGCATGACTCAATAGTAGGTCTAACTTAAAGAACTATTCATGATTACTCCTCACGTTAACTTCTGAAACTTGAGAAACAAATCTATTTTAGTTGCTTTTTTATTAGTATAAATTTGTAATACATAATAATTGCATTTGACTTGGGTACTTGGTCTTTCTGTCTCCAAATGTCTTTAATTTTTTTCTTCATTGCTCTGTTTTGGTCTCTTCAGTTAGGATAATATTTAGGCTTTTTTTTCTGATGTTATTTTGAAAGGAATTCTGTCTTACTTACATTACTCTCATTGCTGGGACAAAATATGCAACATCCAAAATTAAGGAAGGAAAGTTTATTTAGCTCACATTTTACGGAAGTTTCAGTTCATATGCAACTGCCTCCAAGGCAGGGTGACATGGCACAAGGACAATATTTCAAGGTGGCAGAAAAATACACCAAGAGCAAAAAGAGTGGGGAAAAGAAGCCTCTTCTCTATCTATTGTAAGCTGGCTACTAATCCCCCAGGAAGGGTGTAGCACTCACACCACCTCTGGGCCTTCCATTTGCAAAGCCTCAGGATGTTTACAAAGCAAGGATTCTGGCTCCTTGCCAAGTTACTTAGTTGAACTTCTAAACTTCTCAAGTTGACACAGTGTATCAACCATTACAATCTACTCCCTGTCAACTTGGCAATTAGGCACATTTTTAAAAATCAGTCACCAGATGCAAAGACAAGCTTATTCTTAACATCTCACAACTTAAACATTATAAAAACATTTAACAATCCTTAAGAACCAATGTTAAGTCTATCAACATATTAAATTGGAAACACATTGTTTTGTCCCTGACCTCTACAAAGACTCATGCACATTCCTTTATGCAAAAAGCATTTAAACCATCCACAAAAGGTGTCAAAATCCTAACAGTTTCAGCATTGCTGAAAAGTCTGAGTCACAAGTCTCCTCAGATATTTAAGGCAAATTCAGTTTCAAGGCTCTAGACAAATGAAAACAAAGTTAAACACTTCCAACATACAATGGCATGAGGTAAACATTTTTATTCAAAATGTTTCAAACAGGGGGATATTTGGGGGACCAAAGCAAATCCAAAACCCAGCAGGGTAACATTAAGTCCTATAGTTCCATGTGCCCAATTTGAGGTAGTCTGTGGAAATTGTGAACTTCAAAGGGCTTGAGTGGCTCTATTCCTATGACACTTCTCATGGTTGTAGATCTCACTGCTTCTCTTTTAGGCCTGCTTGCTTTCTCCTTCCAGCTTTCATTAGTTGATCCACATTCCTGGTTTTTCTAAACTTCTTGAGTCTCCACTGGCCCCTTTGACTTTGCACTCACAGTTTATAACACTGCCCTTTCAGGGACACACTGCCTGGCTTTTCAGGTCTTATGAAATCAAAGTGGAAACCTTTTTAACTTCAGAATGCTTTCACTCTGTATATATCTTAAACCAGCACCATGTGGAAAGTGCTCAGGTCTGCTTCTGGTTGGTGCTGTAGCCAGGCATTCCTTTCATTTGGCTGTAGAGGTTGAGTGGGCACTCTTAATTCAAATTCTGAGGAACAAATTTTCTATGTGGCTGCCATTCTTGGATATGGTGCTCTGAGACTTTCTTCTTGAAACAAAGTCTTTCACTTTTTCAGTTTTGAGGGTGAAAAGATTCAGCTTGCTGGGTTTTGATATCCTCAAGGCAGCTTTTCTATTCTCTGGTTACTTCTCAGCAGTGAATATTTCCTCAGATCTATCTTTGCAGTCCACAGCTTTAACAGAGCTTTCTTTATGGTCAAACTTATAATTTTTTAAATCATCCTGTTGGGCTATTTGCTCTTGATTCTCAACATAGATCTGATGAAAAGCCACCAACAATAGCCATGTCACTGCTTGACCATTAGCCTGACTTGAAATTTCTCCTGCCAGAGTAGTCCACCACCCTTAATCTCAGTCTCAGGCAGTCTCTGGACACAAGCAAAATACAAAGTTTTAGTCAAGCCATAATATATATCCTCTGGAATCCAACCACTGATACAATCCTTCTTCCCAGCAGAAACCTTCCAAGCATACCACATATTCTGTGCAGAATAATTATTATAGCTATTTCCTCTAAAATTTCATGGGAAACTCTGAACAATAATTATAAACAGGTTATAAAGGGAACCTGAAGGAAGAGCAAGAAAAGCAGGTGCTGCAGTTTGCCACCTTTGCCTCCTCATAGGGGAGTGTGGTATGAGGTTTATCCAAGGTAGAAAAGCTCTGAGCGTTACTGTTCCAGTACTGGAGACTGAAGCCAGGGTCTTAAACATGCTACTGAAGCACTCTACCTCTGAGTACACCTTCATTCTCCAAGTCAATTACAGTTTTTTATCAGAATAAAAATTAAGTGTACTTTCTGACAGCTGCTTTTTTGGATACTCACACTCATTATTTCTAACTGTATCAATATCTGTCAAGTTTCAGAAAAACAGTGATTTTTTTCTTCGTATTAATTGTGTTTGGTATAACTTTGACAAAATCTTACATGTTTTTTGTTTCAAGTTTTAGGACATGAGAAGAGAATTTGTTGCCTTCGACTTGAGAAATTCTTTTAAGTATTTATAGAACATTCTACAACTGTGATGAAGATAATATATTCTCAGGTGCTTTTGTGAAAAATACTATTGTCATTTTCATACTTTTCCTATGTAAAAATACTTAAGTTTTTTTCACAACTGGAATGTTTATGAAGTCACTTCTGAATTTTCATAAATCTGGTGATAGATATCCTCTTCTGGATGGAAATGCCTGGAAAAATGTATGTGCCCTTCTTTCCCTCTATCATATATCCTAATTTTGTCTGAATTTACTTTTCTGATATTATTTTTCAGACACCAAGAAAGCTACCTGTTCAATGTAACTATATATTATCAAATTAGAGATAGATAATGTAGCCAGAGATGATATCGAGCAATAATGTTACATACCAGATTCCAAAAAATATATCTATCCTTTTGTGGTGTTTTCCAAAATCAAAGATATTATCAGAAATATGTGAAATATAATTAAGTCAGTGCCTTAGCAACTGTAGTCTACCTGTTCAGGAATAAAAGGCATATAATTTAGTGAAAATGTAGAATTAAGGATGATATTATTTAGTTAATATTTTAGACATGTGAAAAACTAGATTAAAACATGTTGAACAATTTTATTTTTCTTTATAATTGAAGTAGTCCTGCTTTAGGACAATGTCACATATTTTTTCTTCAGTCACAAATATATAAACCATAAAGACCGCATATGAAGTTCTTTTTCTGCTCAAACAATGATTTGGCTCTTGATTATTGCCAGAGTAAAGAACAGCAGTGGAACACAACAAAGTGAATAGAATAAAGGAGGAAGGAGGAAGATGAGAAGACTATAAAGTCCAGTAAAAGCAAGAAGCAGATAACAGAATTACTATAACAAAGAAGGAGTTAATGAGGAAAAGTGGTGTGTCCTTCTTTTTACACTAACTTTAGAAGTCAAGCTAGAATAGGACATTAGAGAGAAAATTCTCTAACAGTAAAAATAAACTTAGATTATTCCCTTAGATTTTATTCTCGAAGGATACATATTATGCTGAAATTCTTGTTCTGGTATCAGATTTCTTTTAATTGGTTTGATATCAAAATTACAAGAATAGCCCTTTTCTTACATTAACTATTAAGGTATTCTTAATTCTGATACTTCATCTTTACATACTCAGTCATGGGAGTCACTTATATAATAAACCTTAACCAAGAGTTATATATGCAAGAAAATAATTAAGCACCCATTATTATTGTTTAGGTGTATTATATGTATTATTTGTTTTCAAGATATCTCATAGCAGTGTGTTATAACAGATGATGACAAACTCTAAAGGGATACACATATGAATCACTTAATTTCATAACTTCTTGCATTTGTATTTAAGGATTTATTTTCATCCTCATTATGCTCTACAATTTAATAACTTTATGTAAAATAGAAATGAGTTGACTAAACTACATAATATAGGCTAAATGTTAGAGTATGTGTTCAGTGTTTCATAGGATGTACAAAAAGTAGATTTCATCTAAAGGTCATCAGATTTGTAATTGACCAATAGCAAAAGAATAAATCATTTATAAGGCAACTCACAGAAAAACTGCTATGGCATACTTTTAAAGCAAAATAGCTGCCATCCATTTGATTCAAACTAAAAACTCAAAATTATTGACCATTGATGGGCTGTAGGTGATATAACATTCTTCAAATTTTAGATAAAAACTTCCATGTGAATTGTCCTTGCATTCTGACTACTGAAGTCTCTCTTGTCTGTACTTGGCCTCACAATTCAGTTCACTGTCTCCTAATTTCTTTCTCTTCTTAAATTCCATCATGCTACCAAGCATTGCCTGTTGTGTACTCTGGTAAGATGCTGTCTTTGTTACTTTTCTAGATGAGAAAACATCCAAAATTGAAGATTAAAGGAGAAAAGGTTATCTACCTTTACAGTTTGTAAGAGTGTCTGCCCACAATCAGCTGGCTCCAAGGAAGGGTGGTGTGACAGAGGGGCAACAGTTCATGTTGTGGAAAGTATCAAAAGCAACAAGATACAGGGTGAAGCCTCTTTTTCTCCCTTATATTGTATGCCAGATACCTGTCTTAGGCTGCATGTAGCACTCACACCCCAAATCCCAGCAGTGGACCATGAGCTAATCAGAAACTGTATATTCAGTCACCGCTGAAAAGCCTCCCTGCCATGGCCACATGTGGCCTCAGGGGACCATTCAGACTCAAACCATAAAAAAAGTGAAAGCTGACAGTTGAAATTAAAGATTATTTTTTGAGAATAAAGCAAGACTCACTCTAACAAAGAAATCTTAATAATTACATCAAAAATCCTCAAAGAAACCCTCAATAATGTGCCACTGATTATCAGTCCATGTTCAGACTCCTTATTTACAGTCATTTGAATAAGTTTATTAAAGTCTCCTATAATAGCTCACTGTGTGTCCATATTAGAGACAATCCTGATTCTCTGACTCAAGAAGGTTTTTGGTTCATATACAATGATTACCATACTGTGGACACAATGCACTAATTCTTTTACCATTAATGACATTACTCTTTCTTAACATTACTAAGAACATTTCTTAGTTGCTACTGCTCATGACAATCTGGTCATCCACAGAGTGTTCAAAGCTGTATCTTAAATATATCCTCTTAGATTGATATGTATTTGGCATAGTATATCCTTCATTTTGTTTTCAAGTTAGCAAAAATATTTACACAATCTACATGGAGTACTAAAGCTTTAACAAAAGGCCACTAAAGCGGAGTGTTGTGATGCATACATGCAATCCCAGCACTTGGCAGGCTAAGGCAAGAGGATCACTGCGAGAGACAGAAACAGTCCCAAGTGGGTTGTCAAGGATTCTGTCTTTTCTAGGGACTTCTATAGAGTAAAAACACAAACTGAGGTGGCTGTAAGGAAGGGAAAGCATGGCAACTTGCAAGGTGGGCATGAGATCGGACAGAACTGTGGTCAATTAATAAGATTAATCGCTCAGTTACAATTGATTAAATCAGAGGCAGTCTGAGAAGCAGTCACACTGCAATCAGGCATGCTCTTCCTGTATGGGACTGTGATGGTCACTTCTGGCTTCCTCCGGGTGGTTGAGACCAAGTTAGAATATTAATCCTTAGGATATGGGTGTATTTTTGATCTTTTGTCTTGAAGCCTGGCCAACAGTACAGGTGTCTGTTTCCTCCAAGCTTGCAAGATATCTGGTTTTCTTTACTACTTCCTTTGAGGGCCCAGCTCTGTTTGAATGCCTATAGTAATTTTATCTAGCTCAATTGCCTGTAACACTTACTTGACTTTATTTAGACAATAGTGTTAGAGAGGGTAATGTTAGAACAGACTTAGTATGCTTTAACAAAAAATTCTCTAAAATGAGTCTTCTTAAATAAAATCTGGCTCAGACTTAGAAATTATACATGTCTATAATAAAACATGGGACTCGTTCCACCATTTAAACACCACTAAGCTGGTGAACTGGCTTTAAGACTAAGAAAACAAGTTTCACTGGGACAGATTAGCTCTGAAATTCCTCTATACTCTAGAGGAAATGTGAGTCATGGTCTGCTTCACTTTACTTTCTTTGGCTTTGCTTCTAATCTTTTACCTCACTTTGTATATTCCTTTGTAGAGGCATAGAAAATTAGAAAAAAAACTCTAGACTGTTCCAAACTTTTCTTGCTACAAAATTAAATTCAGAGAAAATGAGACTTTGTTAACACTGAAGACAAGGAAGTTATCTTAGATGAGTTATGCGTACCCCATCTCTGGGTTAGATGAGACATCAGAATTTCTCCATCCAGGAAGACACATTTAAAAGCAATGTTAGTGTTCTAGGCAGGTCTCCTTTGTTAGAACCTGAGACACAATGGAAAGAACTGACTTCTTTGTGAAAATGCAAGAAGCTGTTTCTAAAAGCAGCACATTTACAGGACCTAAACTCATTTAGACTAAGGAGGCTCCCCATTATTTCAAGTTGTGGACTTTAGAACCTTTATCATAAATTTATAGAGCACTAGGTAATGACTTTGTTTAGGCTTATGACTATCTCATATCAAATTTTGACAAACAGTGGTTACTTTGAGAGCTAGTAAATGAGTTTAGAGCAGCTACCACTCTTAAAGTAGAGGACAGGTTTCCAAAGGATCTCATTGGTGAATCTTCCTTGAAACCAATGGCCAAAGGAATGGTGGCTAGGCAGACAGCTAAATTCCTTCCTGGAGAATGACCTCGGTTATCTGTGTCAATAGAAGCTGAGAAAAACTGAAGTTTTATGGATAGCAGTAGTCTTTAGCAGATACTCAAATGTTCCTCGTGGGAACTGCCTCTACAAGAAAAATCTTCACTTATCTATCATACTTGTATCTCTCTGCTAATAAACTAAAAAGGGTAATCAAACTTTTCATATAATTATATTACCTCTCATTTCAAAATTTTGGCTGAGGCAGCTTACATCAACTGTTCACATTTCAAAGAAGCTGGTAGGAAATAATTTGGATTTGTGCCTTAGAGATGTTAAATTTTGAAAAAGGATCAAAAGACATTTTAGTCACCCATTTCTGCGTGCATAAAAGACTGATGTGACTTTAAAACATACAAAATGTGACTACTAATTGATAACATAAATTTAAGGAGCTTTAAGGATATAAAATTTAGATAAAGAATAGCCATGTCCCACTGCTACGCATGATTTCCTAGGTTATTAGATGCATGATGTTATGCTCTAAATAAAATGCTGCCATCTTTTTCTTTATGTGTCATTACCCTGGTAACCATGTGCTATGTCTCAACACTTGTCTCCCTTTGTGAAAGATAATTGTTCCTGGAATCAGTTGATCTCAAGTTACCTATATTCTGTCTCAATCTTTGTCCCCCTTTTGTGAAAGGCAGCTGAGAAAATTTCTTCAAGGCAACTGACTAAGCAAGAAACTCTGTCCCTGAATCAAGTAGGGAACCAAAAGTCTTCCTCACCCTTACTCCCTCCCACCCCTGCTTTGCAGTTTTTCCCTTTATTAGCCTCCCAAAATTCTAACCTAGTTGCACAGTTTTGCAAATTCCAATGTTACTGTGCATCTGGTGCCAGCTTAAATAAAGCTCTCTTTCTTTTTATATGTCATCTCATTTTTGCGGTACAATACATGACATAAATGCCTTGAAGACTTTGACATAGCCCAGGGAATAATTTCTCACGTCACTCTACCTTTATCTGTCTCTAGAGAAAATCTACTTCATTGCATGGCCAGAGAAGTCCTCTGACTCATCTTTTTTACAATAACAAAAAGAAATAGTTTATTATAAATTTATGCTTCCTTCTTTATACATTCCTGAACAATTATACTTATTAACACAAAGATCATGAGCTACCTGGGATGATAATCTTTTACTGCAATTCAAAGATGGATAGGCTGCCTGAATTTTGTCTTATACTCTTTCCAGATCTCACTCACCTGCCCTGGAGTGGAATAAACCTGAAAGATGCCTTGCCTTGAGAACTTTACCAAATATAAATAAGAAAGGGACACCCAACTATTTCCTCTTTCATAGATAGATGGTTCAATGTCAGTTTCGTACTCTTTCGGAAGCACTCAAAGATGTTTAACCCATATACATTGTGCTTTTTGCATTATAAACATGGATCAAGTCAAAGTCCCTTGCTCCTTTGGAATCCACTCTTAAATGCAAGAATATGTTCAACCCTTACATGTTGGAAAAGAGCCATTTGATATTTCTCTGTGTGCATACATGGCCGATTTAACCTAAAAGCCAAAATGGAATGCAGAGGGAAGTATTAATTATGATGTTCTTTTACAACTAAAATCATAGTGAAAGAAAGAAGAAACTGATTAGTATTGCTTTATGTTCAAGCATTTTTTTACATTAAGAAATGCTTATTTATGATCAAGGTATACTTATAAGCCATGTTGTTGCAGGCAGCTGAATTAGAAAAATTATAGACAGTGAGACAAGGTGAGGTCCTCAAAGGAGCCAGTGCAAAAGCCCAGATACTTTGCAACTGTGAAAGAGATATACACCTCCTGCTGTGGGCCAGGCCTCAAGGAAAAGGATCAAAAAAATGCATTCACATCTACTTCCTAAGGATTGGTATTCTAAATAGCTCCCTATCATTAATATAGTAGGCCTTGATACTATAACAAAGAGAAACACAGGCAGGAGATAGGGTCCATTGAGATGCTCTGTATAGGAAATATAATTAACCTGAAAGAGGGCTTATGGACTGAAAGTCAAAAATGAGAAAATAATGCTCTATGTGACAGGGAACCAGAGAGCAATAGGGGTAGCTCACCAGCAGCTGCAGATAGGTTGCAAAAACATGACACTTTGTGCAGTGAAGAACTACTCAGCTATAAAGAAGGAAAACTTTGAGGCTTTTGTAGGTAAAGGAATATAACTAAGATCAAGTTCAGGGGTAAAAAGGTTCAGAACCACTTAGGTAAATAGCAAGTTGCCCCCCCCCAATCTAAAAACTAAAGGAGTTAGTGGGACCCAAAATATACAATGCACCCTATGAAAGTGAAAGGGGAGGAATTGTCTAAAAAAGGAAGGCAGAGGACATTGTTAATATTATGTCATGATTTAAAACCCACATTGTTCTCATTGCTCTGTTTAGTTTAGTTATATTCTGTTCCAGTCTTTCTACTTATACTAGGTTTGAGGGCACAGACTGCTATTCCAAAAATAGCAGAATATACTATGGCAACCATCTTTAATTTCCTATTAATTTAATCTGAAGCTCTCTGTTATTTACACTTTCTTATTATCACTGAATTTATTTGAATATGGTTTGTTAGATTGCTGTCTTGTCTTGACAGATTTTACTCGAATCTGTTATGTTTGATAAGTCTGAGAGTATAGGCAACTACTCTGAATACAATAGGATTCACTAGGATACCCATTCTGGTTTGAATATTACCTGCTTTTGAAGTCCTATGTCTCCAATACTTTGTTTTTATTGATATTGTTATGTACTGCAATGTTCAATTTTACTATGCTTGATGATATAGGCAATTCTGTTGAAGATAATAACATCACAGTAACCATTACAGATCACCTTGTATTGTGGTTTTAAATAATGTACCATGACCATCCTTTTGTTTTAAATGACCCCATTTTTTTTTCTTTCTCATTTGGTTTTATTCTTTTCAAAATAAAAAAGCAATATAGTAGGAAATCCACAGTAGTTACTATATTGCATATTTCTCATCTCTAAATAGATGCTCAGGCTACCATCTGTAGGTCTGCAAAGTCAGTCAAACAATATGAGCATTAGGTTGTTGTTTTACTTCAGTTGCTATCATCTCATCCTGTTTTCCTCTAAATCAGCTACTTATTCCCAGGGAGTTGGATTTTTTTTTTCTGGTGGGCTCCACCTCTACCGATGCATTGGCGGGCACTGTTTCCTGGTTAGCATCAGATTGGCTCAACTGCATTTCTAACTTTTAAACTTTTATTTCGAAAACAATAAAGATGATACAACCTTTCAAAACAAGATAACAGGAGAGTAACAATGGTTAATACATAGCTTAGAATTATCTTTAAATTAGGTGATCAGATTGCAATCCAGAGGCATGCAAAATGATTCAGACAATATTAACACAAAACTTTCTTTGCAATTAACTAACAGAAACTAATAGTATAACTATGCTATCATATATCCATATATATTTATAAGAATGTATTTATTTTTCCTTGTCTTTCTTTTCTCCTATAACTGATTTCAGTTCCTCTACTTTTTGACAGTATCTTAAAATTCCAAGATCTCTATTGTACATTTTGTATTTTATTTACTCTTTCAGTTTGTAACAGTGGAGAGACAATATGATGTTTTTCAGGTCTGATTTATTTCACTTATGAGTATGGAAAACATTAGCTATTATTTACCTATTAAAGTCTAAAGTTTATCTTTCTTTACACCTATGAAGCACTCTATTGTACATGAATACAACATCATTTTTACCAGTGACTCAATTGATGAGCATTTTAGTTATTTCAAAGAACTACTTAATTCAAATTGTGCATCTGTAAACATAGTGGCACATACATCAATGTGATATGATGTTTTTAATTACTATGGAAAAATTTCCATAAGTGGGAAAACTAGATCAGAGGGGACTTCTACTCTTATTTTTAAAGAAATTTTCACAATAATTTCCTGAGGGCTTAAACTAGTCTACACATACAAAAAGAGGAGAGTTGTTATTTCACTAAAAGCATGCCAACATTTGTTACTGATTAATATATTGATGAAGTATTCTTAGAGAGTGAGATGCACTCTCATTGATTTTTAAAACAGTATCTTTCCAATGAAAAGTGATGTTGAACTTTATTTATATATTTATATTCAATTTGAAATTTTTCATCTGAGAAATGTGTATTCATCTCAGATGTAAATTTTGATCTTCAAATTCCAAGAGGACTGACTCTTCACAATTTTTCATATGTAATAGATAAATGTCCTTTATCTGGGGCCAATAGATTTAAACATTTTTCCATTAGGTGTGTTGCCTTATCACTCAAAAGATGACTTTTTTCCAGGGCAAAAGCTTTTTCAATAAGATGAATTGCCAGTCATTGATCTTTATTAAGAGATTACAGTTTGAATTCATAATGAGCAGTCTACATACACATGGATCAAGTTTTCTGACAAAATTCAATTCCAGTAGAATTAATATTTCTGATTTAAAATTTAGATCCATGACCTCTTTTGAAATTAGCTTAGTATATGTTGGTATATACAGGGTTATGCTTTTACTTTTTGGCATGGAGCGAACCAGATTTTCCACCACCACTTATTAAAGAGGCTGTCTTTCTTCCAGTGGACACCTCAGGCCCTACAACAAACATGTGAAGCATAAAGAATGGACTATTGATATGTATATCAACTTGCAGGAATTCTGAGAAACTTACACTGTGTGAAAGAAGCAAATTCCAGGTCAGCTATCAAATGAGTCTATTAATCTAACACTATACAAATAACAAAATTGTGAAGGCTAACAATGGTGCTTTTACTTATGACAAAGAAAAATGGCTGTGGATATCTCTTCTTGAGAGATTTTTGAAAGATACTGATGAATCTTTAAACTGGTTAGTTGTCCAATGAATCATCAGGCATGATAAAGTTGTGTAGTATTAGACACGAGTTTCAACATTGGCATACATAGAAATGGAGACATCTCACTCAGGCAGAAGAATTGTACCAATGTCACTTTCCTGGTTTTGATATTGTCCTTTACTTGTGCAAGACATTACAGCTGGAACAGACTGAATCATGTGTACATGGAGCTCTGTCTGTATCATGTGCTCCTACTGTATGTGGCCACATGACTGTGTCAAAACACACAGTTCAAACTACAAAATCAGTCTCAAATCTCCATCCTAAGAAAGAATATTTGGAAATTGAAAGCAAAGTAACTACATGGAAAACTACGTAGATAGGTAAGAGTCCACCAAGGACCCTATGCATTTTGTTCCCACTCCCTGGAATAGCACTGGCCTCTGATGCCTGTGAATGCTGGTCTAGAGGAAAAGGAAAAGGAACTGATGAGTTGGTGGAGAAGGGAACCAGTGAAGAAGGGAAGGAGAGAGTGCTGAGCCAAGAGGCCAAGGGCCAAGGATACCTGAAGGGGCTCCACTGCCCTCTGGAGCAGGGCACTGCAGCCTGCCCCACACAGAAGGTGCTTCCTTTGCATGGAAGGGCAGGCAACTGCTTCCTCTTCCCCCATCAGGGAGAGAAGATGGCTGCAGCCTGGAGCTACTGCTGAAAGGGGGAGTCTCTACTCTTCCATTTGTGGTCTCAAGTGTCTGGCTAGCTGTGGCTCTCAGTCTATTCCCAAAGCGTGACCTTTGTCCAAAGAGGGCCCCTTCCCTGGGCTTCCCTTCCCTTCCTCACCCTTGTCTTCTTTCCCTTACTCTCTCCACTCCTGCCCTTTCCTTTTCTCCTCCCCTGGCCTCTCTGTACACCCACTCCTCTCTTCCTCCTCTCTTCCTTTATCCTTCTTCTCCGCCTCCCTTTTCCCTCCCATTAGGCCTGACTCCCATCACTCACTCCTTCATCTTTCTTCCCCTTCCCTTGTTGGTTGCCTGCTCTCACTTCCCTCCCCCTCATAGCAAACCTTGGACTTCCATTACCCTGCCCTCACCTCCTCCTCCTTCCTCACCCTCCCTTCCTTCCCTTCTCTACCCTCCCCCTTTGTTTCCTTCACCCTCTTCTTCTTCCCCTACCTTCCCACCTCTACTCATTCCTACCTTCCTAACTCCTCTACTCTCTTCTCTCCTTCCACTCCACTTTTGCCTCCTCTACACCTCCATCTCCTCACCCTCCACAACCCTCCCTCTCCTTTTCCCTTCTTGCCCTCCCTACCCACCTCCACTCCAACCAGAGAACAGGCACAAATGCATACAGAGTCCTCCTTCAGCAACATCATGGTGCTTTATTACTCTGGCTTGGTCCTTGGTCCAGGTCAGGTTGACTTTTCTTATTCTTACTCCCTCCTCTTATTCTTACTCCATCTTGGTCTTCCTGGACCACACTTCTTTCTCCCTCTTGGTCTTTCTCTGGGTCGCTTCCCCAGGACTACTCCATTGTGGGCTCAGGAGTTGTCTTGTGAATGTCAGTGAGGGGATTTTCTTCAGAGACCTCAGGAGATGGCTCCAAAAGCTCAACCACAGTATCCTCCTCATTTATGTTTCTATCTTCCCTCCTCTTCTTCACCCTCTTATAGAGTACCACCACAGAGTACTTGAGGTCTCAGTGGAACTCTGATCCAGCACTGCTAACACTACATTTATTACTCTGCCTCTGGAAGGAAAGAAGAAAAGTGTCTGATTAGTCTGGGCCTGGTGGGCCCTGCTCTACCCTGCCCTGCCCTGCCCTGCCCTGCCCTGCCCTGCCCTGTCCTGGCCTGCCCTGCCCTGCAGGAGTGGTTACGATCAGGAGCAAGGGTTGGTTCCAGGAAGGCTGGAGGGCCAGGGGTTACAGCTAGGGTCCAGGGACCTGGGACTTCTAGGCCTAGAGCAGGTCACAGTCAGAGTCTACTCACGTGCTCTGCTTCCTGGCACTCAGACTCAGCTTAGCTCTCTACCTCAGAAGAGGTCTCTGCTTCAGCTGAGATGTCTGGGTCAGCCAAGCTTTCTGCTCCTGCCTCCTCTGAGCTGTGTGCATCAGCGGAGATCTCATCCTGAGCCGAGCTCTCATCCTCAGCTGAGTGCTCTCCCTCAGAGGAACTCTCTTCCTTAGCCAAGTTCTCTCCCTCAGCTGAGCTCTTTCCCTCAGCCAAACTCTCTGCCTCTTCAATCCTCTGGGAGGCATTTCCCATTTCTTCCAGCTGGCTGAAGGAATTCAGGGCTTTTACCAAAGTAATCAGCCAGTTTCCCCATACCTGATGAATTTCTTCACCTATGCATAAGGCTTTGGCCCGCTGGACCTCAGGCTAGTTTCTGGCTTATGCTTGGAAATCTACTGTAATTCTGACAGGCTAGGGAGTCTCATCCTACCTTCATAGCATCACTCAGCCTTGAACCAGCCAATGAGAGCCCTGGCTAGGCTGGCACATCACAAACTCCTACCCTGACACCTCTGAGGGTGGGTCAGGGCAGTCCAGGACACTAACAAGAGCTCCAAACTCACCTGCTGCCCTTTCTCAGCTTACGGTGTTCTAGTCTCAGTGCATATTTGACAGTCCCATGGTCACCAATATTAGTATTATGTGACTCATTATCCTTTTCCATGGCTAGGTCTTATATGCAACCTAAAACCCCTCTAGGCCCTTGGTCAATGTGGGAACTACTGCTTTTTGCTCCTACAGCTCTATCATGACACTTTGGAACACACCTACTCTTAGGCTACTGCTTGTCAACTTTTGACCTCACTGGCATGAATGTGGTAGCCACACAAGAATTCCTCCATTTCCTCTTTCAGGTGTGATATCATATTCACTCCCTCCCTCAAGGCTCCAGGTACAAGGACCAACTGTCCAAGAGGAATGTCAACTGAAACCACTGCAAATACTTGCTAATACATCATAAAACACTGAAATAAAACACTAAAATGCCATGATTTGTACAAAAAACATAGCAAGAAGTACACTTTTCCCAAGGTCTAGTGCTCTTATTTGCCAACAGGGTACCATGTTCATGTCTGCAAATTTGCTGTCTGGGCATGCAATTAACCATCTGTGTAAGGGGCTGTGCAATTATGTGTTCTTTCTCAGGAAGTTCTCCCATTTGCCCTCATGCCTGAGGCTACTGATACAGGCCACTGCATTAGTTAAAAATATTATAGGCAGTCAGATGGGTTTGGTCTCTCAAAGGACCAGTACAGAAGACCAGATACGTTGCTACCTTGGAGTAGACAGACACCTCTGCTATGTACCAGATCTCAAGCAAAAGACAACCGCATCATGAGTATTGATATGCCAAATTGGTACAGATCACCTGGAGAAACCCAGGAGTCATCATTACAACCCATACAGAAAGACTCACTGCTCTTTAAGCATGCTCACTTGAGACATGACTCACTCCCTCATTTGTCTCCAATTTGGTCAATTTTACCTGAACATT
Source organism: Cavia porcellus (assembly GCF_034190915.1). NCBI lineage: Eukaryota > Metazoa > Chordata > Mammalia > Rodentia > Caviidae > Cavia > Cavia porcellus. The sequence goes on from NW_026947486.1 coordinate 73,754,493, forward strand.
TCACATTATTGACTGACCGTAGTTTTGTCCCGCCTCATGATCATGTGCCTTGAGATAGCCCATGTTTTCCCTATCTTATTCCATTCTCACTTCACGGTTTTGATCTACAGAATTCCCTAGAAAAAATAGGGTGTTTGTCAACCCACTTTGAACCCATTCTTGTCTCTCTCTCTCTCTCTCTCTCTCTCTCTCTCTCTCTCACAGGAGCTTTCTTTCCCTTCATAAATGTATTTTACTCTCAACCTCTCTTGTTCCTAAAATCCATTCTTTGATTTTAGAGAACCCAAACTGATTGGGGGACACCACGTATGTTGAGAGGTTCATTTCTCTATATCATTTGCAGTTCTTCCATTGAGATCACTTGACAGGGGTAAGGATTTGCTTTTGCTTCATAGACTCTGCACTGGGACTCATTTAAATTATAAAGTTTTCTGCTTCAAATTTTGCTTTGTCTTTATACATTACTTATAACCACTTAATTTGTCTTTGCTCATTGCTTTTAACTATCTTTGCCTTGTCTTTGTCCATTGCTTATGATTGCCTTGTCTCTTATATATTTTTCTTAAAATGATGATAAATCTAACTTAAAACATGGGAAAGTTTTAAGGTTATGATATTTCTTTATTGGGATATTTTTATTATTTTGTTCTTGTATGTGTTGCATTTGAACTACTTATTATATTTACTGGTATTCCTTTTTTGACTTATTTACAAACTAATGCTAGAGAAAATTATGTTAGAATACCTCCTGTAGATTTTTAATATAAACTTCTATAAAATGGGTTTGAAATAAAATCTAGATAAGACTTAGAAAATATACATGCCTACAATAAAATTTGGACTCCTTCCACCATGTAAACACTGCTAATCTGGTGGCTAGCATTGAAGGTTTGGAGGACAGATTGGCACTGATCCTCTTCTGCACTGTAGAGGAAATATCAAGCCTGTTCTGCTTCACTTTCCTGTCTTTGACTTTACTTCTAATTTTCTCCATACTTGGTACTTTCCTTTTCAGTGACATGCAAATTTAGAAAGAAAGAAACTCTAGACTGTTGCAATCTTTCCTTCCTAATCCCATAGATAATGAGAGTTTGCTAACACCAAAGACAGGGAAGTCATCTTAGATGAGGATCATATACATCACCTCTGGTTCGGATGAGACATTGGAGTTTTGCCCATCCAGGAAAACACACATAAAAGACAGGTCCCTGGTAAGTGTTCTGGATGAGTTTCCTCCAGAGATTATACCTGAGAAATATGGAAAATAACCGAGTTCAGGGTGAAAACAGAAGGAGCTATTTCCGAAAGCAGCACACTTGTGGGAGCAAAACAGATTCAGACTAAGGAGGCTCTCCAAATGTATAAGTTGTGAACTTTAAAACCTTTATTGTAAATTTATAGAACACTGGATAATGATCTTGCTCAGGCTTTTAACTATCCATTACAGAGCTTTAACAGGTAGTGGTTCCTCTGCCAGTTAATTCATCACTGCTACAGTATCTGCCAGTCTTAAAAGCAGAGGACACACACACACACACACACACACACACACACACACACACACACGCAAACACACACACACACACACAAAAAAAAAAAAAAAAAAAGCAGAGGACACATTTCCTCTGCATCTCTGGTGATCCCGCTTGAAGCCAGTGGCCAATAGAATCAAGGGACTGTTGGTCAGACAGATAGCTACATTCCTTTCTGGAGACTGACCTCTTTTTATCTGAGCCAATGGAGACTGAGAACAATTCAGGGTTCCTGGCCAGAGTAGTTCTCTGGTGATCACTGAGACTCTTTAATGGAAATTGGCTCATTACCACAGAAATTTCCACTTAACTGTCTTCTATCTCTCTGGTAGTAATCTAAAAATGCTTCCTACACTTTTCAAGCAGTCAGACTACCTCTCTCAGAAATCAGGCTGAGGCAACCTACCAGAGCTGTTTACCTTTGAAAGAAACTGTTAGGGAATGTTTTGCATTGGTGCCTTACATATGTTAATTAAGAGTAAAAGAGAAACCTATCAATCTTTTCTGTGTGCTTAAAAGACTGATATGCCTTTATTACCAGGTAAAATTTAATTGATAGATCATAACTATGTTTAACCTGTAAGATTGAAATAAAGCATAACCATGTCCCACTGGTAGGAAAATTTGCCCAAGTAAGTAGACAGAGGACACAAATGCCTTGGAAACTTTGCTCAAGTTCTCAAAGTGGAGTTTCTCAAGTTTATTTGTTGTCTTTGTCTATTTCTGTGGGAATCTCCTTCAGAGAACAGCCAAAGAAATGCTTTAACTCACCTATTTGCAATAAGAAAAGGTCACTACTTTATTATCAACTTGTGCTTATTTCTTTGAGCATGCCTGTCACAATTAAGTTTAAGGAAAGCTCATGAGCTACCTGGGAAGATAAGATTGCACACCACTTCCATGGTGGATAGGCAGGCCAAATTTATCTTCTACTGTCTCCAGATGATGTGCACCTGCCCATGAGTGGAATCAACTCAAGGGATGCCTTGAGAACATTTTCAAGCAGGAATAAGAAAAATATACTTAAATTATCTCCTTTTATGCATAGTTAGGTAACTCAATGTCAAAATTTCATGCTCACAAGGCTAAAAACACAGCTCAGCAAAAGGTCTTAAATTCTATTCCTGTTGCCAAAAGTTTCATACCCCCATGCCTTCCTTTTTACATTACAGACATGAGCAGCTAATGCCAAAACACTTTCCTCCTTTGGAATGCATTCTTAAGCACTGGAAGATGTTCAAATCTTCCATGTTAAAAACAGCAGTTTGATATTTCTCTGCATGTGTCCATGGACTGCCTATCTCCTAGATCCAAAATGGAATACAGAAGGAAATATTAATTGTGACACTATTTTATGAGAGGCATTCTGCAAAAAAAAAAAAAAAAAAAAAAAAAAAAAAGAGAAAAAAATGGTTAGAACTGCTTTATATTAAAACTTTCTTTACATTAGGAGATTATGCTTATTTAAGCTCAAGGTATAATTATAATCCTTATGAGTCTATTTCTATTCATAGGTCCTCTTCTCTCAGTGACTTAAAGCAAATTAAACTAGAACTAGGAAAATTTTCAGAGGACTCTGGTAAGTACATTGATGTCTTTAGAGGATTAACTGAGACCCATGAGCTAGATTGCAAATATGTAATGTTACACTTCAATCAAACATTGACTTCTAATGAAAGACAGGCAGCATTACAAGCTTCCATTACCTTTAGAGATGAATATCATATTGGTTTTTTTTTTTTTTTTTTGGTCTTTTTCGTTTTTATCGGTACCAGGAATTGAACTCACGACTGCCTGCTTGCAAGGCAGGTGTTTATGCCGCTGAGCTAAATCACCAGCCCCCAAATATCATATTGTTAATGTTACAGAGCCAGAAGACAAACAGCCGGTTCTCATTGATGCACAAGCAGTTACCACCCAAGACCACCACTTTGCTGTCAATCAGACAGGACTTTGAAGCAGGAGACATTTTCAGGTATATATTCTTGATGGTCTAAGAAGGACAAAACCACATCTTTTAGATATTTTAAATTGTTAGATCTTTGTCAGAAGAAAGAAGAAAATGCCTCAGACTTCTTAGATCATTTATGAGAGGCACTAGTAAAGCATATAAACATAGATTCTGAATCAGTTGAGGGACACATGTTGGTAAATGACATGTTTGCTACCCATTCAATCCCAAACATTTGAAAAAGCTAGAGAAGATAGCTTTTGTTCCAGATAGTGTACTTGATACTGTAGTAGAAACTGCCTCCTTAGTATTCCAGAATCAAGACTGGCAGAGAGTCAAAGAGAGAAAACTAAGAAAACAAAAGTAGCTGCCCTTGTTGTGGCCATAAAGAAATAAACCTCAGTTGGATTCTTGGGGCTTCATGAAGAGCACAGCGAAGACCACACTGATTTATTATTACTGTCACAAGCCAGACCACCTTAAGTGGGACTGCTTTAAGAGGACCCTACAAGCCATGCCCTGACTCTAAAAGGTGACCACTGGAGGTTGGACTCCCTCTGAGACCAAGACTTTGGAGTTCATACCCATCCTATTGGGTGGTCCAACAGGACTAAAGGGCATTGGGGTACTCAACTCCTTCCTCTGGCAAGGCTGTCACCTCTGCCTATCATCAATGCAGAGGAGCCCATAGTAATCATAACGAGTGGTAAAAACTAGCCAAATGCTGGACATTAGTGCATTTTACTTTGTCCTTCTTAACTCTTTGTCTTTTTTCCAGATATTGTATCTCAATAAATCACCAAAATGCCTATTGATTAAACTGTCCCTGGGATAACATTTTCTTCATAATTTCTTTTAGTTGCCCCCAAAAGTCAGACTTCAATCCAGGAGAGACTTTATCATATCTAAATAATGTGTGTGTGTGTGTGTGTGTGTGTGTGTATCCAAGTTGCCAACTAATCAAAATGATGTTGAGTCCAGTGTTTACAAATACAGTAAATATTGTTGTTCATATATAAAAACTTAAAGCAAGTTTAGTCAAAATAATTTATTAATCTTGTTCTCATATATTATGAAATATTTAGAGTTAATCAAAACTAAAGTTTTAGAAATTTGTACAAAAATTTCAGAATCCATTAATAAAGGGACCTAAGTGTCAAAGTTACATTGCTATCCCTTAGAAACAAGTTTCTAAACTTACCTGTTAACTCTAATGCTTATGCTTTGGAAAATCATGCCTTTGTATGCAAACTTTGATTATACAGCACTTTGATTGAAGTTTGTTGTTTCCTAAAAGGTGTCAAACCCCAAGGATCATAGAGAGAAAAGCAGTAGCATAATGCTAGATCCCTTCTGATTACTTTAACTGGGATCCATCAGATCTTGTACAGAGAAAAGGCTGTGTGGCAAATATTGAGGGATTAACTGACTCTACACAATGGGCTTTAAATAACACCACAGCTGATCACTCTTTCCTAAATAAAAAAGAATTAATTGGACAATCAACCTCCAAAATCAGATGACATTAAACATTCTAACAACTGCACAGAAGTTACTTATACAATTGTAAAAAGTAAAAGTGTACATCCCTGATCATTCTGCTTATATCTCAATAGCTGTCCAAGATATTAGATAACAAATCAATGACACGTCAGATTCTAAAATTATCTGGACTTTGTTCTTATGGGTATGAATTCCAACTCCTCTTGATAAATACGTTTGTTAATTGAAATTACAATTATCCTGTTGATACTATTTTGTCCATGAATACTTAGCTGTTTCTTTGCCTTTGTCTCCTCCAGACTTAAAGCTGTACATCTACACAAGTGAAAAAGGCCTCAAATCTGTTGAGGGCCATTATATACAACCTCTGCAGATTATCCCTAACTGTCCTTCAAAGACTAAGGTCCTTGTCTTCCTGAAGAAGCCAGATCAGTCATCATCCATTACACCTTCATAGCAGTTTATGTTAATTCTTCAGAGGGGGCAACATTGCAGGCAGCTGAGTTAGTTAGAAATATTATAGTCAGATAGGGCTTGGTCCTTGATGGAGCCAATTCAGAAGTCCAGATAGCTTACAACTGTGGGGGAGATAGACACCTCCTGTTGTGGGCCAGCCATCAAGATAAAAGAACAACCAAATATATCCTTCCTATGGATGGATATTCTAAATAGTTCTCTGTCACACTAACAAAGCCTGGAGTCCCCATTCTAACCCACTAAAGAAAAGTCCTGGCTCTCTAAGAATGCCTGCTTTCTACATGACTTGCTTCCCCATTTGTTTTGAATTAAATCAATTTTACCTGAACTCTAATCTAGTTGGCTAACTATAGTTGTCAATAATCAAAATGCTGCTGAGTGAGACTGGTTTTTATAAATACAGTGCATATAGTTGTTCATGTATACAAATACTTATAAGAATACTTAATTTTTCAAAATATTGTATTAATCTCATTATCATGTATTATCAAAAACTTAGAGATAGTTATAACTAAGGTTAGAGGAATTTATGCCAAAATGTCAGACTTCATCAATAAAGACACCTAAGTGCTTATTGGTTATAATTGCTATCCCTTAGAAATAGTTTCTAAACTTACCTGTCAGTTCTAATGCTCATGCTTTGATTATATATGCCTTTGTGTACATACTTTGATTATGCATGCATGCTTTGATTAAAATTTGTTGTTGCCTAAAAGGTACCAAATTCCAAGACATCATACAGATGAAACCAATTCCAAATATGCTAAATTCTTGTTTGATTCCTTTTACTGGTGTCCACCAGATCTTGTTCAAAGAAAAGATTTTATGACACCTACTGAGGCATTAATTAACTATACTCAGTAGGCCTTAATGACACTGAAGCTGGTCTCTCTCTCTCTTAAATGAAGAAGTAAAATTAATGAAACAGGCCATTCTCCAAAAATGGATGGCATTAGATGTTCTAACAATAGCACAATGGGGGAATTGTGCAATTGTAAAAATTAAATTTTGTGTGCTCATTCCTTATTGAGCTTCTAAAAACTCAATGGATGTTCAAGATGTTAGATGATAAATCAATGACATGTCAAGACTCTAAAATGACCTGGATTTTATACTTATTCTCCTTATGGGAAGCCATCAGTAGCTCTTCTTGGTGGAAATTTTATTAACTGTACTCATACTTATCCTATTGTTTCTAAATTTGACCCAGGCATACTCAATTGTTTCTTTGTCTTTGTCTCTCCTAGACTTAAAATTGTACACCTATCCATGTAATAAATGCCTTCTGTCTATTGAACGCCTTTAGATAGAGCCCCTGCAAAGTATTCCTGACTGCTGTCCAACAACCAAACCCACTTTTGGAATGAAAAAGCCACATTTGTCATTGCTCATTACTGCCATATGGCAGTTCAGGTTTCTTTGTCAGATTGGGGATTGTTACAGGCACCTGAGTTAGATAGAAATATAGGCAGTCAGACAGTACCGGGAGCTTGAAAGAGCCAGGGCAGAAGAACAACTGTGGGGGAGACAGACACCTCTAACTGTGGCCCAGACCAAAAGACAAAAGATAAAACAAATGCATCCACTTACTAAGGATAAAGTTCAGGGATTGATATTCTAAAGATATCTCTTTCACCCCAAGGAAGCCGGAGGTCACTAACACAATCTCCTACTGGAAGAATCACTGCTCTTTATGCAAGCCTGTTTGTTATGTGACTTGCTTTCCAATGTTTCCCTGATTTAATCAATTTTACCTGAGCAATTAATCTTGTTTGATCATATTTCTGTCCCACCTCATGCTCACCTTTTGAGTTCCTGTGCTTTCCCACCTTAGACTTACCACACTTTGTGATTTACAAAATTTCCTAGAAAAGACAGAATCTTTGAAAGTTCTCTTGGGGGCCCTTCTGTCTCTTTCTCTCACACAGAAGCTTTCTTTCTGTCAATAAATATATTCTGCTCTTAACTTCCATTGTTCCTAAAATTATTCTTCAATTTTAGAGAACATGAATTCACACCAGATATATAGGAAGGTTGTGAGTTTCTTTCTTTATATCACCATGCCATGAGCTGTATCTCTCTGGCAGGCCTTCTCAGCATGTCCTTACTGCCTTACAGTCAGAAAACTATGCACTGAGTATTCTACAAAGCATAAATAAAATCAAATGCCCTTTCAGCGTATTTCATCTAAAGGTGGAGGGAAAATAGTTGAAAAAAGGAATTAACTTTTGTTATCTATATGTAACAAGTCCACATAAAGAAGGTAAACATTATGTTCTGTAAACATGTACTAATTTATAAAAGAGAATATTAAGAATACACAAAACCTGTGCACCAGTGCCATACACAGGACACTGCTGGACTGCAACAGACAGACACCAGGCTCTCCCTATGAGTCAGCACCATTCATGAACCAAGGGTAGAGAGAACAAGCAAGCCCCATGTGGGAACCAGCATCATGTTCAGACTGCTGTCCAGCTGGACCAGGCAGAACCCAGACTCTCCCCATAAGTCAGTGCCATTCACACACTGGAGAGGGAGGGTAGAGAGAACAAAGCCACACTCGCAAGCAGTCCCAGCCTGGGAAGTAGTGACCTGTGTAGGCCACCAGAAGACCGGAACAAATAGACGCCCCCCCATGAGTCACCACCATTCATGGACCAGTGGTAGAGAAATCAAAGCTACACCAGCAAGCAAGCCCAAACTGGGAAGAAGTGCCCTGTGTGGGCCACTAGAGAACTGAACAGACAGACCTCAGACTCTCTCCATGATTCAGCACCATTCACAGTCTGGGAGGAGAGACAACAAAGCCATACCAGCAAGCAAGCTTAGCATGGGAACAAACACCAGGCACAGGCTGCCACCACACTGGAACAGACAGACACAGAATCTCCCAATGAGTCACTGATATTTGCAGAATGGGAGTAGAGAGAACAAAGCCACACCAGCAAGCAAGCCAGTCTGGGAACCAGCACCATGTATGGGCCACTCACAGTCTGGTAAAGACAGACCAAGCCCCTTCTGGCAGATGGGATAGCAAAGAAGAAGTACCAACCCCCCACTTCCACCCTCCCCAGCCTACCATAGAGGACAGGCTTATTTGGAGAAACACAGGTGTGTTGATAGCTATGGAGATGAAATAAAATTGCTTGGTGCTTTGTTGTTTCACTAATGTTGCAGGTCTATGGCCAGTGGTGTGATCAGAGGTTCAGAGGATAGTGTTATGCCGTGACACCTAGGGGCAATCTCCTTCTGAGTGTTGCAGATGTGTTAATTCCCTTTGGTCTTATTTTGGCACTCCTATATCATTTCCATTGTTTTGTTGGGTTGAGTATCATTCTCTTTTCTTTTGTTTGATTATGTCAAATCTGATGGCTAGAGCAGCTATTTCAAAGATAAGACATATTATGTAGTAATTATGGATTTACTATAGGCTTGTTTTGAAGTCCTGTATTGCATTTATTGTTTTGTTTTTATTATTTGTATTATATTGTATTCTGTTTGATTTTTACTTTTTCTGAAGGTATCTGCAGCTATTTTGAAGACATCAAAAGTCATGATAAGTACTGTTGTTTTGATAATATTTTAAAGTCCTGCATCTTCTACACTGGATTGTTTTAATTGGTTTTATTCTGTTTTATGCTCTTTAAAACAAAATTAAAAAGAATACATATGCAAAAAGTAACTAAATGGTTGGACTTGATAAAAGATATATGCAATTCTTCAATAAATTATATATCTATAAAGAAAAACTTAATAAGGTGAAATCTGGTTGAAAAACTTAATCATGCTTATTTAATATACAGAAAAGCCTATTTCATAAGTTTGATGTAGTCAGTATGAAACTTTGGAGATCAAACTTCAAACATCTTATAAGGATGAAAATTACATTCCTTTACATATCTCTAAGAGAATCTTGTGTACATGGGTACATGAAAACAATGTACAAGATGTTCAATGCAATACTGATTGCCTTAAAGATGTAAAAGAAAAAAAAATCAGGGATGACCCACATTTTGGGAGCTATACAATTGAACTCAGTGGGTTTTTCATTGAATTACATGAATTCACTTTAGCTCTGCTATGGAAAAATAGCTTTACCAGTCCAATAATTGTAGTTCCTGGGAAAAGAATTCCTGAAAGATAGTAGTGAAAGTGGTGCTAAAAGAATTTGCTTTGCAAAAGGGATGCAAATCTTTTAATATTGCAGATAAAGTGAAGTTAAGTTGCATGAATTTGTGGAGTTGTAGTTGAGGATATCTCAAAAAAGACACTCTAATTTTGAAGTATGTGACAAGAAGGAGAAGATGATATAGGGTCCTGAAAGATAACCATTTAAGTTTTGAGCATTCACACAAAATATCATATTCAGGGAAGAATACGGTGATAATCAAGAAAAATCACCAACCTAGTGAAGGCTAGAAATCAGAAATCTGAACAAGAGTTTAAGGTCTGTTATGTAAAAATAAAGGTCAGTTGAAGGCTGAAAATTGGAGAGTATAGTTTTGTTAGGACACACTTGTTAGTCCTGAGAAATTATTCAAAGTTGGCAACAGTTCAACAAAAAGCCAAATAAATCACTTTTCTGCTTCCACATTGCTAGAGACAGTACCAGGTTTTGTTACACTAAGGAGTCACCAACGTTATGTGAATTTTGCACTCATTGAAAGGCTCTCTATCCTTGAAAAGTTCTCCTGACTGGTACAAGAACTCTCTATATTTCTGACAGGAGAAATTAGTATTAACATGTTAAGTAACAACTTTCCTATAAATAATTTGATCCTTTCCCAGAAGGGAAAAAGAAAGCTTGACTAGAACCCTGAAATGGATGTACTCATAGCAGTTCTTTATCTTCAATTATAACCTAAGGAATAACTCTATTGTGGGATGAATGAGGCAGTACAAAAACCCATCCTTTCCTTCACAAGTTTGCTCCAACCACTGATGAAACCATAAAACTTCCAATTGGTTCATAGAAATTCCAGAACAATAAGTCTCTCTAGCAACTCCTTGCTTATCCATCTAGATATATGCTTGTGTTATAGGCAGCTAAATTAGATTAAAATATTATAGACAGTTATATTGGGCTAAGCCCTTGAAATGCCAGGGCAGAAGATCTTGCAAACTGGGAAGAGGCAGACACCCCCACATTTGGGCCAGATCTAAAGACAAAAGATTTTTTTTTGAAAAATGCACCTACATAGTTCCTAAGGATAACATCAAGGATTGCTATTCTAAATAGGTGTTCAGCACCTAGATGAAGCCAGAAGTCACTAACCCAACCCCATGCAGGAAAAACCCCTGTTCTGCATTCATGCCTGCATGTTACTTGATTCTGACTCTCTGTTTATCACTGTCTAATCAACTTTACCTGAACAATTGTATTCATCTTACTGGTTGACCATAGTTCTGCCCCACCTCATGTCCATATAATTTGTGAGATCCCATTTTTCCCCATAGTGGACCTGCCTCACTTTGTGGTTTTACTCTATAAAAATCCTTGGGAACAGGCAGGATCCTTGGCAGCCCGCTTGGGACTCCTTCTATCTCACTCTTAGACAAATGCTTTCTTTCTCTCAATAAATATAGTCTGCTCTTCACCTCCATTGTTCCTAAAATTCTGTTTTCAATTTTAGGGAACACAAACATATACCAGACATCTAGCATATGGGGAGTTTCTTTCTTTTATAATGTTTGCTTTGTTTATTCAAGAGTTATTAAATCTTTCTTCTAAGGACTAAATATGAGCAGTTTTCATCTAAGCAGTTTCCAGGACTTGCAAGTCACATAAAAAGAAATGGTTTCTATCACAGATACTAAAATCGAACAACCCAGGTTAAAAACATTGCAATTAATGAGTGAAAACATTATATGGCTTCAAACCAATATGATTAGGAATCATGATTACCACATAATTTTATGTATTCTTATCATTTCTTACAGTAGGGAAACTATTCGATATTTATACATGTGAGTTTGATTGATTTCACTTATGAGTATGGCTATGAATAGCTATTTTGAAGAAAAAAAACACAACATAAAAGCTAGTGCTGATTTAATATCATCTTGTTTTGAAGTCCCATCAAGCTGTTTTACATCTGTTTCCACTGGTTTTAACATGTTGTATCTTACTATATTTTACTATATGCGATTGCATAAACACAAATTTTTATAGGGAAAGAGATAATATAGAAACCATTGTTCATTTTCTATTAGCTGGTTCTAAATACCCTGTAATTCTTTCATTCTCTTGAATGGCTTCACACTGTCTTGATATGCTTGATGCTATAGCATACGAAGTCATACTCAAATAATTCAAGGAAAGAGGCACTATGGTGACTACTATTATGTTAGATTATCTTGGGGTGAAACACAATGATGCTTAAATTGTTCAGTTCTGACCTGCATTGTTCTGTTATAATGTCCTCTTTTATCTCAATCTCCCCCCTTTTTAAAATTAATCTATTTGTTTCTGATTTTTTTTAATTAAGGGAAAACTAAATTAAAAAATAGCGGGATATATTATTATCCCGATTATTATAGTAACATTTTTGTTTTCCTATTAACCTGATTTGAACCCCAGTATTGCTCTCCCCATCTTGTTCTCTCTGATTATACTATATTCTATTTTGTTTGATAGTATCAAGTTTGAGTGTATAGGCAATCACTTTTAAGGCAATAAGATATACTATGATGCCCATTATGGTTTGACTATTATCCTTTTTTGAAGTCCTGTAAGGTCTCCAGTGTAGGTTTTATTGGTCTTGTTCTGTACTGTTTTGATCAACTATATTATACCTGATGATATAGGCAACTCAATTTAAAAATAGCAAGAGGCACAATGGTAACCATTTTTGATCACCTGGTATTCTACTTTTGCATGATGTACTATGTCCATCCTTCTGTTCTAACTGACTCTGTTTTGCTTAGTCACATACAGTTTTATTCTCTTCAAAAAAAAGTAATAAGAACTGTGGCAGTAATAAAACCCAAAAAGTGTAATTGTTATTATAAAAAAGAGAGGAAAGGGAGGTGGACTAAGGGATATAACCGCAAGTATATTTTAGTGTGTAGAATGGAAAACCATATTACTGAGCTTTTGTTGGATCATTATGAGTGGAACTGTCTCCAATATCACTGTATGAATGTCCACTTTATATGCTTTAATTTTATAATTTGGACAACTGTTTCTAAGAAGACAATATGTAACCTATTAACTAGTGATTTCTTACTATATACGTTTTTCTTGAAATTCTGTATTACTTGTACCCTTTTACTCCTTTGTTTTTTATGTCCTTTCTTTTTTCTCTTTAAATAAATAAGAAATGGTTTCTATGCTTGTAAAGAATGCTCTGACTTACATAAGAGAAAATTGAAATAACATATTTAAACACTTGTTACCATTCATATGCAAGAAAGATTCTGAAAATAACTATTAAGAATTATTGTGGAAGCTTTATAACTTCATCAAGGATCCAGATTTCTGTCTTTATATCTATTGGATGACTACAAGCAAAGTCAGGAAGAAGAAATAGAAAAATAGAAAAAAAACACATGGCCAGTCTTACACCTTTGAACAATTTTACTAAGAGCACCAAGCTATAAAACATTCATATATATTTATTTAGCCTGAATTCTGTGAAAAAAGCGATCACAACTGACAGCGAATCAAGGGAGTCAAGTTGTTTGAGACTAGAGATATTTCCATCCTGAATTAAGTAGAAATTCTCTAGGTGATAAAGAAAAAAAATGGAAAATCACTCAACAATTATGAATAAGTACAAGTAGCAAGAGGACATGACATTTTTAATGTCACAAAGGTAAAAAGGAAGAAATGTCTAGAGAACACGTTATTATCCCATATTAATTATACAGAATACTGCATCATTTTTGTTATATTCATACATGTGTATATCATAACTTGGATCATTTTTACCCTAAATTACCCTGTCACCCTGTCCTCCCTGGAACCACTGACCTCCTTCCTCTTATCTAATCTTGTTTCTATTGAGAACATTTATTTGTTTGTTTTGAGACAGGATATTGCTAACTGTACAGTGAATTTTTAAAAACAATGACACATGAGATCAAGAGAAAGGGTTCAGAAAACATTGTAATTTAACATACTGTTTTGATTTAATAAAAGGATAAATAACAATGTCTTTTTCAAAGACAGTCTATTTTAAAAAATGACTGAGAACAGTAAATAAAGCATAAGCAGTTTACTGATTGTGCCAGTTTACATAATTTCCAATCCTCTGAGTAGGTCATGTCAAAGTTTCTGTAGACTTCATCTCACTTAAATCATAATGATGTGATATATAAATATTTGGCTAACCTCTGTAAATTTGGGGGAGCATATCTCTATTTCCTATGTTCACTATGACAAAAATTTTTAAGTTGGGCCTACTTTATGTAACAGCACTTCTAGATCAAATATGTTTGTATGTGACTTGCTTTCTACTGATGAAATAGACTTTCTGAAAACAGAGCAGGTTCAGATTAGGCAGCTTCGTCCTCTTTCAATGCTATTATATCTCCTCTATACTTTGACTTCTGCTTTGAATCTCCAGAGTTCTTTCCTGCTGAGCATATTGTCTGAACTTGTGTCATAGAATCAAATAATGGAAAATAATGCTCTCAAAGAGACTGAATGATTTTCCTCTCAGAAGATACCTAAGTGAGAGGGTTTGGAGTAAAGAGTAAAAACAATTTGGAACCTGACTAAATTTGGTTGTTATTTCTATATAAATATTTTTCTATCTAAATTTTTAAACTATGCTGGCTAAAGCATAGTTATGGAACCATTTATTTTACTTAATGCATGGTTTCCATAGTTACTGTGAGCTACACTTTTAGTGTCTGTCAGAAATAAAAATTAAAAAAAAAAAAAAAAAAAAAAACTAACAGTAGTGTCACTAGGTGTCCTCATCTTTAAAACCTCTCATTTTCACTCAGCAATAGTGAATATAGGGATTAGTTTGTTAAAAGCTTGCCTGTATTATATTTTATGTGAAAATATGCTTCAGATTTATCATATCTATTTTGTTCTTCACAGAGATTTTAAACAGTTACAACACCAACAACTCTATACTTAGTGTCTTATTTACTTTTCTGTTCCTGAGACAAAATACCTGGAACCTGTAAATTAAATAAAAAGTTTATTTTGGCTTGCTCTAAGGATAAACTGCATGACAGAAGGACCTAGCAGAGGAAAGCTGCTCAAAGCATGACAATTTGGAGACAGAGAGTGAAAAGGGAGAAAATGGGAACAAGATTACCCCTTTCCAGGTCATGACTCTAGTGGCCCATCTTTTGCAACCAGGCCATATTTCCTAACAGCACATCCAATTATGAAGTACTCAATGAATTAATCTGGTGATAAGTATAGTGTCCTCATAATTAAATTATATTAAAAAGCATCATTTCTGAACAATGAGATGTTTTAGACTTAAGTCATAACTATAGTTTAAGAAGGCGGACCAAAAAGCTTAGATATTTTAAGTTTAATAAATAGAAAGTATCAAACATGAAATATATGCACAAAAACAATGAAAATGGGCAACAGTATTTACAGTTTTGCAAAAACTTCTATCGTAACAGTGATGTGTAAAAGGAGGTGAGAAAAAAAGAATTATATTATGATGATTCAAGCAAAAGTAACAGGCCTTTTTCTGTATGCCTAACATGAAGTAGAGAGTAATTTTAAAATCACTGATGCATTGAGTACAAGATTTCCGTTATGAAACATATAATTTTCTATTTGAATTACTTGTCAGCAATGGGAAAAGAAAACAAAATGTGACCATTAATGTTCAGATAATGGAAAATGGACAATAAGCAAAGTCTTTGGGGGTATCAAAGCAATCTTCAAGAAAGAGAATCCCTAAGTATTCACTGAGGTTTCAGTCATGATATACTAAAAACATATGTTTTAACTGATTGGACTGAGTTTTTCCCTATTCAAATCACATGATTTTTTTCTGGAATCTGCTATGATAAACATGTTATCTGCTAAAAAAATCTTATGTATATAACTTAGTTTTTGGAAAAATACAAGGTTAGCTCATAGATTAAAGTGCTTCTTCACATTTTTGTATGCATTCTACAGAATGGACAGTATTTATGAAAACTTTGAAGAAAACAGAAGAGACTATTTAGAAAATATCTTCATATTTGGATTCATTGAAGATTTTGGTAGCATTTTATCCAACATAAATAATATATTTGGTTATTTAGGCTGTCTCCAAGCATACTTTCTTTTTACATTTATCTACCTGATACCAAGTGAATAAGCATAAAATTACTTTTACTCTATACAATTCACAACAAATCTTAGAGTTTATAGACTAACTAGACCTTTACCTAGAAACTAAGTAAAAGTGATATAGGGGAATTAAAGTCCTAACCTACTAGGTGTCCTGGTACAAGCCCTTTTTTCTCTAAAATTAAAGAATAAACTTTAGGATCAAGGGAGGTTAAGATCATAATATATTTATTGAGTGAAAGGAAGCTTATGTCTGGGAGAGAAACAGAAGAGGTCCCAAGCACATTGCCATAGATTCTGTCTTTTTCTAGGAAAATTTATAAACCACAAAGTGAGGAAGCTCTAAGATGGGAAAACATGGGACCTCAAAAAGTGGGCATGAGATGGGACAGAACTATGGTCAATCAATATGATTAATTGTTCAGGTAATATTGATGAAATCAGGGACAAATGGGACAGTAAGTCATGTAGCAAGGGGGCATGCTTAAAGATCTGTCACTCTTTCTGTAGGACATTGGGATCCTGATTCCTGGCTTCCTCAAGGTGATCTTTACTTACTTAGAATATCAATCCTTAGGATTTGGGTGCATTTGTTTGATCTTTTGTCTTGAGGACTGGCCCACAGTAGTAGGTGTCTCTCTTCTCCACATTTTCAAGGCATCTGGGCTCCTGCAGTGACACCTTTGAGGACCTAGCCCTATCTGACCGCCTATATTATTTCTAACTCAGTTACTTGTAACAAAAGAAGTTTTAAACAAGAAAAGTTATGTTGTAGGCAAACTTGTATGATGGTTCTGTAATTTCTTTGTTGTGATATTTATATCCTCATATAAATGCCTCCCCTTGAGGGTAATTATAGTCAATGGAGTAGAACAAAGATGGTGTCATTTTTATGCTTATGACTTTGTCTCACTTACTTTTGCCTTCTGAGTGTTGTACTCTAACTAAAATGCTGCCATCTTATTTTGTATGCATTGTTACCCTGGTAACCCTGTACTCTGTCTCAACCTTTATCCCTCTTTGTGAAAGACAATTGTTTATGGAATCAGTCAACCTCACATCACCTATATTCTGTCTCAACTTTTGTTCTCCTTTTGTGAAAGACAGTTGTTCCTGGAATTAGCCAACCACAAGCTGCAAATTCATGTAAAGGAGAAACTTGTTGCAAAACTATGTCCTCAAGCAAAAAGGGAACAAAGGTCATCTTCAACTTTATTCACCTCCCACACCCTAACTTTGTGGCTTTTCCCTTTAGAAATCTGACAAAATGTTAACCTGGTTACACAGCTTTGGAAACTCCAACTGCACTGTGTCGCTGGTGCCAGCTTAAATAAAGTACTTCTTTTTCTTTTAAAAGATATTTTGCCCTGTTTTTGGACAACATCCCAGGGTCTCACTTTTGGGGTAAAACAATGAGCTTACATATCATAAAGCAGGCTGCCATTTAAGAAATACCTACAGGGCAAGAAACTTAAGGTACACTCTATCCAGCAACCTATCACACTGAGAACCTTAACTCCTCAGTTTAACAACCCTTGAAAGATGGAATTCTGTAAACAACAATTTAGTGAGTAAATTATTTCCTTAACAAGCCTAGGTAGACACTTTGATTTGAAGCTTGTAAGAATTCTTTAACCACAGAAACTGTGAAATATATGATTAATCAGTAGATAACTGATGTAATAAGTATTAATTCTAAAGTAATTTAAAATTATTAGTATATTCACAATGTAGCACTTCAGAAAATATAAACAGGAAACCAGAAAACAATGCACTAATGAGAACTGTTTCACAAGCTTCCATTACCAGATGGACACACCTACCAGTACTTACATATGTAGCCTTCCCTCCTGTTTCTATGGATATTCCAAGCTAAGACCAAAATAGCCACTTGTTTACAGTATTCTATTTTCACTCACTTAAAGCCATTGATCCACCAATTTTCCTGTCTTTTTCATATCACTGAAGTTTCATTCTAATATCAGATCTTTTCATCAACATTTAAATATTTTAATATTTTAAATAGAAAATAAAAAGTAAAACAACAGAAACAATCTTGGTCCTATTAACCATTTTATTTCTCTATTTGTGAAAATATTTGATAAACAATATTTTAGGTTTTCCTCTTACTATTCTTTTTTATTTGAATCCATATTTTTTTGTTAAATTTTATCCCTCAGATATATTGAATGTGAATTCTTTGTGACACTTGATGGGTCAGTATCTGCCCAGGTTGACTTTGAAGTTTGAAGATTGCTAACATTGAGGAGCTGAAATGTCTTCAAAATAGAATGTTTTGTGAATTAGCACAGATAGGCTTTAGGAGAAAAGCAAGGGAGTATCCTAGGAAACAATCAGATAAATGTTAATTATTCTGCCAAACTGTCACTGTGTCTTGTTTGCCTACCTTGTTACCTAAAACAAACATATGTGGTCAGCAGAATTCTATGCATTTTTGTTCCTCAATAAATCTGAGGATTTTAGTGAGCTTGAGATTTCTCTACATTTTAGTGAAATTCTCTGGCACGCCAACAAAGATCTTTTCTGTTTCTTACATCTTCATTCATCTCTTTTACAGAGTTTATGAACTCAAACCTGGCACCCAATCATACCTGTGAATGTGGCCTTATTTGGAATAATTTCTTCATCATTATAATTAAAATGAGAAGACCAAGATGGGTCCTGCCTTAGTTACTTTTCTTGTTGCAGAGCCAATATCTTCAACTTAAAGAAAGAAAGGTTTATTTACTTCACGTTTGGTAGAGATTTCAGTCATAATTGGCTGGCTCCAAGACAGGCAGGATTGGAGAAAAGTATCACAAAAGAGGAAGAGTTTGCAGTGGGTAGATGGTAGCAAATGAATGAATTCTGCTTACACCTGAAAACTAGCCTTCAATTCTTCAAAACTGCAAGAGAATAAATTCTTTTAAGTTTGTGGTATTTTGATGTGGTAGCTCTCAACAATTGATACATCATTTAAAGATGAATTTTATCCATGATATCCAATTAAAAATTGTTGCCACTGTTGGCAATGATTCTGTGTTATTAAACCCAAAAATCAATCCTTATTCATCATTATAAATTGTTGGGAGCCGCGGCCGAGCCCGGTCGCCTTACTTGGCGGACGTGAGGCCTGTAGGAAAGAGCAAAGCCTGAGCTAGATTACCCCTCCCATCGAGTGTGCTAAGATGGCGCTTATCTCCTGCTTCCTGCTTGGTAAACAACCCGCCCTGTAAGATCTCCTGCTTCCTGCTTGGTAAACAACCCGCCCTGTAAGATCTCCTGCTTCCTGCTTGGTAAACAACCCGCCCTGTAAGATCTCCTGCTTCCTGCTTGGTAAACAACCCGCCCTGTAAGATCTCCTGCTTCACAACCCGCCCTGTAAGATAGTCTGCCTAGTAACAACTGATGTTAGCCAATCAGCCCGCATCGCGCGCTTTGAACTGATTGGCCACTGTAACCCTATAAAAGTGAGTGCCTCTCCCGCCACGAAAGAAGAAGCAGAAGAAGCACGCAAGGAGCCGCGGAGAGCGGACCGGCAGAGGCTTCGGGACAGACTGTAGGGAGAAGCACGCAAGGAGCCGCGGAGAGCGGACCGGTAGAGGCTTCGGGACAGACTGTAGGGAGAAGCACGCAAGGAGCCGCGGAGAGCGGACCGGTAGAGGCTTCGGGACAGACTGTAGGGAGAAGCACGCAAGGAGCCGCGGAGAGCGGACCGGTAGAGGCTTCGGGACAGACTGTAGGGAGAAGCACGCAAGGAGCCGCAGGGAGCGGACCAACAGAGGCTTCGGCCGGGAGGATTCCCGGGGCAGGCTGTACGGAGAAGGAAAATAAAAGAAAAGGTTGTCCACTGCCAGACTTTGTTGTGTGTCCTTCCTGCCGGCCGGGAGTGACACCGACAATAAATTGTCAGTAGCATACATGAAATGTAACATTTAAAGTGGTTCCATCAGTTCAAACTCAGAGAAAAATATGTTTAAAACCAACTTGCCTCTGTTAGTACTAATTCTTAGGGTTTTCCTGGGCAATGGAGAAGCAAAAGGAAAGAAAACTTGGCTTTTCCTGAGGATGTGGAGAAGAGCGCACAACTCATGGTGGTTGGGATTTTCTCCTCTGCCTGATATGGGGGAGGGTTATGTGACCTCTGACCAGAGGCATTGCTTGAGTTGGGCATTAATGACATGTAAGGAACTGATTGGAATTCTCTTCAGATGCATGAGAAAGGAAAGAGGATACTATAATCAGAGCTGAAAGGGAAAGAGGAGGAAGAGGTTATCAGGGTAAATATTTTTGCTTTCTCCTTCCACCAGTTTAGACCACCACCATAATGTCTAGTAATTTATCCTAGGGCAAAAACCTTTCACTGATTATCTCTTTGAGCAACTCAGATTCTTTTTTATTATAAATGTACTCAATGAAAAATGGAAAAAGGCATTCTGGTAAAGGGCATTTATGAAAAATCCACACCTAACATTATAGTTAATGATGAAGGACTCAAAGCTTCTGTTCTAATATTGGGAACAAAACAAGGATGTCCACTTTCACTGTTTCAATTACACATGGTGCTAGAATATCCCAGCCAGAGAAGTTAGGAAACAAAAATGAAGTAAGGCATCTGAACTATGAAGAAAAAAGATAAAAATATATATCTTTATCTGTTGGGGACCATGAATTTTTAATTGTCATAATATGTCCTACTCTCTCTTTGCCCTGCCTGCTTTGTGGGCCAGTTTTGTAATGCAGAAATTACCTTCCTCTGGGTCAATGAGGTTAGCATCCAGATGTGGGGACGGATCTTGGCTTCTTTCTTTGTGATGTTAAACTTACCCATTCTACTGTTACTTCTGTGTTATTCCAAGAAATGCACCCTACTCCTTCCTCTACACTGACTAATAAATAGGAAATAGCTTTGAGTGTCTTTGCATCTGCCCATCCTGAAGAACTGACCTCCCAGCTCTCCATATAGTATTACTAAAAATATCTGTTTCTTATTTCATTCTTTCACAGTACCTCTCATACAAGCAGTTAGGGATCTTGGTTAAGTCCCTGATATTTACAGATGATATAATCTTATATATTGACAATCCTAAATAATCCACCAAAATATATTAAAAGAATAAATAGATTCAGAAACTTTGAAGGATATAATATCAGTATATGAAAATCAGTTGATTTCTATAATAAGGGAGTGAACAATCCAAAAACATAACTAAGAAAACAGCTGTTTACAATTTCATGAAAACATGTAATAAGAATAAATTTAAATGAGGTGGTTCAAGATGCCTGCAAAATATTCCTAAAAGCCATTTACAAAGATAGAAATAAGCGAAAAACACTCAATGTTTCTGAGGTGGACATTTAAGAAAAGAATAGGTACAATGAGAAGCCAATACCACATCAAATAAAAGATGTCATTAGAAGTATAACACAGAAACAGAGTTTGTGTGCAGATAACAGACCATTTAACTCCATTAAAGGCACAATATCCTAATGCTTTGGCTTTCCATTTCCAGTCCCTCTGCAGTAAAAATATGCTTTTTTTTAAGCCTGCAATATCTAAGAAATTTTCTCCTCTTGTCTTTATATCATAGGTTAAATTTTACTAACTGCATACTATCTCCAGTCTTCAGATGTTTTGTGTAGCTTTACCCAGTAGCTTTTTTTAGTTAGGAATCCAATGATGACTATTTTAAAAATATTTTTATTTTAAAGGAGATAAAATTAAAAACAACAAAACAGAACAAAATAGGACAAAAGAAAGCAATGTTAGAGACATAAATTTGAAAGCTAGATGACCTGAGATCTTCACTGTGTATCAAATTGTCTCTTGTTTTCTTCCAAATAGTTGCTCATATCTTCAGATACAGAGAATTCATACAAAATAACATAGTATAAAACTGATCTGAACTCAGTGAGTAAGGCGTTTTAGGTTTTCAAAACTGGACAATAGGGAAGGCATAAATGACTGTCATAATGACTGTCATAATGACTGTCATAGTCTCTTGTTCTCTTCAAAATACCTGTCCATACTTTCATGTATATTGAAGTTCAACAAAACAAAACAGGCAAGGGGGGAGGGATTGCTTGATTTTCTAGTGCTCCAGGTCCCAGAATGGCATGAGTCCCAGTAAATACCAGTGGCACCCTTCCTGGGCCAACAGAGCCTGCTACACTCACAGCCACTCACCAGATGGGGAGGGGTTGCTTGATTTCTTGGCACTTCAGGTCCCAAATGGGGGCAGGTCCCAGCAAATGCCAGTGGCTCCTGTCCTGGGCTGCTGTAGACTGACATGCTCAAATCCCCTCACAGTGGGGGAGGGGTTGCTTCAAGTTTTTTCTTTCTAATGAATTCACCATTTCACCGCCCAAGTCCTGAATTGGCCAACATACCATAGAAAGACATCTTTTTAGGCTCTTGCTTGAAACCAACAGCATCAGGAAGCTGCCAACCTTGATTCACAGCCAGAATGATGACTATTTTTAACGTCATATAACACTCAGGACTTTAATATTTTCTGAAGAGCTGTAATATCTGACAACACTGAAAACATATTTATGCACAGCAACTGGCAAGAACTCTGGACAGTCCTCATCACTCTCTAATGCTATACATAAAGAAGCTTTATTTATCTTTCTGACTCATTGTAATCTTCACTTGTTAACTCTATCTGTCACATAAAAAAATTAAGAGAGTTTATTTTCCTTTGAATAGAATAGGGTATATTTCTTTGTTCTGGTTCTAAGCAATATTTTGGATTAAGCAATCAGAAGCAATAGAATCAGCAGATAGTAAGGCTCTGTAAAAGTTGGAGATTGTAAACTAGGCAAAGAAAGAAGCTTCTGGAAAATTTTTACTAATCTTGAATAACTGAATATATTTTATAATAAATAAAAATTATTTTTTGTTTTATATCAATGACATAACCCCAACCATCTTGATCTGGTACTTTCCCTTGTTGCATAATTCCTTGTACAGTCTTTTTGAGTTGAATAGATTACCATTCTCTGAATTTTTAAAACTTTATTCCATAACACCTTTGATAAACTATGCCCTTTCAACATTATTTTCTTCAATATGAAATTTTCTAAATCTGAATTTTAATTCAGGCCCTGTCATGTACTGAAAGTAATTGGGTAAATTACTTCCCTTCTGCCCCAGTTAGTATTCTCATTGCTAGGACAAATACTGAATGCCCAAAGTTAAATGAGGAAAGATTTATTTTGGCTCACAGTTTGTGGAGATTTCAGCCCATAATTAGCCTGCTCCAGTGCATGACGGCTTGGGACAGGGACATGGCAGGGAAGAAACCATCCTTGAAGGAAGGCAGAGAGCAACAAGCAACTTGCCTTTCACTTTTATCCCACCCAGGCTTTTGGATAGTGCCTTTCACACACAGCATGTGGCTTCTATTTTGGGAAATTTATTCAACTATACCCAACCTAGGCTTATTCAAACCAGTCAGCTAATTTAGAGCCATAGAACTTTAATCTCAGCATCACATACATGATACTCAAACAGCTCCAAAAAGTCTCGCCTAAGAACTCTTGAAGCTTTGGGGGAATATTTAGGTAAAAACCATAACACTTTTTCATTCTGTATCATCATCATCTATAAAACAATCATTAGACCTTAAATGATATCTATATTAGTCATTTTTTTGCTGACGCACAGTATCTGGCAGCCATAATTTAAGGGAGGAGAGGCTTATTTTGAGTCACTGTTCAGCTTATGCATGGTCACCTTGAAAGCACAAAGGCCTAGTGGAGGAGTATGGAGGCCAGGAAGAAGAGAGCAAAGGGAAAACCTGGGAAGGGAAATATACCCATTCAGATCAAGACAATAGTGGCCTGCTTTTTTCTGACTAGAACCTACCTTTTAAGAGCAAGGCAACTATAGCATTCTTATAATCTCATCTTCTTCTGAAGGCTCAATTGCAAGTGCATGAGGCCTTTCAGGGATATCTAGATATAAAATCTAACAGTATCTAAATTTTCTAGTTGTTAAGAGGTATATTCCTGTTATAGGCTTATATGATTGCACCCACTTCAGCCACACTCATAGACCCCCATCTTTGTCCTTTTTATGTTGATCATTGTAATAGCTAACCTTTATGTCAATTTGAGTAAGAAACACCCATCTGAATGAATTAGCATAGTTATGGTTGAAGTTATTTGCCATACTGAAGACAGGGGTCTTCAACGCTGCTCTAACCAATAGGACTGTAGGCTGAATAGGGTGAGAAAGAGACTAAAACCAGTCTCAGTTTACTTTTTAAGAGGAGCTTCAGTCTTTACCTTTACCCTGGGATGTCTGTCTCTGATTTTCAGTGCTATCATTACAGATTTCCAATGCAAACTCTTCAACTTTCCAGCTCAGACTAGTCAACTGTATAGCATAGAACCTTCAGACTGCAATGCAGCCCTTCAGTGAGCTCCATGCCTTCCACCTTTATCTGTATATGATTGTTCTTCTCTCCAATGCACAGACAGCTGATTTGTATTCTTTCACACCTGATTCTGCAGCCAACAGACAATCATTATAAATTGATGTTGCAAATCACATATCTATGTGTGTGTATGGTGTGTGCATGTGTGATGTTTGTGTTATTCTGGTGAGTCCTGATATATATATATATATATATATATATATATATATATATATATATTTCATCATATATGTTGACATCTACATTTTTCTACCACTGCTTTTTTAGTACAGCTATCATACTTTAACTAAAATGAAACAGTGGAAAGAAAGTGCTCAAAAGGAAAACTAATGTAATTACAAATGGTAAAAGATTTACCCTTGAGAGACAGAGAGTCAAGAAACAAGTGAGCTTTATTTCAGAGAGCTGTAGCAGTCAGCAGCAAATTCAGGCAGTTGAAGTTGCTGATTCTGATCTTTTATTCTGTTTTTCTTATATACTCATTTGCAATTTCACAGGTTCAGGGCGTTGTAATGGATACCGCTTTTGCAGCATCATCACTTGGGAATGTTACAAGACATTCTTACACATCTGGTTAATTGACACACAGAGTTTGGGCATCAGGGAGTTTGGCCACCTTGAGAATAAAGTTTTTCCTTCTTTCCCTTATAGCCAACTAAGAGGGAGAGATAACTCTGGGAATTCAGCCAAAGTTCATGCTCACTATTTAAAATTTAATTGCTAGCTAAGGATCTAATGCATAAAGTAAGTGAAGTTTTTGAGACTAGGGCTTGGAGGGTTTCAAAGAGAAAAAGGCAAAGTGAAAGCAAATAGCGGGTCTTCATTGTTACAAATACCTTCATAGAACAACTGAGATGGGGAAAGGAACAAAGAGAAATGACTATGTGTATATGTATGCATACATATGTGTGTTTATGCATGTATGTACAAGGTAAGATTACTATCAATCCTTGTTAATCAAAAAAATAGTTCATGCTTTCAAAAAATAAAAATATTTAAAAATAAGTGGACAATAATAAGACATCAAAACAAAATAAAACAGGCTTTTGTAGTCCAAAATACAACATAACTGCAAACATGATTTAATGAACCTCATTATTATTAAATTCATTTTCAAAAAACTTACATTCTTAATTTATAAGTTGTAAACAAGTCAACTTTAAACAAGACTACAGCATTGGCATCAATATGTGAAGTTTAAAAATTAGACATTTTTAACTAAATGAAAATAAAACTTTAGGAAATTAAATTGTCCATTTTTCTAACAGACTGATTTATTACAAAATGTTTCTCAATTCTGACAGTATTCAAGTACAGACTAACTGGAGCTGGAGATATAAGTAGTGACAAAATATAAAGTTAGCATGCTCAAGGTCCTGGAATTCATTTATCAGAATAAAAATGACTACTTATTAGAAAGTAGTATAAAGATGGTGCATGATCTCTAAATTAAGGACTCTAGGATGCCAAATTCATTGAAATGAGCAATCTGTGAATCTAGTTCCTTAGGTTAATATTAAAATTATTTTTCTGAAACTCACAACAACAAACAATAGTAGGAACCCATCTGTGTAACCACTGGCCATTGACATATTAAAATTGGTAATCATACATTAATCATCATAAGAATATGTTGAGCTACCTTAGCATTCTGTCTTTGGAGTACAAACTGGAATATTTTATAAAAGGAAAATGTTTTAGAATGAGACACCTGGGTATTCAAATAATCATATTACATTGTATTAAATCCAAAGGGAATCTGTGTTGTTGAAAAGTATATTCTAAGTCCCAGCCCCAGAGCATGTGTGGATTGAAAGCCAGCACACAAGGAAGAATTGGAACTTCACTCCCAGGTGGTAAGACCACGTCCCACATCTCAAATCACATCCAGGACTTATCGGAGGTACAAGTGTGACTAACTGGTTGAAACCCAGCACACAGGGAAGCCTTGGAACTTCAATCCCAGGTGGTAAGACCATAGCCCACGTCTGAAAACATGGGAATACCCATGGGCCAAATGGATCATACCCAGTAAAATCCAAGCAACTAGTTTTTGCCAGCTGTCTGCCCCAGGAGTCAAAAGTGGACCAGGTGATTCTCAGCACATGGGGGAAGCCTTGAAACATTGCTCAAAACCCAGAAATATAGTAGAATGACAAAACAAAAGACCAAAATGTAATCTCAGACTTCCAGCCCAACGCAAGCAAGCCTAGGAGACATGGACACAGAAGAAAATATAATCCATGCCACTGAAATACCTGAAATGGTATCAACTGAAGTAAAGAAGAGATTCTGGGAAGCTATAAAAGAACTCAAATCAGAAATAGTCTCCCAGGTAAAAGAAGAAATGATAAATCTAGTGAAAGAAATGCTGAACATATCTAAAGAAGACATAGGCAAAAAATTAGAGGAATAATGCAAAATGATGGAAACTTTGAATGAAGAATATAAGAAATAAACAATACATGAAGCAGATTCAAAGAGATATACAGAAAATCAAAAATTCCATCAAAAGTTGGCAAAATGACCTTTGTAAAGTGAAGATAGAATTTTAGACCTTAAACACAAGATTTCACCTAGTGACCAGGAAATTAAAGATCTTTTAAAAATTACAAGGAACCAGGAAATAACAATACAATAACTGCAAGATGATGCACAGAAAAACATCATAAGACTGACAGGTATAAAAAAAGGAAGGCGATAACACAAATGATATCAAGAGGCTATTTACAGAAGTAATAGCTGAAAATTTCCCAAACATGAGAATAGAAACTGACACACAGATCAGTGAAGCATATAGAATTCCAAATAACCATAACAAAATATAACTACACACTGACATATAATAATCAACATCCCAGAATCCAACATAATAACAATATTAAAGCTAATAGAAGAGACAAATCACATATAAAGGAAAGCCTATCAGAATCACAGCAGACTTCTCAACACAAATAATAAAGTCAAGGAGAACATGGAGTGAAGTATTTCATATCCTAGAGGAAAATGATTTCCAACCAAGACTGATGTACCCTGCAAAACTGTCCTTCAAAATGGATGGATAAATAAGATACCTCCACAACAAAGAAGAGATGAATAACTTCACGACAACACAGCAACCCTTCAAAGAATACTGAAAGACATTCTAGAAAGACATAAGAAAAAAAACCACTAAGAAACACAAAAAAATAAGCAAAGTGGAAAGGTAAAAAATCAACAGCAGAAAGATAACATGTCAAAAGTAAACCACTATACATCAGTTATAATCAGTAATATAAATGGACTCAATTCACCAGTTAAAAGAAACAGACTGGCAGAATGGATCAAGGAACAACACCTAACCATATGCTGTCTACAGGAAAACCATCTAACACAAAAGGAAAATCTTTGACTGAAAGTCAAAGGATGGATAAAAATACTCCACACAGCAAGATGCCCCCCAAAAGCAGGGAAGTTATTCTGTTTGAAGACAATGTGGACTTCAAACTAAGAATGATCCAAAGATATACAAAAGGCCATGACATACTAGATAGGGGAAAACTTCAAGAGGAAGAGGAAACAATCTTAAATATATATGCACCAAATTTGGGAACACCAACTTTACAAAACCTATTAACAGAAATGAAAAATGAAATAAGCAATAGCACAAGTATAACAGGATACCTTGACACAAAAGAACAGATCAACTAGACAGAAAATCAGCAAAGAAACAACAGAACTGAATCACATCTGTGAACAAATGGACTTAGTAGATGTATACAGAGTGTTTCACCCAACGACAGCAGAATACACATTCTTCTCAGCAGCACACAGAACATTCTCTATAATAGACCATATACTAGCCCACAGAACATGCTTACATAAGTGTAAAATAATCGAAATTATCCCATACATGTTATTGGATCATAGCATCATAAAACTAGTAATTAATAACAAAAGAAACTTCAAAAACCACGAACTTCATGGAAATTGAATAATATTCTCCTGAGCAAGCAATGAGTCACCGAGGAAATTAAAGAAGAGACTAAGCAATATTTTCAGGCAAACAAAAATACAAATACTTAATACCAGAACCTGTGAGATGCAACGAAAGTAGTCTTCAGAGGTAAATTTATAGCAGTAAACTCACACATCAGGAAAACAGAGCAAACACAAAGAAAAATCTGACCCTACACCTCAAACATCTAGAAAAAGAAGAACAAGTCAAGCCCAAATACAAAAGAAGGGAGGAAATCATAAAGATCAGAGCAGAAATCAATGCAGTAGAGACTAAGAAATACAAAGAATCAATGAATCAAAGAATAAGATCTTTGAAAGAATAAATAAAATTGATAAGCCCCTAGACAACCTTATTTTAAAAATGAAATAAAAACTCAAATTCATGCAATAAAGAATGAAAAGGTTGAAATCACTGTAGACCCTGTGGAAATACAGAAGTTCATCAACACCTATTTCAAAAACCTCTACTCTCATAGGTTTGATAACACTGAAGAAATGGGCATATTTCTAGAAACATATGAAACACCAAAGCTTGGTCAAGAAGATGTAAAACTACTGAATAACCCACTTTCAATTAATGAAGTTGAAAATGTAATTAATTCCTTACCAACAAAGAAGAGCCCAAACCCAAATAGATTCACTGCAAAATTCTACAAGAATTACAACGAAGAATGCTGACACTTCTCAAACTCTTCAATGAAATTGAAAGGGAAGCAATTCTTCTTAAGTCATTCCTGTAAGCAAATATTTCTCTAGTACCAACACCTGAGAAGACCCAATTTAAAAAGAGAACTACAGGCCAATCTCCCTAATGAACATAGATGCAAAAATTCTCAATAAAATATTGACAAACATAATGCAGCAAATCATCAAAAAGATTACATACCACGACATAGTGGGATTCAACCCAGGAATGCAGGCATGGTTCAACATGCAGAAATCAATGAATATAATCCACTATATCAAGAGAGCCAAAAATAGGAACCAAAGATAATTTCTATTGATGCATATAAGGCTTTCAATAACGTCTAACACTTATTCATGATAAAAACTTTACAGAAAATTGGAATAGATGGGCTTTAGCTCAATATGTTAAAATCCATCTATGACAAACTAACAGCCAGCATCATATTAAACAACCAAAAACTAAAAGCCTTTAATCTAAAATCAGGAGCAAGACAAGGATGTCCATTATCACCACTCATATTTAATACAGTGCTGGAAATACTAGAAAGATCAATTAGACAAGAGAGAGAAATAAAAGGAATAACAAGAAGAAAAGAAGTTAAATTACCATTATTTGCAGATGACATGATACTCCACATACAAGACCCAAAAAACTCCATTGAAAGACTCCTAGACATAATAAACAAAGTCAGTAATGTAGCTGGATACAAAGTCAACTCTCAAAAATCAAAAGCATTCCTAGACACTAACAATAAAACCAGTGAGAGAGAAATAAGAGAAGCCAAATCTTTCACAAAAACATCCAACAAAATGAAATACATAGGAATTAATCTAACAAAAGAAGTAAAAAGTCTATTCAGGGAAAATAAAATACCCTGAAAGGGAAATTGAAGGAGGAACTCAGAAAATTGAAAGACATCCATTATTCATGGACAGGAAGAGCTCTGTGAAATGGCCATTCTCCCTAAATTGTTATACAGATTTAATGCAATCTCAATTAAAATGCCTCTAGCATACCTCACAGATCTAGAGAAATTACACCTAAAATTCTTCTGGAACCAAAAGAGACCAAGAATAGCAAAGGCAATTCTAAGCAGCAAAGGCAAAGCAGGAGGTATCACAATCTCTTTAAGCTTCAGTTATACTATAAAGCTACTATAATAAAAACAGAATGGTACTAGAATAAAAGCAGACTCAAAGATCAATAGAATAGATTAGCAGATGCAACTACAAATGCACTCATCCACCTTATCTTTGATAAAGGGGCCAAATGCATCTACTGGAAGAAAGTCTCTTTAATAAATGGTGCTGGAAAAATTTTCTCTCCATATGCCTAAAACTAAAACTAGACCAATGCCTACTGCCATGTACTAAACTAAAGTCTAGATGGATCAAAGATCTAAATATTAAAACAGAAAAACTAAATTCATTGTAACACAAAATAGGTAGAAATCTTGAATACATAAGGGTAGGTAAAGAATTCATAAAGAAGAATCAAACCACATGCAAAATACTTCACAGAATCAATAACTAGGATTGCATCTTATTAAAGAGTTTTTGCATGTCAAAAGAAATGTCCAGAATAGCCAAAAGAAAATCCACTAATTGGTAAAAAACTTAGTGGTAATTGGTAAACAAACTTATTTCCTCAGACAAATGACTTCTGTCTAGAATATATAACAATGAAACAAAATCAGATCCCTAAAATTCAATGACTCATTCTAAAAATGGGCATATGAGATGAATACACAGTTCTCAGATGAAGAAATAGAATTGGAAAATAAATAAATGAAAAAGATTCAGCATCATTGGTCATTAGAGAAATGCAAATTTAAACAACACTGAGGTTCCACCTCACTCCAGAAATAATGGCCAGATTAAAGAAAACTACAAACAACAAATACTGGAAAGGCTGCAGGGAAGAAGGAACTCTTCTGCACTGTTGATGGGAGTGTAGACTAGTGTAACTACTGTGCGAATGTCAGTCTCAGAATTCCTCAAAAATCTGGGATTGAATGTTCCATTTGACCCAGCTGTGCCAGATCTGGGCATATTCCCAGAATGGGAAACAACATCCCACAGTGATGTATGTGCACCCATGTTTATAACAGCACGATTTGTAATAGGCAGATCTTGGAAACAACCTACATGCCCATCAACTGAGGAATGGATAAAAAGGATGTAGCATTTCTGTACAATGGAGTACTACTCTGCTATAAAGAATGATCACATTGAAATATTTATCAGCAAATGGATTCTACTGGAGACCATACTCATAAATGAAATAAATCAAAGTCACTTGTGTAGGTACCATATAATTTCCATAGTGTAAGAAATTATAAGAGTACATAAGATACAATAAACTTGATAATTTCAGTGAAAGGATAAGAATCTGCTTAAAGGGGAAAGGTAATATCTCAGGGTAAATGAGAAAAAGAAAAAAGAATGGAAATGAAAATGTGTGAAATTATATAAAGACACTTAGGATACCTAAGATAATTGCATTACAAACTATATAAGTTCTTGGAACAAAACTGTTAACATTCATAGGATTAAAAAAATTGCACATATTATTTATAGTGATCTCAAGAACTCTTGAAGATCATTTTATTATTTATTTTATATAATAACAACCCTTGTTATGCTCACACCACCTTATTTTGAAGGCCTGTATTATCAATGTTCTGGCTCTTGGTTGTTGTTATTTATATGTTTTTTTGTTTGGTTTTTCTAGGAATTTGGTTTGTTTTGTCCTGGTTTGTTTTCTTTTTCCTTTTAATACAGAAAGGATAGTTATATACATAGAGACTCATGCATGCATAGAACTTCTAAAAGGTATGTGAGAATCGATAATATAACACACGATGAAATGAACAGCTACTTTGAAGAAACAGAGACACTAAGGTACTCATTACTGATCCTGCAAGGTCATGATATGAAATCCAGCAGTACTATTATTCTTTGTTCGAGTGATTTTAGTCTGTGTTTTTTTTTTTCATTTAATTTCAACATACATGAAGGTATGGACAGCTAATTTGAAGAGAATGAGAGACATTATGGCAGCCTTTGTTGACTTATATTTGTCTGGTCTTGAAGACCTGAAATGCCTTCATTTTTGTCTTCTGATCAGCTCTATACTATTTCATTTTGTATAAATTCATTTTATATAATGATATGGATAATTATTTGGAAGAAAAAAAGAGACAATATGATAAACAGTGAAGAACTCCAGTTTTCTTGCTTTGAAATATATGTCTCATATTATTATCTTGCTATCTGTTTCATTCTGCTTAACTTGTTTAAATTAAAAAAAAAACTATATGCTGTACCAATATAACCATTTGGAATTTACTTTATATTCTATTGTATTATATGATAAGCTAACATACAAAAATTATATGATAAGCAAACATACAAAAATTAATAACATTCATTATTCACAATGACTTGTCAATATTTGCTTATAAAATAATAAAATACTTGGGTACATTGTCAGCATGAACTTTCTTGAAGATATTCTTTTTATGAATATAAGCTAGACTCTTAAAATTATACAAATGTGATACATAGATAGTATTCGTTTCTGCAGACTTAATATGCTTTTTAGTTTTAGTGTTAATGATGTTAGTAAATTAAAACTCAATTATTAGATAAAAATATGAAAATAGTTTATTCCTCTAAAGCATATTTCAGAAATGTCCATTAATAATCCAATAATAAATTGTGGATAACTACTTCATAAATTAAATAAACATTTATGCACAAATGGGTCTCTCACAAAAGTTTGAGAACACCAAAATGTCTAACTAAGATGACCTCATGTAGTGAAAGGAGAAATGTTATTTTACCCAATGAATTGAAGTCATTATATAATTCAACTCTTGTCTCTTTCAAGCTTAATAAATTGTGCAGCACATTATTTATGGAAAGGTTGAATGAAGCAAAGAGCCAGTGTGATGAAGACCCACAGAGTCAGATGTGGACAGTGACCAACCAAATACTATTTATAACAAAGAGTTCCCTGTGGATACCACTCCTTTCTATGAATCAATGATCATTCAAAAAGTTTTAAATCAGATCATGTGGCTTGGTAATAAGGAGAGAGTACCTATACCTGACCAAACAAGCATCCTAGGTTTCAGAATGGATTGGGGTAAATATGAACTGATAAGTTTCTATCCATTATTTTTTTGCAACAGATGTAAATTTATAAAACATATTGTCTTTTATTAGTTGACATTTGTTTACATAATAGTTACATCTTTTTGAGGGAATTTGCCCATATATATTTCTTTTATTTATTATCTATCTTTTATTTTGCTCTTGTATTTTGGCCTTCTCGTATGAGAGAAACCATGTGATTTTTTAATCACGTGATATTTAAGCTTATGTGTCTGATTTACTTTACTTAATATTAGAGTCTCAACATGCATCAATTTACCGATTACGATCTCAAGTTTATCAATCTTTATGGCAAAATAGTTCTCCGTTGTGTATAAATACCATATTTTTCATATTCATTCAGGGGAAAAGCATAAAAGTTGCTGCCAATGTTTAGCTACTTTGATGTGTGCTGCTATAAATGTGCAAGCACATTTATAATTTAATATAATGATTTTAACTCCTTAGTGGAGATACCTACAAGGGAAATAGCTGAGTTGTATACAACTTCCATTTTCAGTTCTCTGGGGAGTCTATACAGATTTTCACAGTGGTTATACTATTTTTACTTTCCCACCAACAATGTAAATGGATTTGTTTATTTCAATCTCATCATTCATTATTAGTTGGTATCTTCAAGATAACCATTCTTTCCAGAGTAAGATGTTATCTCAGAATTATTCAAATTTGTATTTTCTGCTGATTAATAATGA
This sequence comes from Cavia porcellus, assembly GCF_034190915.1. Taxonomy (NCBI): domain Eukaryota; kingdom Metazoa; phylum Chordata; class Mammalia; order Rodentia; family Caviidae; genus Cavia; species Cavia porcellus. The sequence goes on from NW_026947486.1 coordinate 73,788,230, forward strand.
AGCTTTTTTACATGTTTACCACCTTGTTTTTCTTCTTTGAAAAATGTCTATTCATTTTGGTTGCATAATTTTTTGAGTTATTATTTTGGGAGGTCTAATTTTTAAAATTCTTTATATATTTTTGATATTAGTTTTCTATAGAAGGAATAACAGGCAATATTTTCCCCACATCAATATTGTCTCTTCAGTCCACGCATTATTTCCTTTGCTGTGCAGGATTTTATTTTGATATTATCCCATTTGTTGATTCTTGGTATTATTTCTTATACCTTTCAAGTTCTGTTCAGAAATTTTCCCACACCCATGTCTTCAAGAGTTTCAACTATTTTATATTTTAGTATATTAAATGTTTCTGTTTCAAATATTTAAATTCTTGATCCATTTTCATTTGAGCTTATTATTTGATAAGGTATATACATCTAGACTCAATCTTGTATATGTGCATATTTAAGTGCATATGTATTTCTTGATCATGCTTTTGTTCCCTTTACCTCTGATAATCATCCCTCTTGCCAAATATCTTATTTTGTTATCTAAAACATTGCCTTTGTTTAATGTGTAATTAATTTATATTTAATGTTTTTTTTGTATAAGAGCAATCAGGTATTAACTTTCTGTGGCTGGTCTATTTGACTTATGTTTGCTGTTTATCTGTCTCTATTATCACAGTTAATTTTAATCTAAGTTCCCACTCTTCTGTTAACTACAGTTTTTTTTTTGACTGAGAATTAAACTCAAGACTTCACACATCTCTAAGATGATGATATGTAATCTATTAACTGGTGATTTCTTACTGTTTTTTTTTTTTTGTAGTTCTGTATTACTTGTACACTTACACCACTTTGTTTTGTTTTTGTTTTTTCTCTTTTTCCTTTTAAATAAAATTTTTAAAAAAATAGACTTCACACTTACTTACCAGGGAAGCACTTGAGCCACTAAGAAATCTCTGGCCTAAAGTAACTCATCTTAAACTGCTGAGAGAATAAAACTTGGGATAATCAAATCTTAGGGCTTGGTGAATTTGTCATAGTAACTGGTAACTTTTGAAATCTTCTTCATTTTATCTTGCTTGAGCTTTGGTAGTTCTTAAGTTTCTAGAAATATGTCCATTTCCTCTGTGTTTTCCACTCTATGTGAGTAGAGATTTTCAAAGTAGGTTTTTCCAATCTTTTGAATTTCCATGTCATCTGTCATAATTTCCCCCCTTTCAGTCCTTATTTTGTGAATTTTGTTTTTTGTTTCTTTCTTTTTCTTGTTAAGGTGAACTAGAGCTTTATCAATTTTATTTATTCTCTCAAAAAACCATCTTTTTATTCACTAATTCTTTGTATTTTTTTTTTAGTTTCAATTGCATTGATTTCTCCTCTAATCTTTACAATTTCCTTTCTTCTATCAGCTTTGGGTTTAACTTGCTCTTTTTCTAGAAGCTTGAGATGAAGCATTCAGTTGTTTATTTACACTAATTATGTTTTCTTGATATGACAATTTACTGCTATACATTTCTCTTTTAAGACCACTTTCATTGCATCCCACAGATTGCAGTTTGTTGCTTCTGAATTCTCATTGAATTTGGGTATTGCTTTATTTCTTCTTTAATTTCATCTCTATCCCAATGGTTGTTCAAAAGACTGTAATTTAATTTCCATGTATTTAATGCAGATTTTGCAATTTCTTTTGCCATTAATTTCTCATTTCAATGCGCTATTGTCAGATATTATCCATGTAATAATTTCAATACCTTTGCAGTTACTTGAGAATGTTTTATGGGATATGGTCTACTTTGGAGAATGTGCATGTGCAGCTGAGAAGAATGTGCATTCTAATGTTGTTGGTGGAACACTCTGTCGAGAAAGAAAATGAGAGAATTTAAATTGATATGTATAATCTTATAATTTTTTCAGTGACATGATATTTCCCATTTTTTTATTTAACTAAAAAGAAAAAAAAGACAAAACAGAGAAAATGACAGAAGTAATACAGAATTCCAAAGCAAAATATTAACACTAAGAAATTACTAGTTGATAAGTTAAAATTGTCCTCTCAGAAATAGTTGTTCAAGTTACAAAATAAAAGTATAAAAGCGGGCACTCAAACACTCAATAGTACAAAACATTCTCTTAAATGATATAATAGAAACTTAGTAATATGGTCATCTATCTATCTTACACAGTTAAATATTCGTATAGTTATATGCTTTAGAGCACTTTGCTTCCCTTTATTTTTCAATATCTATTATGTATTTTGGATCTTATTATTCTTTCAGTTTTTATCATGTTTTTACACTAGAGAGACAATGTGATATTTACAAATGTGAGATTTATTTCACTTTTCAGGATATTCTCAAGTTTCTTTCATTTACATATAAAGGCCACAAGATCATCCTTTTCATCGTTGAGTAATAACCCATTGTATAAAAAATCAACATGTTTTTATTCCACTCTGCAATTGATGAGCATTTTTGTTGTTTCCAAGTCTTAGCTATTATAATATTTTACTGTTAAAAACATGGGCACACATAAATCTCTGTGACATGATGTTTTCATTTGGGGGGGGGGGCAAAATACCCAAGAGTGGAATAGCTGGATTGAGTGGAACTTCTAATCCTAGTTTGTTGAGAAATCTCCATGTCGATTTTTCTAGTGGCTGTACCAGTCTACACACCCACCAACAGTGGAGAAGCATTCTTTTTTCTCAAGAGCCTTGCCAAAATTTATTTATTGTCCATTGATTTCCTGATGGCAGCCATTCTGACTGATTTTCCTCTATTCTGTTGTGCTTGATAGTACCAAGTTCGAGAGTATAGGCAACAACTGTGAAGACAATAAGATTCATTATGACGCCCATTCTGGTTTGACTATTATCTTCTTTTGAAGTCCTGTAATGGCTCCAATGCTTTGGTTTTATTGGTTTTGTTCTTTACTGTTTTGTTCAATTTTATTATAACTGATGATATAGGCAATTCTTTTTAAGATAGCAAGAGGCATTATCATAACCATTGTTGATCACCTTGTATTTTGTTTTTACATTATGCATTATGACCATCTTTTTGATTTTATTGACTCTTTTGTTATGTCACATTTGGTTTTATTCTCTTCAAAAAATAATAACTGTGGGAGTAATAAAACCCAAAATGTGTAATTGTCATTGTACAAAAGAGAGGAAAAGAAAGTGCTCTAAAGGATACAACTGTATGTATATTTAAGTGTATAAGATAGATAACCATATTACTGAGTTTTGTTGGATCATTGAAGAGAACTGTTTGCAGTCTCACTGATTTAGTCTTCAACATGTGGAAAGCCAATTTTTCCAACGCCATTTATTAAAGAGGCTATCCTTCTTCTGGTGAACATTTTTAGCACCTTTGTCAAATATAAACTGGTTGAATCTCTTTGTAGTTGTGTTTACATCTTCTAATCTGTTCCATTGTTCCTCAGGTCTATTTCTTTGCCAGTACCATGCTGATTTTATCATTGTGCCTTTGTAGTATAATTTCAAGTCAGGAAATGAAAAATCTCCTGCCTTGCCTTTGTTGCCCAGAATTGCCTTTGCTATTCTACGTCTCTTCTATTTTAAGAATATTAAGAGTATTTTTTCTAGAATACTGAATTTTAAGAGTATTTTTCTAGATTTGTAATGTATGGTAATGATAATTAGAATGGGATTGCATTAAACCACTATAAAAGTTTTGGGGATGTGGCCATTTTCACAATGTTGGCTCTTCCTCACCAATAGCAGAGAATATCCTTCCATTTTCTAATATCACTTAAAATCTCCTTTTTTAGACTACTACAATTTTCAGCATACAGGTCTTTTACATTCTTGGTTAGATTGATTCCTATGTTATTTCATTATTTTAGGTATTATTTTGAAAGGTGATATTTCTATAATTTCTTTCTCAGCAAGATTTTTGTTTGCATACAGGAATCCTATTGATCTTTTATTATTGACTTTGTATCCAGCTCTGCTGCTGAATTTGTTTATTAACTCTAGTAGTCTGTTAGTGGAATATTTTGGGTCTTCTTTATAAAGTATCATGTCATCTGCAAGTAATAACTTTATTTCTTTCTTTCCTATCTTTGTTTATTTTTTTCTCTCTTCTCTTGAATGCTTTGACTAATATTTCTAGAATTGTATTGAATAGGAGTGGTTATATTGGACATCCTTTTCTTGTTCCTGATTTTGGAGTGAATTCTTTCAGTTTTTGTTCATTTAGTATAATGTTGGCTGTTGGTTTATCATACATGGCCTTTATGAAATTGAGGTAGATACTATCTATTCTGAGTTTCTGTAAGATTTTTATAATTAACATATGTTGGATTTATCAAATGATTTTTCTGCATCTATTGAGATAATCATGTGAATTTTGTCTTTGGTTCATGATGTGATGTACTACATTTATTGATTTGTATATGATAAACTATCCCTGCTTTCCTGAAGTCAATCCCACTTGGTCATGGAATATAATATTCTTGATGATTTCTTGCATTCTGTTTTCCAGTATTTTATTGAGAATCTTTGTTTGAATGTTCATTAGTGAGATTGGCCTACAGTTCTCCTTTTTGTTTGCATCTTTCTCTGGTTTTGATTTTAGACTGATACTTGCCTCAAGCAATGATTTAGGGAGGATTGTTCCTTTTCAATATCATTGATAATTTTAAGAAGTTTTGTTATCAAACCTTCTCTAAATTTCTTGTAGAATTCAGCCATGAATCCATCAGGCCCTGGGCTTCTCTTTGTTGGTAACTTTTTAATCATGTTTTTTATTTCAGTAGCTCATATTGGGTTATTCAACATTGTTGTATCTTCTTGGCTGAGCTTTCGTAGTTCATATGTTTATAGAAATCTGTACATTATTCTGTGTTTTCCACCTTATATGAGTAGAGATTTGCAAAGTAGGTATTAATCATCCTTTGAATTTCTTTGGAATCTGTAATGATTTGTCTTTTTAGTCCTTATTGTGTGAATTTGAGTTTTTTCTTTCTTTTTCTTGATAAGGGTGGCTAGAGTTTTATCAATTTTGTTTATTCTCTCAAAAAACAGCTCATTGATTCATTAACTTTTTGTATTGGATTTTTAGTTTCAATTGCATTAATTTCTGCTGTTATCTTTACAATTATTCTCTTCTATGAGCTTTGGGTTTGACTTGCTCTTCCTTTCCTAGAAGCTCAAGATGTAGATCAGGTGATTTATTTGTGTTCATTCTTTCTTTTTAATGGGAAAATTTATTGCTATATATTTACATCTTAGGACCACTTTCATTGCATCCCACAGGTTATAGTATGCTGTATCTGAATTTTAATTGAATTGCAAGTATTGCTTTATTTCTTCTTTAATTTCACCTGTATCCCACTGGTTATTCAAAAGATTGTTATTTAATTTCTATATATTTATGCAGGTTTGGAAATTTATTTTTCCAGTAATACCCAATTTTGGCACTCTATGATCAGATATTATGCATGTGATAAATTTCAGTCCATTTGCATTTACTTAGGAATGTTTTATGAGTTAATTTATGGTCTATTTTGGAGAATGTTACATGTGCAGCTGAGAAGCATGCATATTCTGATGTAGTTGGGTGGAGTGCTCTTTTGACACCTACTATGTGCTTTTTCTCACTATTATGATTCAGTTCTAATATTTATTTGTTCACTTTTTGCCTAATTGATCTATCTCTTTGTGACAGTGAGATATTAAGCAATCCTATTTTAATTGTATGCTTTTGTACTTGGGTTTTCATGTCCATTAGTATTTGTCATATATAATTGAGTGCTCCTGCATTTGGTGCATTTGTATTTATAATGTTAGTTCTTCTTATTGAATTTTTCCACTGGCAAGTATGTAGTGGCTTTCTTTAATTCTTTTAGTCATTTTAAGTTTTTTTTTTTTTTTTTGCTAACTCATACATTTACTCTTTATTTTTTATTTTATTTAAAGAAAGAATAAACAAAACAGAAAAGGGGTAGAATTAATATGTAATTTCAAAGAAAAAATAAACAATAAGAAATCACTAGTTGATAATTATTGTCCTCTTACAAATAGTGGTTCAAGTTACAAAAGTGAAGCATACAAATTAGACATTCAAACAGCGAGACTGCAAACAGTTCTGTTCAACTATCCAACAAAAGGTTTGTAATATGGTTGACAATTGTATACATCTTCATGTATGTTAAGATTAAATAAATCAAAGCAGGCTAAAATCACTTTGAAAAAAAAAGTAATAGTATTTCTGGATTTCAAATCATGACACTGTGGGATCAGCACTGTGAACTGCAGTATCTCTTTTCTTCAAAGTAGTTGTTCATTTCATCATGCATTATAAGATCAGTTCTCATAAATACTTTATAGGTTCTACACATGCATGAGTCTTTACATGTATTTCTATCCTTTCTGTATTAGAGGGAGAAATAAAGCAAGAAAAAACAAAATGTCTTCCTATAAACACTTGAAACTAAATAGCCATATAAAGCCACAGTGCAATGTGCTCTACAGTGGTTACTGTGTTGTTTCTTATAATCTTCAATAGAATTGTCTCTATCATCAGGCATATATAATTGAATATAGCAGTACATAACAATATTAATAAAAAGAAAACATTGTAGAATAGTATAAAGCTTCAAAAACTAGTTAATAATCAAACCAGAATGAGTATCGTAGTGAATCCTGTCATTTTCAGTGTAGCTGCCTATACTCTCAGACTTGATACTATCAATAATAACAGCTTTGAATAAAATTCATTGATACCAAACAGCAATCTAACAAACCAGATTCAACTAAGATCAGTCATGGTAAAACATTATAAGTTAAACAGAGCTTCAGATTCAGTTAATAGGAATTTAAGGATGATTACTGTACTATCCCCTGCTATTTCTGGGATAGCTTTCTGTGCCCTCAAATCTAGTACAAGTAGCCAAATGGGGATAGGATATAATCTATCTAAACAGAGTGGTGCAACTAATGTCAGCTTTAAATCCTGATACACTATTAACAGTATCCTCTGCCTTCTTTTTTAAGACAATTTCTCCCCTTTCACTCCTGTAGGGTGCACTGTGCATTTTTGAGTACCACCAACTCACTCAGTTTTTAGATTGAGGGGACAACCTTCAATTTACCTAAGAGGTTCTGAACCTTCTCTCTCCTGGATATGATCTCAACTTGTATTCTTTTACTCATAAAGCCTGTCTTTCAGACCTATCTGCAGGTGCTGGTCGAGTTGCCCCTATTACTGTCTGGTTCCCTATCACATAGAGCATTGTTTTCTCATATTTGTTTTTCAGTCTGTAAACTCTTTTTCAGGTTAATTATATTTCCTATATAGAGCATCTTGGTAGACCCTGTTTCCTGATCTACTCTGCCTGTGTTTCTTTTATTCTTTTCTGTTTTTAGTGTATCAAGTCCATCTATATTAGAGATTATAGCCAGCCTTCTCTGTCTCATTTCTGTTGTGCTATTTTTTTTGCCATTAGTTGTCTGCTTTTCTCCTTCATTACAATTTCTGCTCCATTCATTGAGGCCTCTCTGCTACTATTCCTGAAATCCTGGTACTTTTTTCTCTATATATATTGGCCTTCAGTATTCTCTGTAGGGTTGCATTGGTGGTCGCGAATTCCCCCAGTTCTGCTTTGTCTTGGAAGTATCTTGTTTCTCCATTAATTTCTAGAGACAGTTTTGGAGGGTACATCAACCTGGACTGGAGGTTATTTTTTTCAGGGCTTGGAATACTTGGCCCTAAGCTCTTCTTGATTTGATGTTCTGTGTTGAGAAATCTGCCATGATTTTGATGGGTTTTCCTTTATAGGTGATATGTTTCTTTTCTCTGGTGGATTTTAATATTCTGTTCTTATACTGAGTTCCTTGGATCTTGATTATTATTTGTCTGGCTGTAGCTTTGTTGTGGTTGTAAGTGGCTGGAGTTCTGTATGCCTCATACATCTAAATATCATTTCCTTTTCCTATGATTGGGAAGTTTTCCTCAATTATTTCTCTGACTAGCCTTTGTATTTCCCTTGGTTTTACTCCTGCTTCTTCATTCACATTCTTTATTCTTAAGTTATAGAACCTCTTGTAAATTTCTAACCTTTGCATTGTTAATGCCTATTTCTTTGTTATTTTTAAGAAATTTTTCCTTTCATGATCACACAGTGCAAACTTGTCTTCAAGTTTGATAGTCTATCCTTAGTTTCTTTCAATTAGCTTTGTCAGCTTTCAATGGAGGCTTTTATTTCCTGGTAATCTCTTTGAACTTGCTTCCTGTATTCTAGGCTTTATATTCTTCATTGAACGTTTGTCGTTTTTTGTGTTCCTCCATTCTCGGTCTGTGTCTTCTTGAGAGGTGCTAAGCATTTCTTTTATTAGTCACTTATATCTTGATTTAATAAATTAAATGTTTCACTTTGAACTCATCTATGAGGCCCCAAAGTTATGTCTTTATGTCCACTGATGCCATGTCTGATTTTGCATGTTTGCTGCCCTCAGTCTCTTTTATATTTACCTCTCCTGTTTCAATGTTCTCAGGGCTGGGGGCTGGGGAATTTTTCTTGTTTCTTTCTCTTGCAATGATTTTGGTTTCTTCCAAACAGGTGTATAGAGGATGTCCCAGCCCCTTCCCTTGTTGCTTATGGTTCTTTTGAAGCACACTTGCTAGGAATTTCTGCCCTCTCCAGTTTGCTATTGGTCACTGAGGTGCAACCAGGGATGGTGTATGCTGGCCCCTCCCATCTGTGTCAGTCAACCTTCAGTGTCCTTTACTGTGTTAGTGTGCACCATGCATAAGGATTTGTTTTGGGGTGACTTATTTGATCCTAGCCAGGGGTGTGACCCAGACCAAACATATCCCTCCAATCTGGTCTAGGAAGGGAGCAGCTGACTGAAGTCACTGATGTCCCTTTTTTATGCCTATCCTGCCCGATTTCATCATGTTGTCCAGTTGTTCAGCCCTTTCCTGTGGGAGGATCATATTCCCAGCACTCACCGTGGGTCAGTACATGTCCTTGTTGACTCTGTTGTCTATTGGGCTCCAACTTCAGCACGACGGTGGTTCCAGCAAGTTGAAGTGGCAGGAGTTCAGGCAGCTCAGTAGAAGTGCAGTGGCAGGAATTCAGGCAGCTTGGTTAGTCATGGCCATGCAAGTTTGGACACTCTGGTGAGATCACTGTGGTCGCTAATCTTAGCTCCAATGGAAGCCACAAGACTGAATGTTTGACCAGTTCTTTCCCTTTAGTTTCTTTCCAGATTGAGAGGATCCATCTTCCTGTGTCTGGACCTCCTCATGATGTTTTATTCTGGCATATGAATTGTCGGTCTCCTCATTTTAGGTTTTAAGTTCACTTTGTCTGCAAACAGAATAGCTACTACTTATTTTTTCTGGGTTCCTGTTGCATTGAATATGGTTTTCCATCCTTTGGCTTTTAACCTATAAGTTTCCTTTAGATTCAGATGTGTTTTTGTATACAGCATATTGTGGGAATCCTGATTCGTGACTCATTCTTTCAACCTGTTTCTTTTGGTAGTTGAATTGAGGCTGTTTATATGGGTATGACTGATACGCGCTGTCTCAACTTTAGTCATGTTATGTTCCTGTTATTTTTTTCTGCTTTTCCCCCTTGTTTAATTGATTGCCCTGCTTGGTGATGTCTTTCTGTTATTGTCCTGAAGACTGTGGTCATTTTTATCTCTATCTAGTATGTCTTTCGATACTCTTTCTAGGGTGGGTTTGGTGGACATGAATTTTTTCAGTTGTTCTTTGTCATGGAAATATCTTGTTCCTCCATTAAATTTAAAAGATAGTTTTGGTGGGTACATCAGTCTGGGTTGAATGATGTTTTCTTTCAGTGGTTGGAATACTGCACTCCAAGCTCATCTCTACTTGAGGGTTTGGGTTGAAAAGTCTGCCATGTTTTGAGGTGCTTTCCTTGATAGGAGAGTTGCATCTTTTCTCTAACAGCTTTTACTATTATGCTTTTAAATCATATTTCTGGGATTCTAATTATTATATGTCTGGGTATAGATTTATGTTGGTTTTTACTGTTTGGCATTGTATATGCTTCATTTATCTGTATATCAGATTTTTCCCTATATTTGGGAAATTTTCTGCTACTATATCTGTAACTAGTTTTTCTATGTCATTTGCATTAACTCCTGCATCTTCATTGATGTCTAGTAGTCTTATATTCTTTCACTTGGCATCATTTTGAAGCTGCTGTATTGTAATTTCTGACTTCTTTTTTGTTTGCAAGTGTTCTACTATTTCAGGGTCATTAACTGTGATTTTATCTTCAAGGTCTCAAATTCTAACCTCAGCTTTATTTAAATGATTTTTCCTGCTTTCAGTAGAATTTTTTTGTTTCTTGGATATCTCTTTGAATTTGTTTCATGGATTCTGTTTGTTTTCTATATTGTTCATTCAAGGTTTCAATCAATTTCCCATGTTTCTGTATTTTTTATCTATTACTTCTCTGGCCCTGCTCATGAACTCCTTCACTAAAGTTGTTACTTCTGTCTTTACATAGGAAACTCTTTCTAGTTTGATTTCCTCTGTATATTTGCTCTTTTCAGAGATTTTCAGGGTATGACTTTTGAAGTCCGGTGTTTCAGGGTTGTCTGTACTGCTCCTGATGGACTATACGTTTGCAATTACATTGTGCCTTTTTGTTTTGTCATTTTAACCTTTTGGGCAAGTATTTGGTCTTTCATTCTCAATAGTCTCAACTAGCAATAGTGTGTATCTTATGGTCCTATTGTGTACCTTTGATGTTTGTCTAATTGCAGGGTGCCACAATAAAGAGGAGAACCAGTCACGTGAATTCTCCTGCAGGGCCTGTTACACCTATATTTTTCCTAGGCTAACTAGCTTAGGAGTATTATGTAGGTCAACACTTAGTTCTTGCTGTTACTATGTCTTTATGCTATTGCATGTCTCCAGATCTCCCTATCTGTAGTGTTTGTGTTGGTTGAGGCTCTACTGTGTCACTGGGTGTCATGTAAGTCCTTTTAAGTTGGAGGAGGTCTTATTGATGCACTTCTCAAAATGTCTGATGTTCTCTGTGTGGAGGAGGGGATCACTTACTCTCTTGTTAGTTTCATCAAGGTCTTACAGTTAGAAGGACCTTAACTACTGCTCTTATGTCCCACTACAGACCTATTTTAGGGGCAAACTCACCACACTGAATGGAACCTGCTGAGGTCTTCTTTTGATTGATGGCTTCCTGAATCTCCCATCAAGCCAGCAGAGTAATATGGTGTAGTGCAAGGTTCTGGGAGAAGGGCTGGAACCAAAGGTCAAGAGCAGTACTAGGTCTAGCAGTTGGGGTGATCCCTAAGATGTGGGTCACAGCAGTGGTACAGATGTCAGTAGGGAGTGCACAGGAGACATTCAGTTGTTGGGGGTACAGGATGAGGGGTGGGTTGGAAGCAGTGGTCCAGTCACTGGTGGGGCTTGCGCAGGAGCCTGGTATTTTTATCTTTCTTTCATACATAGACATAAGACATAAATACCAGTGACAGCAAGATGACACATCCTGAAGAACTTTTTCTTCATTGAAATATCAAGTAAATGACTATAAATAACTGAAATACCTTTATAGTCCCTATAGTGAAAATTAATCAAGAATATGAATGAACATTCAATCAAGAAAAGGCCACATACAAAATGGAAGAAAAGATTGGAGAATTTTGGTTTGAATTTGCAAAAAATTCTTTCCAATGTGCTGTTGCTAGGGAAAGGGCTGTCAGTTCCCAGCTGTATCAGGATATGAAGAAAAATTTCTTTAAACATTTTTTGTTGTCTTTGCACTTCCCAAAAACTAGTTTCTGTAGTATCATCTAAGTCAGAATTTATTACTGACTGACTAGTATGATCTAAATCAGAATTTAGATGAGAACATACCATATTTTATATCTCATATTAGAAAGTGCTAAGAAAGAAAGATTTTGGCGATATAGTATACAAAAACCACAGATGACTTCACATCTTCAGAAAACTGTGGGCGAGGTAGTAAGAGCAAAAATTATGAAAAGAAATACAGGTGATACTTTAAGGTGGTTAGATGAAGTATTTAATATACTGAAAAAATTTTGTCCACTGAGAATTACATAACAAATGAGCTGTCAAAATGGGGGAAGACATTAAGAAACTGAAAGATTTTTAAAAAGGCAAAATTGTTCATTACCACCTGGTATTTACAAGAATTTCCTTAATTTGAAATGAATGGATGGCAAAAAAGCTAAATAATATTAGAAAATAAAAACTTCTCTGTCAAATTTAAATATATGAATAAATAAGAAACATTATTATAATATTTGTTTACATCTCTACTTGTTATTCTTGCACATAAAAGTCATAAACATAAAAAAGATAAATCTATATAATTTGGGCTACAATATGTAGACATTTGTGACATCAATTATATATAAATAAGAAAAGAGCAAATTTTAAAGGAGTAGATTTTATTTGCAATTGAAGTTAAGTGACTATCAGTTCTCCATAAGGTGGTGGTAAGTGAAAAGAAACATGAGGTAAGTGAAAAGATGTTCTCCATAAGGTGGTGGTAAGTGAAAAGAAAATATCTGAAAAATATGGACAAGTAAAATGAGAAAGAAATGAAATGCATCAAATTAAATATTCAGTTTAAATGAAAGCAGATTAGAAAATTAAAAAAAAATCAGAAAGCTACAAGACAGGAAAAACCAATTTTAAAATTGAAATGCTGTTACAAATAGTTTTGTATAAACAATTATGTCAGATATAAATGAACCAAACTATCTTATGAAATGCCATAAGTATATTGAATCAATTAAAAAACAGTACATAACTGCATATTATATTCCAGGGACACATATTAAATCTAAGTACACACATAGGTTGAAAATGCAAGTATGAGAAAAATATTTCATTTCAGTAGTAATCTAGGTAGATAAGAGGTGCCTGTACCAATTTAAGACATAAGAAACTTTACATTAAAAACTATTAGACTGGGGAACTATCTCTGAGACATGCAAAGACCAGGAATCTGTGCCCAGCAACCTATAGTCATTCTAGAACCCTGAGCAAGGCCCATTGGTATTGGGTGTCTATGCGCAGTAACCCATAGTCATCTGTTGTAGGGCACATGGGGATTGGGCATCTGGGCCTAGTGATGTGCCTACATTTGGAAACCATCTCTGTGATCCATGGGGACTGGATCCCCATGGATCTAGTTTTCTGTCTAGTTGATCCGTCCCTTGGTGTCAAAGGCATGTTAAGGTCTCCTGTTACAATTGTGTTACTGATAATTTGAGTTTTCATTTCTGTTAATAGTTGTTTTATACAACTGGGTTCTCTGGAGTTTGGTGCATATATATTTAAGATAGATATCTCTTCCTCTTGGAGTTTTCCCCTAACAAGTATGTAGTGATCTTCTTTGTCCTTTAAGATCATTGTTGGTTTAAAGTTCACGTTGTCTGAGAACAGAACGGCTACTCCTGCTTTTTTTGGGTTCCTGTTGCGTGAAGTATTGTTTTCCATCCTTTGACTTTCAGTCTGTGAGTATCCTTCTGGGTTAGATGGGTTTTCTGTAAACAGCACATGGTTGCATTTTGTTTCTTGATCCATTCTGCTAGTCTGTTTCTTTTGATTGGTGCATTGAGACCATTTACATTAATGGTTATAACTGTTATATGCTAGTTTATTGTTGACATGTTATCTCTCTGCTGCTGCATCTTTATCTTTCTGTTCTGTTTAATTATCTGCTTTGCTTAGTGGTTTTTTCCTTTGTGTATCTAAACTGTCTCTCAATATTATTTGCAGGGTTGGCTTGGTGTTCATGAAGTTCTTCAGCTGTTCTTTGTGATGGAAGTATCATATTTCACCATTGACTTTGAATGATAGTTTTTCAGGGTACATCAGTCTAGGTTGGAAATCATTTTCCTTTAGGATATGGAATACTTCACTCCATGCTCTTCTTGACTTTATTGTTTGTGCTGAGAAGTCTGTTGTGATTCTGATAGGTTTTCCTTTATATGTGATCTGTCTTTTCTCTCTGACAGCTTTTAATAATCTATTCTTGTGTTGTATTTTTGGAATGGTGATTATTATATGTCTGGGTGTAGTTTTATTTTTGTTATGACTCTTTGGAGTTCTATAGGCTTCACTGAACCTGATGTTGGTTTCTGATCTCATGTTTGGGAAATTTTCAGCTATTACTTCTCTAAATATCCTCTTACATCGTTTATGTTGCCCCCTTCTTTTTCCTTAATCCCTATCAATCTTATGTTGTTTTTCTTTGCATCATCTTGCAGTTGTTGAATTGTTATTTCCTGATTCCTTGTTATTTTTAAAAGATCTTTCCTTTCCTGTTCACTAGCTGCAATCCTGTCTTCAAGGTCTGAAATTCTATCTTCACTTTCATTGAGGCAGTTTTTACAGCTTTCAGTGGAGTTTTTTATTTCCTGTATATCTCTGTGCATCTGCTTTATGTGTTCTGTTTGTTTCTTATATTGCTCATCCAGGCATTCTATCTTTTTGTTTATTTCCTCCAGTTTTTTTACCTGTATTTTCTTTAGGTATATTCAGAATCTCTTTCATTTCTTTTATCATTTCTTCTTTTACCTGGGAGATTATTTCAAGTTTGAATTCCTGTAAAGCTTCCTGGAGTTGCTTGTTTATTTCAGTAGCTATGATGGCCAATATTTGAGGTGTATAGCATACGTTTTCTTCTATATACATCACTCCCAGAGTTTCTTGAGATGGGCTGGAGGTTTGAAGTTGTAATTTGGTCTTTTGTTTTGTCATTTTCCTATATTTCTGTGTTTCAAGTGTTATTTGAAAGCTTCCTCAGGGTCTGTTGGAAATCCCCTTCTATGTTCACAGCTCCTGGGACTCTGGCACCCAGTTCCCCCAGGCCACTTGGCCTCTGGACCAGTGGCCCTCTTCTGCCTACTTAGAGCTCCATATTTCCAGATAAGCTGGGCTCCAAGGACACTGTGCGCTGGCCTAATTGCTTGAAACTCCACAGTTCTCTAAGCGCAGCCAGAACGGGGAGGTGGATGTAGGTGCCTGGGGCCCACTTAGCCACTTCACGGCACCCAGAAGGCTGGAGGGTCCCAAACAGTCTGGGCTTCAGGCAGAGTGCACTGAGCACTTACCGCAGGCTGCAGGCCTCTGGAACTGGTGATCCTCGCCTGCTTGCTGAGAAATCCACAGTCTACTAGACACATGGGGAGGCAGATGCAGGCGCCCCAAACCTGCCCAGCCCTTACTCTGCACCCAGAGGATGCAAGAGTCCCAAATATGCTGGGCTCTGGGGATAGTGTGCGCCTGCCTGCTTGCTGGAAACTCCACAGTTCTGCAAGCACAGCCGGAATGGGGAGGTGGCTTTCAGCACCTCAGACCCACTTCAATTAAAGATTTCTTAAATATAAGAACTAATCAGGAAGTAAAAATTTAACAGCTGCAAGATGATGCAAAGAGATATACACCTGTTAGATGTCAAAGAAAATGAAGGAGGCAACACAAATGAGACAGAAAGATTACTTTTAGAAGCAATAGCAGAAAATTTTCCAAACATATGAAAAGAACCAGATATCCAGATAAGTGAGCCATATAATACTCCAATTAGTCATAAGCAAGTATGTATCTACACATCAATATATAATAATCAAGATTGAAGAAATTCAGCATAAGAACATTAATACTAAAAAATGTTAGAGAAAAGAAAGAGATCGCCTATATAAGAAATCCTATCAGACTCCTGGCAGAGTTTTCAACACGTATCATTAAGTCAAGAAGAGCATGGTTGAAGTACTGAAATAAAACTTCCAAACCACAATGAGTTACCCTGAAAACCCATCTTTAAAATCAATGGTGAATGAAGATACTTCCAAAACAAAGAACAACTGAATTACTAACCACACAACACCTCAATATCATAATGAAAGACATTCTAGAAAGAGATAAAAATGACCACAACTCCAAAAACAACAACAGAAGGAAACTAACAGGCAGGACAGTAGGGAATCAATGGTGGAAAGACAACATAGCAAAGATAAGTAAGTGCATATCAGTTATAACCATTAATCTATATGGCCTCAATTCAAGCAAATGAAATACAATGGCATAGTAGATCAAGAAACAAAATCTAAAACTACACTGTGTACAAGAAACACATTTAACTCAAAAGGAAATATTCAGACTGAAGTCAAATGCTGAAAAAAATTACACCATATGACAGGAGCCCAGAAAATAATAGTGGTGCCTATTCTGTTTACACAAGGAAAACTTCAGACTTACAATGATCAAAATAAAAGAGAAGGAAACTACAAAATTGAAAGGAAAAATTTTCAAGAGCAAGAGATAACAATTATAGATACTTCATGCACCACACACGAGAGCACAGAACTATGTAAGATAAATCTTGATAGACATGCAACTTCAAATGAGCAACTCACTCAAATTTGTGAACAAATGTACTTAGTACATGTGTACAGTGTTCAACCCAAGAACATCAGAATACACATTCTTATCAGATGCACATGGAATATACCTTAAACCATATCCTAGCCCATAAAACATGCTTAAGTACATGCAAAGAAACTGAAATTACGCATTGTATATGGTCTGATTATGATGCAATGAAATTAAAGCAAGAGAAACCACCAAAGTTCCATAAACACATGGAAATTTAATTTCACCCTATTGAATAACAAGTGGTTCCACAGCAAATTAAAGAATATATTAAACAATACATACAACCAAATGAAAATGCAGTTTATCAGAACCTGTAGAATGTAATCCAAGCAGTCCTGAAGGGAAACTTATTCAGGTTTAATTTTTACATCAGGAAATCAAAATGAGCACAAATAAAAAAGCTAAGGCAATATCTCAAACTTCTAGAAAAAGAACAAATCAAGTCTAAAATCCAAAGAAGACAGTGAAGTGTAAAATCAGAGCTGAAATAAATACAATTGAACCTAAGAAAATGATACAAAGAACTCATGAGATGAAGAGCTTGTTCTTTTAAAGAATAAATGCAATTGATAAACCCCAGCCAACCTTATCAATAAAAGAAAAAACCTCAAATTTAAGAAATAAAGAATGAAAAGGATGAAATCACTACAGATTCTTTGAAAATACAGAAGTTCATCAATATCTACTTTGAAAACCTCTACTCTCATAGGGTCAGAATCTCATAAGAAATGGCCAGATTATTGGAAACATGAATTATCAAACCTGGACCAAGAAGATGTAAAATTTAAGTATAATCAATTAACGATTAATGAAATTGAAAATGCAGTTATAAAGTTACCAACAAAAAAGTCCAGGTTATGACAGACTCACAGATAAATTCTACAAGAAATTTAGAGACGATTTAATACCCATACTTTTCAAATTTTTTAATGAAATTTAAAGGGAAGAAATTTTCCATAATTCATTCTGGGAGGCAAATATTACCCTGATACCAAAACCAAAGTAAGACCCAATCAAAAAACAAATTACAGGCCTATTTGTCTAATCTGCAAAAAAAAAAAAAAAAAAAAAAAAAAAAAAAACTATCAAAGCATCATCAGAGTGTTCATACAAGACCAAGAAATGCAAGGCTGGTTAAACATATACAAATAAATAAGCACAATGCAGCACATTAATAGAGCAAAAGACAAAATCACACTGTCATCTCAAAAGATGCAGAAAAGGCTTTTGATGAAGTCCAATGGTAATTCATGGTTAAAAAAACACAGAGAAGTATCAGAATAAATTGTCTGTACCTTAATATGCTAAAAGCCATTTTGACAAGCCAACAGCCAACATCATAGTAAATGGTCAACAACTGAAAGCTTTCACTCTAAAGTCAGGAACAGGTTTTTCACTATCACCACTCTACTCAGTATAGTTCTGGAAACATTATCCAGAGCAATGAGACATGAAAGAGAAAAAAAAAAGAAATAAAAATAGGAAAGGAAGATGCTAAGTTACCATTATTTGCAGATGACATGATACTCTACATTGGCAACACCTAAAATTTCATCAACAGACTTTGACTTGTTAAGCAAATTCAAAAATGTCTCTGGGTACAAAGTCACTACTCAATGTCAGTAGGATTCTTGTATACAAAAATCAAACTCACTGGGAGAGAAATTAGTGTAAATATCTCCTTCACAATAAAATAAAAAGAATGAAGTACTTAGCAACCTATCTAACAAATGAAGGAAAAGATGTATAGATGGAAAATTATAGTACTCTGAAAAAAGAAATTAAGTAAGAATTCAGAAAATGGAAATGCATTCCTTGATCATTGATAGATAGAAATAACATTGTGAAAGTGGTCATATGCCTAGAACTTTTATACAGATTTAATGCAATTCCAAATGAAATGAAATTAGCGTACCTCACAGATATAGAAAAATCATTCCTAAAATTCATATAGAACCATAAGGGAATTTGTTGTCCAGAATTGCTAGCAAAGGCAATTCTGCACAATAAAGGCAAGGCAAGAGTCATTGCAATCCCACACTTGAAATTATACTACAAAGCTGCTATAATAAAATCAGCATGATATTACCCAAAAAACAGACTTGAGGATCAGTGAAACAGAACACAAAATATGTACACAAACATAAACACACTCAGCCACCTTATCTTTGACAAAGTTTCCAAACATGCTCACTGGTTTAAAGACAGCTTCTTTAATAAATGGTGTTGGAAAACCTCGATTTCTATGTGCTGAACACTTAAACTAGATCCATATCTATCATCATGTACTAAAATCAAAATGGATCAAAGATCTGAATATTAAGACAGAAACACTAAGCATACTGAAAGACAAAGTAGGGTAGAAATCATGAGGACATATGGATAGGTTGAGAGTTCAGGAACAAAATTAAACTCCATGGGAAGTACTTTAAAGAATTAACAACTTGGATTTTGTCTTATTAAAAAGTTGTTGAATATCAAAAGAAATAACACAGATTGGGAAAAGATTTTTGCCAACTCTCCCTCAGACAATGAACTTTTATCTAGAGCATATGAAAAATAGAAAAAATAAGACATCCCAAATTTAAAGACCAAATCTAAAAATGGGCATCTGAAATGATATTATCTCACTTCAGAAACAATGGCTAACAGCAAGAAATTAACCAATAACAAATGATGTTGGTGCTATGAGGAAAAAGAATTTTTCACTGTTTGTGGGAGTGTAGACTAATACAACCACTATGAAAACAGTGTGGAGATTCCTCAAAAAACCTGGATTAGGGGTGCCATTCAGCCCAGCTATTTATTTTCTGGATATTTTCCCAGAATATTTGAAAACATCATGCTATATCAATATATACCCATGTTTATAGCAGCACAATTTGCAATAGCTATATCTTGGAAACAAGCCAAATGCCCATCAACTGAGGATGGATAAAAATTGTATGGGAACAGGTAAATAGATGCAAGTAGAAACCATATTCATAGTGTAATAAATCAGACTTGCTTGTGTAAACATCGTATCATCTTACAAGTATAAGAAATTGAAAGAGTAAATAGGATACAATAGTTACACTAGATAAAGTAAAATGGAAACAAACTGTTAAAAGAGACATTAGATTGTTTGATCAATTTTGTATGGCTATACCTGTTAACTTGAGCAATTACTTTGAGGGTAACTATTATGCAATGAAACAACCATTGTGAAACTCTTATCATCTTGTTTTGAAATACTGTATCACCATTGATTGCTGTTGTTGTTGCTGTTGATGTTATCATTTTGCTTTCATTGCTTTTTAAAATTCTTTGCTTTTTTCCTTTTTAAAATAAAAAGATTTTTCATAGAAAAAACTATTATAGAATTCAAGTAAAGGCAAATACATATACAAGGCTTAGTTTACTATAAATATGAAATAATTATTAATGTATATTTACACATTAAAATATCTGAACACATGAAGTAAATGTTGACAAATTTAAAAGATATATTGTAAAAATAGTACGGAATTTTAATTTTCTTTCACCAATCAGTAAAACTCTTAACTAGCAGATTAGTAAGAAAATAAAACACCTTAATAAACTAGTAAGATCTGACAGACACCTAGAGAACATCAAATACAACTACAGAAGAATGTTGTATTCAGTTTGTTTTTTGCTTTTTGGTACCAAAGATCAAAACCCCGAGCTTGCCAGGCAGACCCTTTGCCACAGAGCTAAATCTCTCGAACTGTGAACCTTTTATTTTCAGGGCACAGGAAACAATCCTAAAGATATAAAATAAACACTAAAAAAAAGGAATCCAGTAATAAAAAGTCAAGTCTCTAACAACACTGAAATGAAACTAAGACTGGTGATAGGTGAAAAAAAATTTCAGTATATATTATTGAATTTACTATGTGAATTGTTTTTCTGGAAAAGAGATATGCCCCAGAAACTGGTACTTGACGGAGAATAGTGTAAAGAACAGTTGAGAAACCACTGGATTTATGAAAAACCATCTTTAATTATTCTATAGTTTGTGAGCTCATAGGCTATACAGTATCTTTCAATTAGTTAATTGAAGATGTCTGAAGTTGCAAAGAATTTATTTGATGTCTTGCTCTTTACAATGATAAAGACGCATGTTTGGCTTGCTGAATTGTCTTCATTCTTTTGCCTAGTTGAAGGTGCAAAACTAAATCAAGATTTTATTATGCTATGAACAGGTACACATTGCTTTTCTAGTACTTTGAACAATAGTATAACTGATAAATTCCCATGTACTTTCTAGTTAGCATTGGGAGAAAGTGAGAGTGTTTTTTAGCAGTTTGTTTTACTTTTCTCTGGATAGTAATAACTTCAACACATGAACATTTTTGCAGTAAATTTCTATAGAAACTTTTGGGCTTACCTCCACTAGAAAGTACTTGAATGTACAGCACACCATGTAACTAATTTATAAAAGACAAAATAAATATTTTTGTCTTGTTTTGTATCTGTTTATTATAATTCACTTAAGGTTCATGCTTTTGCTGTTGAATTAATCCTCCATGTATTGTACCAATAAACTTTTACTGTGAATATTTAGGCTCCATTGCAAATAATTATTTGAGAAAAAAAGTTCTAGGAAGGTCGATATTGGATTACACACCTGCTGCACTGGGCTTCTCATGAGGATTTAAGGAATTCAGGCAGAGATCTGTTGTGAGACGAAGAAGTAAATATTAAAGAATTAGAAAATAACACATCACATGGAAAAGGGAGTTGGTGAATGTTGCTTTGATTTTAGGTGGGTAAGAGTGTGATGTGGTTGATTTTTGTTCCTGCCTCTTGTTTTTTATTTAAAGTAAATTACAAATAAATAAATAAGACAAATTACACATTTCCAAAGCACATGCTGCAGTGCTTTCTTCCTCCTCTGTGTGTGCATAATATTTTCAAAGACTGATAAATGAATTGGACATTTTTATGTGGGGACATTCAAAGATGTGGTTATTTTCTGTGGAAGGGGAAATATAACAATACAGTTTCACTTTTTTCCTAGCTCAGAATTCAGTGTGATGTATATTTTTAAATGAAATTTAGGAATAAGAATGCGATCTCAGTTGTAAAGCTACTTTCAAAGTGCTTCTTCTTTTGTCATGAGTAATTGTTGGACTATTTTCTATGAACTGTATTTTACAGAATTTAAACTTCTAAATGATTAACTTTTATATGTAAACATAGTATTCTCTATACTACAAAACATCTAATAACAAAAGATAAATGAAATTTTGAAGTCCACTGTTAAGCATTCAATGGTATCAAATGTACCAATGAAAGTAGGAGAGAAAGCATAATGAGATATACGAAAATATAAATTAAGTATGTCAACAAATATAGGATACAACTAAAATAATGCTTAGAGGAAATTTGTATTTGTAAAATGGCTACATTTGAAAAGCACAGTTTCTCAAAGCAGCAACCTAATATTACACTGTAAAGAACAAAAAAAGAAAATTAAATTAAACCAAAACAAAATGAAGGAAATAACATAAAGCAGGTATAAACTAAAAGGTAGAAAACAAAATTATAGAATTAATAGAAACCAAAAGTTGTTTCATTGTGAACAGTAAAAAACTGCAAACATGGACTGCTTAAAAGAAAATACAGAAGATTTGCACTACCAAATAGAGAATTAAAGACAGAAAACTCTTTTGGGTTTTTCAAAAAGTAAAAAGCACCTCTGGGCTTGGTTGTAGATGCCTATAAACTCAGCACTCAGCAGGCTGAGGCAAGAAGATCACTGCATGTTAAAGGCTAGTCTGGGCAAACAATAAATTCAAGGTCAGCCTACACTGTATAGATAAACCCTGTATTAAAAAAATACGGTAAGAGAGTACCTATATACAATTATGGGTGCTAATAAGTTCAATACTATAGATATAATAGTCAATATGCAGAGACAGATAAATTATATAAGACAAAAGAAGTAGAAACTCTGATTATACATACAAATAAAAATTTACATAGTGTTAAAAAACTTCATTAAGATTGCCTTGTAGTCTTACTGGTGAATTCTGTCAACTATTTGAAGAAAAATAAGTGCTAGTCCTTCACATCTCACAAATACATAAAATTGAGGAAAAATAATTCCAAACTCATTTTAAACCAAATATTGGCAAATCAAATCCAGAAATTTACAAAGATAACTCTATATCATCTTAAGCTGAGGTTTATTCACAAAGTGTAAGGTTGGTTTAACATGATAATTTCATCAACATAATGCAACATATTGATAGAATAAAGTATTGTAACCACCTGATCATTTCAAGAGAGAGTAAAAACACTTCACAAAACATAGCATGTTTTGAAGATACACTGAGCAAACTGAAAATAAAGAACTTCCTCAAATTGATAAATACGAACATCATACTTTCAATTGAAAGATTCCACTACTTTTTAAGATATGGAATGAAGGAGCAAGATTAAGTTTGCCTCCTCTCACTATTTCCAATGAACATTACAGATTTACCCAGAGAAATTAAGATAGCCAACAGAAATAAAGGCCATTCATGCAGGATAGGGAAAAGTGAAACTATCTCTATTTGCAGATAACATGATATTGTACATAAAACATCTCAAGGATGTACCAAAATGATTAGATCTAGAAAGTGATCAATAAGTTTACAGGGTACAAAATTATATATATATATATATATATATATATATATATATATATATATATAAAATTGGAATTCTATATACTTGCAATAAACAATATGAAAATGAAAGTAAGGAAAACATTCATTTAAAATTATTATCAAAAAGAATATAGCCAGGTAAGGTGCTGAACACCTGTAATTCCAGGAATCAGGAGGTTGTGGAAGAAAAGAACAAATTAAAATAAGATTGTAAAACCTGGGAGCAATTTTTTTCAAGAAAAATGAAAACAACTTATACAACTTGTCCATGACAATTTTTTAATTTTATAATTGTGTAAAAGTGATACATGTTCCATAGATAATGTATTTTGAATTTTAAATATTGAACTTTCTCTAGTACAAACATACGTGTGATGATAGTACCTCATGATGTGGGGCAGCATACGTGACCCACAGCTGCCAGTTAGCCATGTGACCATTATAGAGTCTACCCTGTTGCTAAGCTATGATGCATAGTAGATTCAATGTGTTAAGTGCATTTTCCAACTTTTGATCAATTTTCAGCATGTAAACACATCAAAATTCAAGGTCTCTTTGTGCTTGCAGCAATGAAATAGTGTTGAAATAATTTTGGCAAATAAATGGGGAGATATCCTACATTCATGAATAATAAAATGATATTATAAGGATAATAGTCTTCAAAGTGATATACACATTCAAATTGATTCATATTGAAATTCAATATTTAACTGCAGAAACTGAATGTGTGGTCATACAATTTATAAGAAAATGAAACACATGCAGAATAGATCAAATAATCTTGAAAGACAAGAACAAAGTAGGAGTATTCATTATTCTTGTTATGCCTTTTATCTAGATAGTCCCACAAAGCTTCATGTTAGTTGGAGCTTTTAAGAGGTGACTGTATCTAGTCTGTGCAAATATGGATTAAGGGTGTGTGATAACTAAATCAATTGACTAATTGGTTTATCATAATTTTGGGCTTGGTTACACCCTGAGTGTAAGTGGTACATCCAACAGGGTTGTTGATTGGATGGAATACAAGGTAAAGGGAGAGTTGATACTACTGCTTTCTACCTTCTGCCTGCTTATACCTTGAATAGATTGTCTTCTGCCATGGCTTTCTGTCTTGAAGCCAGTTGACTATGGAGAGAATATTCAAAAATGTTGAGATAAAATAAGCCCTTTCCTCCTTTAACATGTGGATGTTCACTATTCTATCTCAGCAAATAAAATGGAGCTGAGATATTTTACAACTTTAAAACCTATTATAAAGCTACAGTAATCAAAACAATGTGGTACCCTCACAATAAAAAGATCAATAAAATAAAATTCGGAGTGCAGAAATAAACTCATACTTTAATGTCCAACTTATTTTTCAAAAGAATGTCAAAACAATTCAATGGAGAGTTGTTGTCTTTTCTAAAAATGGTAATGATTGTTCACATTAAAATAGTAAATTAGGGGCTGGGGATTTAGCTCAGTGGCATAAGCTCCTGCCTTGCAACAACTTGTCTGCCTTGCAGACAGTCGTGAGTTCAATCCCTGGTACCGATAAAAAAATGAAAAAGACAAAAAAAAAAGAAAAATAGTAAATTATGACCCCCCAAATCACCAGAGGATGCACCAGAAAGTTCCTCTGGGCCTAACTGGGCTATGCCCAGTGACCGCTGAGAGGTCCACGGCAGCCTGCATTCTGCCTCATGAGCCAAAACTGCAGGTAGTTATGTCCAGACAATGGGGATGTTTTGTACATCTCTCTGAGACTGGGAGGGCCCAGTCCTGCCTCCCACATTACCACAGGACTCACATAAATTTCCCTGACTAGAACAGATAAAGAATTAAAAAAATCAGGCCCCCAAAATTCAAAGACCCAATCCCAAAATGGGCATCTGAGATGAATACACAGTTCACAGATGAAGGAATACAAATGGCAAATAAATACATGAAAAAATGTTCAGCATCATGAGTCATTAGAGAAATGCAAATTAAAACCACCTGGAGATTGCATCTAATGCCAGAAAGAATGGCCAGGATAAAGAAAGCTACCAACACAAATGCTTGCGAGGCTGTGGGGAAAAAGGAACTCTTCTCCACTGTTGGTGGGCGTGCTGACAGGTGCAACTGCTGTGGTGGTCAGTCTGGAGGTTCCTCATAACGCTGGAATTGGAAGTCCCATTTGACCTAGCTTCCCAGCTCTGGAAATATTCCCAGAAGAACTGAAAACATCATACCACAGTGATATATGTTCAGCCATGTTTATAACAGCACAATTTGTAATAGCCAGATTTTGAAAACAATCTAAATGCCTATCAACTAAGAAGTGGATAAAAAGATGTGGTATTTTTATACAATGGAGTACTTCTCAGCTATAAAGAATGATTACATTGAGATATTTAAAAGTATATGGATATAACTTGAGACCATACTCAAATGAAATAAATCAAACTTAGATGTATAAATATAGTATTGTCTCCCTAATGTAAGAAATGGTAATAGTACATAAGATACAAAATTCTCATTAAATACTGTGAAAGGGAATGAATCTGTCAAAGGGGAAAAATAATATCTCATGGAAAAGGTGGGGAAATATATCAGGGAAAAGAAAAAATATCTAAATTTGTGTATATGCAGGTAGGATAGCTAAGATGACTGTGTTACAAATTCTGTAAGTTCTTGGAACAAAGTAATTAACATTCATAGAAGTGTAACAATTTTACGTGTTTGTGTCTGATGATCTAGGAACTCTTGAAAATCACTATGTAAAATAACAACCTTAGTTATGTTACTACCACTTTGTTTTGAAGGCCTAAGTTGTCATTGTTTTGGAATCTTAGCTATTGTTATTTGTCTTTTTTCTTGTTCTTCTATGAATCTGTTTTGTTTTGTTTTTCTCTAAAACTGAAAGGATAGATATATACGTAGAAGCTGATACATGCCTAGAACTTCTCCTAAACAGTTTATAAGAATTGATTATATTATGCGTGATGAAAGGAACAGCTGTGTTGGAGGAAAAAAAAGGCATTATGGTATACATTGCTGATTCTATATCACTGTGCTGTGAAATCGAGTAGTGCTTTCATTATTTGTCCAAGAAGATGCATAAATGGCCAAGAATTACATGAAATAATGCTCATCATCACTAATCATTAGAAAATGCAAACCTAATATAAAAATAAATCATTTTATTCACACTAGATGATATAAACAGAAATAGTAAAATTTGGCTAGGTTATGGAGTAGTTCAATTCCTTGTACATTGCTTTTGGGAATATAAAGTGATGCAGTACACTGGAGAAATGTCTTGCATCTCCTCAAAAGGTTAAACAGTTAAAGTATGACCCACAAGTTCTATTCCTAGACATTTTTTACCTAAGAGCATTAAAAACCTATATCCCCAACTTTATACACATCATTTCATAAAATTACTCATAATAGTAAAAATGTATAAATGACAACACATTTCTATAAATTAGTAAATGAGTAAAATATGTAGTAGAATATTATCTGAACAAAAAAAATAAAGTATACACACTAAAATATGCATGAATCTTAAAAGCATTATACTAAAATAATGATATCATATCCATCTCAGTGCACATTTCTCTTGTCTTTCATAAGTGTCCAGAGGACCAATACATATATAATTATATTATTGTTTGCCTAAGCTTGTGGTGGGTAGGAGTAGATCAGAAATGCCTGTCAACTGATAAGGTATTTCTGGGGTGATTAAAATATCCTCAAATAAATTGTGATGATGATTGAGAAAATATTTCATTAAACCAAACACAAATTGAGTGGTATGTGTATTCTTATCAGCAAACTATTATTTGAAATACAGTGGTACCTTAGTTCATCAGTTTAACTCATTCTATGATTATAGGGAATATGGCTGCTTTTATATTCATGGAAGGAAAATGGCCAAGGTTGTGTTCAGCAAGTGCCAAACAGCCAGTGTAAGGTTTTGAGGAAATGTCTGATTTGAGCAATTTAACATATTAGAAATATAATTTTGATAAAACGTAAGTTGAACTGAGAGATCTGATGCAAAATTCAAATTGTGAGGGAATATGACATTAAACTAAGAAAAGAGACCAAGTTTAAGAATATTTTTTGGTAGAAGCACATGGGAAAAAAGGATACTCTTGGTGACAATGTGGGCATGTGAAACAGTTATGATTAGATTAGTAGGAGTCAAATAAGAAAAATAGAGAATCATGGAAAGGGGAAAAGCATATTTCAAGAATGAAAGTGGCCCAGGAATATAACTCACTGACACAGTGCCTGCCTGGATAGTGAAAGGTTCTGAGTTTGATTTCCATTACAACAAATAAGTAAACAAAACAAAACAAAAACAAAACACCCCCAAAAAGCAAAAATACCAAAAATAGTCTGCAATGTTGATGTTAGAACAATGCAATACTCACAAGTTTGAAGATTTGGAAATCAAAAATGACTCTGGAGAATAAGCATAAAGAAGAACTAGAGACAAAGTGAAATTGTAAAATCATCTGTAAAAATGATTTTACAGTTATTTACAGGTCTTTTTTCTTGTGATTTTAGAGACTTGCACTAATGAAAATTCTTTTCAAATTGTTGTTAAAGAAATAATTACAATGTGTAAAATGACATCAAAGAGCATTTAGATTTGATATGAGACATTTGATGTGTTTTAATTAAACAGATTTGCAGATTGCTGTAGAAGTATGTTTGTCTTAGAATAGTTGAACATCATTGTTTGGAATTATATAAAATTTTCCTAGGCAGGAAAATAAATATGAACAAAAGGCTTTGAGAGTTTTATGTTATAAAAGACGTGTCATCAACTCTTGAAGTAGCATCAACATTACCTAGATAAATCTTTATCTTATATCTACTCAGAACAACTAAAACAGTGAGTGCAGCAGATGCACTACTTCTCTATTATTGATCCAAAACTCGAAATGAAATCCAGCTCTCTTTCAGCCTAGACTTACTTTATTTCCATATAACCTTCTCAATTTATATAGAAGGACAATAAAAAACATGCAACAATGTCCCTATGCATGTTAACACTACCTCTGTTTTTCTTTGCTTCTAAACCTTGCATAAAAGAAAACTGTCAAGTACTTGGAGTACTTTTACAGTACTTCTCATACTTCTGTATTCAGGGAAATGGAGTACTTAGAATGATGACAAGATAAGAGAAATTGGGGGCCACAACCTAAACATATGCTTCCAGATTAGTAATTGGTATTATAATTTTTTAAAGTAGGATGCTTGTGAATAATTTTGATAGCCTAGAGGATGGAAGTTAAAAGGGCTGTATGTAGTCCTTATGTATTCCTACACTGTGAGCTCCTTGTTTGTGAAGGTTGAGACACCAACATGTTCCCAGACCAGGGCAGAGAGAATTGTCCCTTCCAAAGATTTGTAACTCACTGCTTTGCCATTATTATCATCAATATATTTCACACAATAACTGGCAAATTTGTTTCACAATGGTAGTGAGGCATGGAGTGATTTTTTCACAGCCTATTTTTTTTTATTTAAAAAATGATTAAGATAAAAGAGGAAACAACAAAACAGGTCAGAACAAACAGTTTAAGCAACATAGTGTTTTACCACAAGACAATCAAACATAACAGAAGCTACCATACATTCACTTTCCTTAAAATAATTGAGTATAGCTTAATATACTCTAGTATCAAACATAAAAAGACAATGTGAAACCATTCTAGAGAATGAAAAGCATTACAGGGTATTCAGAATCAACTAATAGAAAATGAGCAAAGGTTACTATATTATCTCATTGTCTATAAAATATTTTGTTTATACTATCACATATAATAAAATCCAATATGATACAACATGATAAAACCAATGGAGACAGAAGAACAAAAGGTTGCTGTGACTTCAAAACAAGATGGCATTAAATCAACACTAGCCATTATAATGTCTGGCTTTCTTTCAAATATCTGTTCATACCAACACAGACAATAAAATCAAACAACCCAGGAAAAAAACATTCCAATTAATGAATGAAAACATTATCAGGCTTCAATGCAATATAATGGAAAATAATGATTTCCACATACTTTTATGTATTCTTATCATTTCTTACACTAAGGAAACTATTTGGTATTTATACAAGTGAGTTTGATTTATTTAGCTTATGAGTATGGTCTCAAGCTGCATCCATTTATTTATAAATATCTCAGTGTGATCTTTATAGCTGAGTAGTACTCCATTGTATAAAAATACCACAACTTTTTATCCATTCCTCAGTTGATGTTACTTGGTTGTCTCCAGGATCTGGCAATTACAAATTGTGCTGTTATAAACATGGGTGCACATATATCACTGTGGTATGATGTTTTCAGTTCTTCTGGGAATACGCCTAGAAGTGGAATAGCTGGAACAAATGGGACCTCCAATCCCAGCTTTCTGAGAATTCTCCAGAGTGACCTCCATAATGTTTGCACCAGTCTACACTCCCACCAACAGTTCACAGCCTATTTTTTGTCTATCAGGAAACTCAATCCAAACTTCTAGTTAAACATGGCACACTGAATGTGTATTAATCTCTGCTCCTTAATAAACTATTTTCATAAGAAAATTATGCATAAATTCACAAGGCAAATATGAACAACAGAGCAGACAATATTTTAACCCATTTTTGAAAGGTGGAAATGCATTATAAGTCTAAAAGAAAGGAGAAAGTTGAAACCTAAGGTCAAAGGGTTAGGAAAAAAGTTTTGAGCAGAGTTGGAAAGACGTCAGTAAAAGTTAACATACTATTCAGAATATAGGAAGGAGACCCAAACTGAGGAAGTTTAAAACTCCATAAGGCAAATATGAACAGAATTATTTTGCAAATTAGATAAGAGGGTGCCCACTGCCAGTCCCTTTAAACAGTGAATTTCCCTCCCCAGTTCCACACACATTGGGACAGAAAACTAAGAATTTATTCTCCCAAAACATTTAGATGGAGCTGGATTTAAAAAATGCAGATACAGTTGAGTACAGTGGTACCATCTTAAAAAGCAGATTAATGGGATCTACATACTAAATAATGATATCTACAGGCTATTCTCCTTTTTTCTCTGGTAAAGCCAGAAATCCAGTTTAAAACCCTTATATTGGAATTACAGACTCCACTGTAGAGAAAGTGCCCTATTGAGAACCAATGTCTATGAAGAGTGTCAATTTAGAGACGGCAGGAACACTACTATGTCATTATTTCTTCAGCACACAATGAAATACAGTATTTAATAGGTCCCACTCTAGCATACAAAGCTATCCATCATCTTTGTAGTATCTAACATTTGAATATGAATGAATAGTCAGGGACTGATAGTTGAAGAAAAGTTCCAGCATTAAAGCAGAAATCAAAATAGAAAATGCACTAAGAAGAAATAGAGTGACACAGAAGCAAAAGGTAACTTGAAACCTAAATTTGTTATTGTTATCGAATTTTTTAAAAGGCTACTGGGTTGCAATATAAACAGTGAGTAAAAGATTAAAAAGTAGGCTGTAAGTTAAATTTCTTAGATCTGAACCCCAGCTCCATAACTTAGCTGATTGCATGACCAGGGATATTGTTATATAATCCCCTCCTTGCCATAATTCAAAGTGTCACCAGGTAACTGGGTCCTGACAAAAAGAACTGAACTCTCACTTCCTTTATCAACTTTTGTGCCCTTTATGAAAGAATTAAAAAGAATAATCAAGACATACAGGTGCCAATGCAGAAGTATAGGTAAAACTTACTGGAAATAAGTATAGATATAGGTATACTTTCAAATAAGAAGGCACAGAGTAACACAAAGTCATGTGACCTGCATGTTTTTAAATATATTTTTATGCACACAAAAGTTACCCCTGAGGTCTAAGATGATTATGATGTTTATCAACATTTTACTTAGAAGTTACATTGGAATAGAAAAATGTCTTCCTGTTGTTTTTCCAAAGGACAGTGGTTCTTCTGGGGCTTAATATGTAAGGAAATTACAAAGAAAATTTAAGAAAGTTAAATTTTTAATTTAAACCTGTCCTATGTTAGGGCAGGATGGTCTTCGAAGAAATTTTAATTTTCTTACATCAATGGACTCTAGGCTATGACAACTGGAAATGCATTGAGTCTTGTTCTGAACTTATCAGCAGCCAGGTGGCCAGGTGCCTAGGTATAAAAAGCAAGTAAACAAACAAACAACAACAAAAAAAAAAAAAAAAAAAAAAAAAAAAAGCAAAACCAAACCAAACTAAAAAAAGAACCCCAATGTATAACTTAAAAGATCATTGTGATTTGCGGTATCATTTTGATTCTGAGAACTAACAAGTGATTATAAATGAAATGATTATACATTATTCAGTTAAGTAACAATCAGTGCTACAATGAAAGCCCTTTTCCTGTTCAACACTCAAGCATTCTCATGTCTAACTACCTGATTAAAAATGGGAGTATTGTAAGGATATAATTAATACATGTGAAATGCTTAAATTCTTGATTCATAATACTCAATAACTTAACTCAATAATAGAACCAGCTGTTAGTAGGAATAACACAAAATGGATATCATATGTTTCCTCTCTTTAGAAGCTGTAGGAAATAACTACTATTTTGTGTACTTGAAACAAGAGATGAATTCCATAAACATTGAAGAAGGGATTAAGAAAGATAGCTCTTAGGTATTGTGTTGGTTACTTTTTTCTTGTTGCTGGCACAAAATACCTGACACCCAAAGTTAAGGGAGAAAAAAATGTTTTTAGCTCACAGTTGGTCAAAGTTTCTGTGCATACTCAGCTGACTCCAAGGCAGAATGACATGGCAGAGGGACAATGGTTCATGACAGCAGCAGATACCAAAAGCAACAAAACAAAGGGACACAAATAGCGGAGCACAAGAGTAGGCTCTGTCCCTTATACTGTACGTGGCCTACCTACACTAAGGTGGATGCAGCACTCACACTCATAATCCCAGTACTGGATCATGAATCAATCACAAATTCTAGAATCTGCCCACATGACTGCATGAGGCTTTGGAGGCTCTAGACACAAATCATAACAGAAGTTAACAGCAGTATAGCTCAAATATTAAAAAATATCAGAATATGAAGTTAATTACCACATTTTTACCTTGTATTGATTTCCAAATTAAGGGACTATACTGTCATGAACTGTGAGCTATGAACAGAATAGGGACACTTTCAGATATTTGGCATTGCAGAATTTTACCTCATATGTATCCTTTTTCAGGAAACTGAATGATGTGCATGAAAACAAATTAGTTGGCAAATGAAGTTTGAAAAACATGTGGAGTCCAGAAAATAGTGGATTCAGTGGAAAAGAGAGGTGAAGTAATTTCATGAGATAGGAATGAGCACTTCATAGCAAGTTTGGATAGCTGCAGTTCAGAATAGGGAAGGGCAGGATGATCTTGGTAGAATAATAGCAAGAAATAAAAAGAAAACATGGTAACTTTCCATTGCTGAGATTTTGTGTCTTTGACCAAGAATATTACATAGGTGTGTGATGTCTATGATAAAAACATTAAAAAATCAAGTCACTCATAATGTCAAGTAAAACTGAATAATGTGAGAAAGAATAAAAATAGAACCCTACACTATTCAGTGGTAAATATCATAGTTACGCAGTACAGTCAGAGAGAGTGAGGTTGAATAGCAGAAATAAAGATAGATAAAAAGACAAGGAATGTCATAACTATATAAATTAGAACTGTAACTTCAGGACACTTTTCTAAGTTTTTTCTTTATTTTCTACCAGAATACAATAAATGTGGGCAATTCTGTTTCACCTGAAAATGAATCTGACCATGGGACATTTACTTGAAATTGTTGGGGGCTGGGGATTTAGCTCAGTGGCATAAGTGACTGCCTTGCAACCAGGCAGTGGTGAGTTAGATCCCCATTACCGATAAAAAGGAAAAAGACAAAAAAAAAAAAAAAAAAAAAAAAGGAAATTGTTCCCCTTTCTCCTGTTAATAGAGTATATTTTAGAGGAGATCTGCCTCTGCCTGCTGGGTGCCACCACCTGTGGACCTGTTCCTCCACATGCCCAGCACAGGCTGAGAGAAATAAGAAGCCATCGGAAGGCCCTTTCTTCCATGCACCCAGTGCAGGTCAAGGGAGAAAGACAGATCCACCTCTGCCTGCTCTGTGCCACCACCAAAATGCCAAGTCCTGAAGGTGGCCAGTGTTGGCAGAGAGAACCAGCAGATCCACCTTCATCTTCAGGGAGCTGCCACCAGAAGGCCGCTTACTGCAGGCAGCAAACAGGAGCAGGGACACACATCCAGGTAAGCCCTGTGCATCCATAGGCCACCATTTGAGGCAGCCCTCTGGCAGCCATAAACCACTAGCAGAATCAGACAAACACACTCCTGTGTGTCTGCCACCATCTGGGGAGTCCCAGTGTAGACACACAGGCTGAGAAGCAGCCCCACATTCCATGCACCCACTAACCATCAAAAAAATCACAGAGTAGCTTCATTGGTCTGCAGAAAATCTGCACCACATCCTGCTGTCTCCCTGTAAATCTGGAATTAGAGGAACCAAGGTGTCTTTCTCATCTCCCTACATTGCCTAGGGGCAGCCATCATGGGAAGCGCCTTGGGCCCCACAAACAGGTTGTTGGGAGGGACCCAGAAGAATGTCAAGACAAAGTAGCAAAAGGCAAACTGAGACCTCTAGCCAACATAGAATAAGTTTGGCGGATACAGTCATGGAATCAAATGGAAGTCACATACCTGAAATCTCTGAGAGGGTAGCAACTGAAGTAAGAAAACAATGTCATGAGATTATAAAAGCAGTCGAATCAGAAATACTGTCTCAGTTAAAAGAAGAAATTACAAACCTACTGAAAAAAAAAAACTGTTCAACAGGTATAAAGAAGACATGGACATAAAAAAGGAGCATAGGAAAAAGATGAAAGCCTTGAATGAATGTAGAAAGGAATTACAATGTACTAAACAGATTCAAAGAGAGATATAGGAAATTAAAAATTCAATTGCAAGCTGGAAAAATGGCTTGAAGAGACAGAAGATAGACTTTCACACCTTGAAGATAGGATTTCCGCTAGTGATTGTGAAAGGAAAGATGTCTTAACATAACATGGAAACAGATAATAACAACTCAACGGCTGCAAGATGATGCAAAGAAGCATAAATTAAGAGTGATAGGTGTAGGTGAAGAAGAAGGGGTCAACAAAAATGCAATTGAAAGGATGTTCACAGAAGTAGTATAAAAACTTCCTAAACATGGGAAATGGATATGGCATGCAGATAAGATGAGGCATGTAAGACTCCAACGAGTGATACCCAAAGTAAATCTACACCCAGACATAAAATAATCAAGATCCCAGAAATTCAGCACAAGAACAGAATATTAAAGCTGTTAAAGAAAACAGACAGATCATCTATAAAGGAAAACCAATCAGAATCACAGAAGAATTATAAACACACACCATCAAGTCAAGAAGAGTTTGGAGTGAAATGTTTCAAACCCTCAAAGAAAATATCTTCCAACCCAGATTTATCTACCCTGCAAAACTATTTTTCAAAATTCATGGAAAAATAAGACATGTCCATGATAAAGGACAAATGGAGGAATTCATGACTACCAAACCAACCCTACAGAGAGTGCTAAAGAATAATCTAGAGAGAGGTAAAGATAATGGTTCCAGGAACAGCAGCAGAGGAAGATCACCAAATATGACAGGCAATTGAATAAAAGGGGAAAGTGAAGGGCCAACAACAGGAGGATAGCAGGACAGAGACAAATGAATGTATACCCATTGTAATCATCAATGTAGATGGCCTAAGGTCAGCAATAAAAAGAAACACAGAGGGGCTGGGGATTTAGCTCAGCGGCATAAGAACCTGCCTTGCAAGCAGGCAGTCGTGAGTTTGATCCCCGGTACTGATAAAAAGGAAAAAGACAAAAAAAAAAAAAAAAAAAAAAAGAGAAACACAGAGAGAGTGGATCAAGTAAAAAGATCCATCAATGCACTGCATACAAGAATCACATTTAACTGGAAAGGAAATTCATGAACTGAAAATCAAATGAGAGAAAAGTTGTTTCATGTGACAAGAAATAAAAAAAAAAATCAAGAGTAACTTGCCCATCAACTGCAGAATGTATAAGAAAAATAAGGTATCTTCATGCAGTGGAAAGCTACCCAGCTATAAAGTAGAATCATTTCAAGGGTCCTGTAGGTAAATGGACACAATTGGAGAGCATGTTCATGGATGAAACAGTTCAAATTCACATGTGTGAATGCTAGCATAAGAAACAGAAGGACTTATTAGGATCCAAAAGCAAAAAAGTTAATGTGAGACCAAAGGGGGAGGAAATACCATAGAGGGAAAGATGGAAACTACTGTCAATTTATTATTGTCTTAACTTGAACTCTTGCATTGTTCATACAATTTTGATATATGAGGCTTTGTTCTGTAAGAGTTTATGCTGTCAAATGGTAGGGGCAACTATTTTGAATATAATGGGATATATTATGGTAATCATGGCTTCCTATTATATTGCTGTGAAGTCTTATAATGCTTTCATTCATTTGATTGGTTTTATTCTGTTTTGTTGGATTTTATTACGTGAGATGGTATGAATAACTATTTTGCAGAAAACAAGACATTATGGAAGCCATTGTGTTATTTACTATCATCTTGTTTTGAAGTCCAACATGCTTTTTTTCTTTTGTTTTGATTAGTTCTATCCTGTTGTGGTTTATTTGATTTTATTTTATGTGATGGTAGAGACAAATTTTTTTGAGGAAAATGAGACAGTAGCCATTGTTCATTTCCTATTATTTAGTTTTGAAGTTCTGTAATGCTTTCATTCATTTGAATTATTTTATACTATGTTTTATGTTTGATATTATTGTGTGTGAAGGTACGCTCAACTATTTCAAAGTAAAGAGACATTATGGTAGCTACTGTTGATGTCTGATCATCTGGTTTTGAAATGCTGTGTTGCTTGCATTCCTCTGTTGTCATTTGTTTTGTTCTGCTCTCTTTTGGTTTATCCTCTTTAAAAAAAATAGACTACATTTTAACCTGTAAAATGGACTTTTCTACCTGAATAAATCATTATTTTTCTGTTGGTAGACCATCCTCTCCTAAGCTCCAAACAAGACCAAGACTACAGATTCACAAATTTTACTACCAAAAACACATAAATACTCCAAATTCCAAACTGCAGTGTGCCTCACTATCTTGTAGCCCCACTCTTTGTTTGTGTGCTTATGTCTCAAAATTCCTCCACAATAAACCTCTCTAAAGCTTCTTGCTGATATGTACCAGAATTCTTTTTCTGTAACAGGTGTTAATTAATCTGGATTCTGATTCTATGGGTGGACTGGGTTAGGTTCTTTATAATAGCTTTGGTAATTTCCTTGGACATGAAAGTGTCATAAACACTGAATACTGGCTTATCCTAAATTTTTTATATAAATCTGTATTTATAAATGGTGCAAAAATTATGTGAGTGTGGGTGTGAGTGTATATAGGTGTAAAGTGCTTTCATCCTGTGCAGAAGGATGATAGAAAATATAGAAAACAGAAAAAAATCCCATTATAAATATTCTAATTGCAATTCAGGAGGTAAATACCTAAAGGAAGAGCAAAATGTGGGAATATATTCTAAAGACAGAAATCCAGGATGTAGAGAAGAAGTCCAATTCTTTTTTGCAAATGCTTATTTTATTATGAAGATAATGTGAATATACTAATTTAACTTACAACAAAATGTTTAAAAGCAAGGGAAAAATACAAAAAGTGAATATCAAATGATGCTTCTCTGAGACATAAAAGAGATTGATATTTTGCACTTTACATGGTCCTTTTTCTGTGATGCATGGAACTGTTTGTGTAAAGGTGATTTTGAAGTTAGTAAGGGGTTCTTAAAACTACCACATGCGGTTGTTGCCTGACTTACAAAATCTGACTCAAGAATGAAAAGAGTAAAATGTCAAGTATGCATGCTCTTTCTTCAAAAGGCAAGTGCTTCTTTGAAGATGTTTTAGTAATCAATGGACAATTAGAAAGATTTTTTAGGACATCTGACATCTTAATGTTCAATTGGTGATTTAAAACAAATGCCTTTGATCAAATTGATGGTGCTAACACATGTTTTGTTATTGACATTATGAACCATTCATAGTCATTATCGGCTAAAAAAAGTCTACTTCTTCCAAGGAAAACTAATATTTAATGTCACTGCTAAAAAAATTTACAACAATTTGTCAAAAAATTCAAACCTATCCTTTGGAGAATTTATACTTATTACTTAAAGTATGCTTACACCTCCAAAAATTTTCTATTAAAATAAGTGACACATTTAAGAATCTGAATGGCTGGAATATGTAAAGCAAAAATTTTTCTTTGAATTATTTATTAATTCCTGAAAAATTTTTACTGTGTCTAGTTGTACTTAATAATACTCAGGAATTGTTTAGGTTTTTAAAATGAATATTGTTAATCATACTTAAACACTGGTTTAAACAAAATTCTTATGAGTATTACAAAAATCTCAGTACTTTGTGTTAAGTGAAAAAATTACATATATTGTTAAGTTAGTTTTTCTGTGTTTTGGGGATATGTTTTTCATTTTCTTTTTTTTTGTGAAATGTTTGGTTAAATCAAAGCCTATTTTTAGTATTCAAATTTGTAAAAAAATTTACATTCCTAGGATGCTAGGATGCTTGTAAATAAGAATGATTTATGAAGTTTAAAAGATTAGGATGTAACATGTTTTGCATATTGTTTGTGAATACTTTTTAATTTTTTTATTTTAAAGAGATTAAGAAAAAAGAGAAAAGAACAAAGCAGATCAGAATAGAACAATGTAAGCAACACATACTTCACCACAAGACAACCGCATATTAAGTGTAGCTATCATAATGTCTCTTTTTTTGAAATAGTTGAGCAAATCTTCACATACAATAGTATCAAGCATAACAAAATAGTATAAAATAATTAAAGAGAATGACACTATTACAGGGCATTTAGAAACAAATAACAGAACATGAACAATGGCTACTATATTATCTCATTTTCCACAAAAATTGTTTATACTATCATACATAATAAAATCCAGTAAGATACAACATGATAGAACCAATGGAAACAGAAGAAAAAAAGATTGGTAGGACTTCAAAGCAAGATGATATTAAATCAGCAATGCCTATTATAATATCTTATTTTCTTCAAAATAGCTATTTATACAATTACAGATAATAAAATCAAGCAAACTAGAATAAAACCACTCCAATTAATGAATGTAAACATTGTAATACTTCAAAGCAAATAATGGGCAATCATGATTACCATAAAAATTTATATATTCTTACCATTTCTGATGCTATGGAAACTATACAGTATTTATACATGTGAGTTTCATTTATTTTGCTTATGAGTATGGTCTCAAATAGCATCCATTTATTTATAAATATTTCAATGTGATCGTTGTTTACAGCTGAGTAGTACTCCAATATATACAAAATCACAACTTTTTTTTTTTATTCATTCCTTAGTTGATCGACACTTAGGGTGTTTCCAAGATCTGGCTATTATAAATTGTGCTGCTATAAACATGGGTCCACATATATCACTGTGGTATGATGTTTTCAGTTCTTCTGGGAATATGTCCAGAAGTGGAATAGCTGGGTCCAAAGGGACATCCAATTCCAGGTTTTTGAGGTATCTCCAGATTGACACCCACAGTGGATGCTCCAGTGTACACTTCCACCAACAGTACAGGAGAGTTTCTTTTTCTCCATAGCCTCTCCAGCATTTGTTGTTGGTGGATGTCTTGATCTTGGCCATTCTTTCTGGAGTGAGATGGTATCTCAGTGTTGTTTTAATTTGCATTTCTCTAATGACTAAGGATAATGATCATTTTTTCATGTATTTATTTTTCATTGGTATTTTTTCATGTGAGAGCTGTGTATTCATCGCAGGTGCCCATTTTTGGATTGTGTGTTTGAAATTTGCAGTCTGATTATTTTTAATTCTTTATAAGCTTTAGGCAGAAGTCTTTTGTCTGAGGGACAGTTCACAAAAGTTTTTTTTTTTTTTTTTTTTTCCCAGTTTGTGGGTTTTCTTTTCACTACGCTGGATATTTCTTTCAACATGCAGAAACTTTGTAATAAGATGTGATCACAGTTATTGATTCTGGGAAGTATTTCCCATATGCTTTGATTTCTGTTCCTTAATTCTCTAACTACCACTACGTATTCAAGATTTTTACCTAATTTGTCTTCCAACAGATTCAGGTTTCTGTTTTAATATTCATAACTTTGATCCATTAAGATTTTAGTTTAGTACATGGTGATAGGCACTAATCGAGTTTTAATTTTTGGCGTATGGAGACCCTGTTTTTCCAGCACCATTTATTAAAGAGACGATCTTTCTTCCAGTGAAAGCATTTGTCCCTTTTATCAAAGATAAGATGGTTGAGTGTGGTGGAGTTGTGGTTGTATCTTCCAATCTGTTCCACAAATCTTCAGATCTGTTTTTATTCCAGTATCATGTTGATTTTATTACAGTAGCTTTGTAGTGTATCTTCAAGTCAGGGATTGTAATGCCTCCTGCTTTGCCTTTGTGGCTTAGAATTGTCTTTGCTATGAGTGTTGGACCTTGTCCAAAGCTTTCTCTGCATCTATAATAGTGATCATGTGATTCTTAATTTTGACTTTATTGATATGGTGGATTACATTTATTGATATACATATGCTGAACCATCCCTGCATGCCTGGGATGAATCCCACCTTGTCATAGTGTATAATCTTCTTGATGATTTGCTGCATTGTTTGCCAATATTTTATTGAGGATTTTGCATCTATGTTCATGAGGGAGATTGGCCTGTAGTTTTCTTTTTTAGTTGGGTCTATCTTAGGTTTTGGCACTAGAGTAATATTTGCTTCCAGGAATGACTTAGGATGAATTTCTTCCCTTTCAATTTCATTGAAGAGATTGAGGAGTGTTGGCATTAAGTCTTCTTTGCATATCTTGTAGAATTCCACAGTGAATCTATCTAGGCCTGGGCACTTCATTGTAGGTAGAAATGTATTTATATTTTTAATTTCATTGAAAAAATTGAGTTATTCAGCAATTTTACATGTTCTTGACCCAGATTTGGTACTGCATATATTTCTAGGAATCTGTCCATTTCTTCTGTGTGATTGCACCTATGAAATTAGAGGTTTTTGAAATAGATGTTGATGATCTTCTTTATTTCTACACAGTCGGTAGTGATTTCATCTTTTTCACACTCTATTGCATGAATCTGAGTTTTTTCTTTCCTTTTTAAAATAAGGTTGACTAGGGGATTATCAATTTTATTTATTCTTTCAAAAAACCAACTATTTGATTTATTGATTCTTTGTATTGTTTTCTTAGTATCGTGTTAATTTCTGCCCTGATTTTTATGATTTCCTCCTTCCTTTTGGCTTTGGGCTTGAATTGCTCTTCTTTTTCTAGATGTTTGTGGTATAGCATGAAGTTGCTTATTTGTATTTATTCTGTTTTCCTGGTGTGGGAACTCAGTGCAATCAATTTTCCTCTGAGGAGCACTTTCATTGCATCCTACAGATTCTGGTAAGTTGTATTTGTGTTTTCATTTGCTTGTATGTATTGTTTAATTTCTTTTTTACTTTCCTATGACCCATTGTTTGTTCAAGAGTGCATTATTCAACTTCCATGTGTTTACAGAGTTTTTGTAGTTTCTTTTATCATTAATTTCTAGTTTCATGGTGCTATTATCTGATAATATGCATGTGATAATTTATACTCTTTTGCAGATACTTAAATATGTTCTGTGGGAAATTATATGGTCTATTTTAGAGAATGTCCCATTGTACTGCTTAGATGTTGTTGGATGAAACACTCTATATACATCTATCAGGTCCAATTGTTCACTGGTGTGATTCAGTTTTGTTATTTCTTTGCTGATTTTGTGTCTCATTTATCTATCCCTTGATGTCAATGGTGTGTTACGATCTCCCATTATAATTGTGTTATTGCTTATTTGATTTTTCGTTTCTGTTGATGTTTGCTTTGTATAGCTTGTTGATCTGGAATTCGGTGCATATGTATTTAAGATTGTTATCACTTCTTCTTGACATTTCCCCTAACTAGTATGTAATGACCTTTATCTCTTCTGAACGTTATTGGTTTGAATTTCACACTGTCTGAAACATAATCGCTAACCCCTCTTTTTTGGAGGTTCCTGTTGTGTGAAGTATTGATTTCCATCCTTTGCTTTTCAGTCTGTGACTATCCTTTTGGGTTAGATGGATTTCTTGTAGACAGCATATAGTTGGATGTTGTTTCTTGATCCATTCTGCCAGTCTGTTTCTTTTAATTGGTGCATTGAGACCATTTACATTAATGGTTATAACAGTTATATGTTGGTTTGTTGTTGACATGTTAGCTTTTATGCTGTTGCATGTTTATGTTTCCATTCTGTTTAATTGTCTGCTTTGATTAGTGGTTCTTTCCTAAGTGTATCAAAACTGTGTTTCAGTATTTTTTGCAGGGTTGGCTTGGTGATCATGAAGTTCTTCAGCTGTACTTTGTCATGGAAGTATCTTATTTCTCCATCCATTTTGAAGGACAGTTTTGCAGGCGGTATCATTCTAGGTTGGAAATTGTTTTCCGTTAGGATCTGAAATACTTCACTCCATGCTTTTCTTGACTTCATTGTTTGTGTTGAGAAGTCTGTGACTCTGATTTTCCTTTATAGGTGATCTTTCTTTTCTCTCTTACAGCTTTTAATATTCTTCTGTTAGATTTCTGGGCTGGTGATTAATTTATGTTGGGGTGTAGTTTTATTTTGGTTATGACTATTTGGATTTCTATATGCTTCACAAATCCTAATGTCAGTTTAAATTCTCATATTTTGAAATTTTCAGTTATTATTTCTGTAAAAAGCCTGTTGATATAATTTGTGTTGTTCCCTTCTTTTCCATTTATCCCTATTAATCTTATGTTGTTTTTCTTTGCATCACCTTGAGGCTGTTGAATTGTTATTTACTGATTCCTTGTTATTTTTTATTTAAAGAAAAAACAAAAACAGTATAATGGGTACAAGTAATACAGAATTACAAAAAAATGGTAAGAAATCACTAGTTAATAGATTACATATTATCATCTTAAAAATAGTTTTTAAAGAGGATTAAAGCAAACAAAGTGGACACTCAAACAGTGAGGCTGCAAACAGTTGTTTTCAGTGATCCAATAAAACTCAGTAATATAGTCCTCTATCTTAACACACCTAAACACATTTGCAGTTATATCCTTTAGAGCATTTTTCCCTCTTTTTTACAATTAATTTACACATTTTGGGTTTTATTACTCCCATAGTTCTTATTACTTGTTTTTGGAAGAGAATAAAATCAAATATGACAAAACAAAACACTCAGTCAAAACAAAGGATAGACGTAGAACATGATGTAAAAACAGAATGCAAGGTTATCAACAATGGTTACCATAATGACTCTTGCTTCCTAAAAAGAATTGTCTATATCATTAGTTATAATAAAATTGAACAAAACAGTACAGAACAAGACCAGTAAAACCTAAACATTGGAAACATTACAGAACATCAAAAGAAGATAATAGTCAAACCAGAATGGGCATCATAGTGAATCTTATTGCCTTCAAAGTAGTTGTCTATACCCTCAAACTTGACACTGTCAAACAGAACAGAACAGAACAAAATTAGTCAAAACAAGGTAGTGGGAGTAATACAGGAATTCAAGTCAAGTTATTAGGAGATCAAAAAAGTTATTATAATGTATCCTGCTAATTTGTTTTCATTTTTTCACTAAATTAAAAAAAATAAGTAAAGAATTTTTTATGAATAAAGCAGAGATTGAGATAAAAGAGGACATAACAACATAATAATACATTCAAGCATGACAATTTTAGCAACCTAGTGCTTCACCACAAGATAACCTGACTTAATAGTAGTTACCATAGTGTCTCTTTCCTTGAAATATTTGAATATACCTCAGTATACTATAGCATCAAACATATCAAGAAAGTGTGAAACCATTCAATTGGATGAAAGTATTACAGGGTATTTAGAACCAGCTAACAGAAAGCAAACAATGGGTTCTATATTATCTCTTTGCCTATAAAAAATTTGTTTATTATCACATATAATAAAATTCAGTAAGATACAACATTTTAAAAGTAATGTAGACAGAAGAGCAACAGTTTGTTGGGACTTCAAAACAGGATGGTATTTAATTCAGCACTAGCTATTATGATGTCTTGTTTTCTTCAAAATAGTTGTTCATTTTATCACAGGCAATAATATCAAACAGACCAGAATAAAGCCATTTCAATTAATGAGTGAAAACTTTATAAGG
Source organism: Cavia porcellus (assembly GCF_034190915.1). NCBI lineage: Eukaryota > Metazoa > Chordata > Mammalia > Rodentia > Caviidae > Cavia > Cavia porcellus. The sequence continues at coordinate 73,831,700 of NW_026947486.1, forward strand.
CTTCAAAGCCACATAATGGGAATAATGATTACCACATATTTTTATATATTTGAATTATTTCTTATAATAGGGAAACTATTCTGTATTCATACAGGTGAGGTTGATTTATTTCACTTATGAGTATGGTTTCAAGCTGCACCCATTTATTTATAAACATTTCAATGTGACCCTTCTTTATAGCTGAGTAGTACTCCATTGTATAAAATACCACAACTTTTTATCCATTCCTCATTGATGGCCACTTGGGTTGTTTCCAAGATGTGGCAATTACAAATTGTGCTGCTATAAACATAGGTGCACATATATCACTGTGGTATGATGCTTTCAGTTCTTCTGGGAATAAGCCTAGAAGTAGAATAGCTGGAACAAATGGGACTTCCAATCCCAGGTTTTTGAGAAATCTCCAGACTGACCTCCACAATGGTTGCACCAGTCTACACTCGCACCAACAGTGCAGGAGAGTTCCTTTTTCCCCACAACCTCTCTACCACTTGTTGTTGACAGTTTTCTTGATCCTGGCCATTCTTTCAGGAGGGAGATGCAATCTCAGTGTGGTTTTAATTTGCATGTCTCTAATGACTAATGGTGATGAACATTTTTTCATGTATTTATTTTCCATTTGTATTTCTTCATTTGAGAAGTGTGTATTCATCTCAGATGCCCATTTTTGGACTGGATCTTTGAATTTTGGAGCTCTGATTTTTTTAAATTCTTTGTATGTTTTAGACAGAAGTCCTTTGTCTGAGGGAGAGTTCACGAAGATTTTTTCCCCAGTTTGTGGGTTTTCTTTTCACTATGCTGGATATTTGTTTTGAGGTGCAGAAACTTTTTAATAAGAGGTGATCCCAGTTATTGATTCTGGGAAGTATTTCCTATGTGGTTTGAGTCTTGTTCATGAATTCTCTACCTACCCCTATGTCTTCAAGTTTTCTAGCCAATTTGTCTTCCAATAGATTTAGTGTTTCTGTTTTAATATCCAGATCTTTAATCCAGGTAGATTTTAATTTAGTACATGGTGGTAGGCATGGCTCTAGTTTTAGTTTTCGGCAAATTGAGAGCCAGTTTTTCCAACACCATTTATTAAAGAGACTGTTGTTCTTCCAGTGAACCCGTTTGGCTCCTTTATCAAAGATAAGGTGGTTGAGTGTGTTTGTAGTCGTGGTTGTATCTTCTAATCTGCTCCACTGATCTTTGGCTCTGGTTTGATTCCAGTACCATGTTGCTTTTACTACGGTTGCTCTGTAGTGTTACTTCAAGTCAGGGATTGTGATGCCTCCTGCCTGCCTTTGTTGCTTAGAACTGTCTTTGCTATTCTAGGTCTCTTCTTGCTCCAGATGAATTTTAGGAGCAATTTCTCAAGATCTATGAGATATGTTGATGGTATTTTTATTGGGATTGCATTGAATGTGTATAAGAGTTTTGGGAGAATGTCCATTTTCACAAAATTTATTCTTCCTATCCATGAGCAAGGGATATTGTTCCATTTTCTGAAATCATCTTCAATTTCTTTTTTCAGTGTATTATAATTTTCCCTGTATAGGTCTCTCACTTTTTTTGTAATAGTAATTCATAAATATTTCCCTTTTTTGGTTGCTAGTGTTAAGGGTGTGGTTCTTATTATTTCTTCTCTCTGTGATTTTGTTGTTAGTGTATAGTAATGCTGTTGATTTTTGAGTATAGATTTTGTTTCCAGCTACGTTACTGAATTTATTTATTTTATCTAAGAGTCTTTCAAAGGAGGTTAGGGGGACTTCTATGTAAAGTATCATGTTATCTGCAAACAATGATAATTTAAATTGTTCTTTTCCTATCTTTAACTCTTTTATTTCTCTCTCTTGTCTAATTGCTCTGGCTAGTATTTCCAGCACTATATTGAATAGCAGTGGCGATAAAAGACATCCTTGTCTTTTGCCAGATTTTAAAGTAAAGGCCTTTAATTTTTGGACATTTAGTATGATACTGGCTGTTTGTTTTTCATAGATGGCCTTTATTCTATTGAGGTAAAGACCATATATTTGAATTGTCTGTAAAGTTCTTATCATGAGTTAAGATAAGAAAAAAGCTTCTTTGGAAGTCCTGTAATGTTTACAATGCCTAAGTTTTATTGGTCTTGTTCTCTACTGTTTTGTCCAACTTTATAATATCTAATGAGATAGACAATTCTTTTTAAGGAAACAAGAGACAACGTTGATAACCATTGTTGATAACCTTGTACTCTGTTCTACACCATGTGCTATGTCTATCCTTGGTTTTGACTGACAGCTTTGTTTTGCCATATTTGACTGTATTCTCTCCCCCCCAAAAAAAAAGTAATAAGCACTAAGGAGTAATAAAATCCAAAATGTGTAAATTTTGTTGTAAAAAAGAGAGGGAAAAAAAGAAAAAAAAAAGAAAAAGAGCTCTAACGGATATAATAGCAAGTGTATTTAGGGGTGTTAAATAGCTGACTATATCAATGTTTTTGGATCATTGAACACAGCTGTTTGCAGTCTCCCTGTTTGAATGTCCACCTTGTATTCTTTGATACTGTGATTTGAGCAACTATTTTCAAGATGATAATATGTAATCTACTAACAGGTGATTCCTTACTGTTATTTTTTTTTTTTTGTTCTGTATTACGTGTACCCTTACACCACATTGTTTTGTTTTGTTTTTCTCTTTTTCCTCTTAAATAAAAAAAAAGAAAAAGCTTATCAAAAGCTTTTTCTGCATCTATGGAAAAGACCATGTGATTCTTACTTTTGGGTTTATTGATATGGTGGATTATGTTTATTGATTTACATATGTTGAATCATCCCTGCATGCCTGGAATGAATCCCACTTGTTCATCGTGTATAATCTTCTTGATGATTTTCTGCACCCATTTGCCAATATTTTATTGAGGATTTTCGCATCTGTGTTCATTAGGGAGATTGGTCTATAGTTCTCATTTTTAGTTGGGTCTTTCTCAGGTTTTGGTGTTAGAGTAATATTTGCTTCCAGGAATGACTTAGGAAAGATTGCTTCCCTTTTAGTTTCATTGCAGGGTTTGAGGAATGTTGGCATTAGCTCTTCTTTGTATTTCTTGTAGAATTCTGCAGTGAATCCATCTGGGCCTGGGCTCTTCTTGGTAGGTAAAGACTTAATTACAATTTCAATTTCATTAACAGAAATTGTGTTATTCAGCAGTTTTACATCCTCTTGACCTACCTTTGGTACTTCATATGTTTCTAGGAATCTGTCTATTTCTTCTGTGTTATCAAACCATTGAGAGAAGACGTTTTCGAAATAGGTGTTGATAATATTCTATAGTTCTATAGAGTCTTAATTATTTCACCTTATTCATTTCTTATTGCATGAATTTGAGCTTTTTCTCTCCCTTTTTAAAATAAGATTGGCTAGAGGCTTATCAATTTTATTTATTCTTTCAAAGAACCGACTCTTTGATTCATTGATTCTTTGGATTGTTTTCTTAGTCTCTATTGCATTGATTTCTGATTTTTATAATTTCCTCTCTTCTTTTGGCTTTAGGCTTGACTTGCTCCTCTTTTTATAGGTGTTTGAGCTGTAGCATCAGGTTATTTATTTTATTCATTCTGTTTTCCTGATGTGGGAACTCAGTGCAATAATTTTTCCGCTGAGGATGGCTTTCATTACATCCCATAGATTCTGATAGGTTGTATTTGTATTTTCATTTTCTTGTAGGTAATATTTAATTTCCCCTGTGACCCACTGATTCCTGAAGAATGTGTTATTCAGTTTCCATGTGTTTGTTGGATTTTGCAGTATCTTTTATCATTAATTTCATTGGATCATTGAACACAACTGTTTTCTGTCTCACTGTTTGAATGTCCACTTTGTATGCTTTGATACTGTGACTTGAGCAACTATCTCTAAGATGATAATGTGTGATCTATTAACTGGTGATTTCTTACTGGGTTTTTTTTTTTTTTTTTTGGTACTTCTGTATTATTTGTACCCTTATACAGCTTTGTTTTGTATTGAGAATGACCTATGTACTGCTGAGAAGAATCTGATTTCTGATGTTGTTGGATTAATGCTCTGTATATGTCTATCAAGTCCATTTGTTCACAGCTGTGATTTGGTTCTGTTATTTCTTTGTTGATTTTCTGTCTGTTAAATCTGTCCCTTGGTGTCAATGTTGTGTTACAGTCCCCTATTCCAATTGTGTTACTGATAATTTGATTTTTCATTTCTGTTAATACTTGTTTTATATAACTGCGTGCTCTGGAATTTGGTGCATACATATTTAAGATAATTATCTTTTCCTCTTGAAGTTTTCCCCTAATGAGTATGTAGTGACCTTCTTTGTCTCTTCTGATCATTACTGGTTTAAAGTTCACAGTGTCTGCAATCAGAATAGCTACTCCTGCTTTTTTGGGGGGTTCCTGTTGCATGAAGTATTGTTTTCCATCCTTTGGCTTTCAGTCTGTGAGTATCCTTTTGTGTTTGATGGGTTTCTTGCAGACAGGATATGGTTGGATTTTATTTCGTGATCCATTCTGCCAGTCTGCTTCTTTAAATTGGTGCATTGAGATCATTTACATTAATGTTTATAACTGTTATATGTTGATTTATTGTTGACATGTTATCTCTCTGCTGTTGCATCTTTATCTTTCTGTTCTGTTTAATTATCTTCTTTTCTTAATGTTTTTTTTTTTCCTAACGGTGTCTAAACTGTCTTTCAATATTTTTTGCAGGGTTTTCTTGTTGATCATGAAGTTCTTCTGGTGTTCTTTGTCACGGAAGTATTGTATTTCACCATTGATTTTGAAGGATAGTTTTTCAGGGTACATCAGTCTTGGTTGGAAATCATTTTCCTTTAGGATCTGGAGTACTTCACTCCATGGTCTTCTTGACTTTTTTGTTTGTGCTGAGAAGTCTTCTGTGATTGTGATAGCTTTTCCTTTATAAGTGATCTGTCTTTTCTCTCTGTCAGCTTTTAATAATCTATTCTTTTGTTGGATTTCTGGGATGGTGATTATAGTACATCCTGGTGTAGTTTTATTTTGCATATGACTATTTGGAGTTCTATATGCTTCACTAAACCTGATGTCGGTTTCCAATCTCATGCTTGGAAATTTTCAGCTACTATTTCTCTAAGTATCCTCTTGACATCCTTTATGTCGTCCCCTTCTTTTTCATTAATCCCTATCAATCTTATGTTGTTTTTCTTTGCATCATCTTGCAGTTGTTGAATTGTTATTTCCTGATTTTTTGTTATTTTTAAAAGATCATTCCTTTCCTGTTCACTAGCTTCAATCTCGTCTTCAAGGTCTGAAATTCTATCTTCACTTTCATTGAGGTGGCTTTTACAGCTTTCTGTGGAGTTTTTGGTTTCCTGTATATCTCTGTGCATCTGCTTTATGTGTTCTGTTTGTTTCTTATATTGTTCATGTAGGGATTCTAACTTTTTGTTTAGTTCTTCCAATTTTTTAACTGAGCTTTCTTTAGATATGTTCAGCAACTCTTTCATTTCTTTTATCATTTCTTCTTTTACCTGGGATATTATTTCTAAGTTGAATTCCTTTAAAGCTTCCTAGAGTTGCTTGTTTATTTCAGTTGCTATTATGTATGATATTTGAGGTGTATGGCATATATTTTCTTTTACATAAATTGCTCTTAAGATTTCTTGGATGGGCTAGAGGTTTGAGATTTTAATTTGGTCTTTTGTTTTGTCATTTTCCTATATATCTGTGTTTCAAGTGTTTCAAGTGTTATTCAAAAGCTGCCTCAGGGTCTGTTGAAAATCCACTTCTATGCCCTCAGCTCCTCTGACTCTGGCACCCAGTTCCTCCATTTTGCTGGCTTCTTGGAACTGGTGGAGCTCACCTGATTGCTTTGAACTCCACAGTCCCTAACAACCTGGCTCCAGAGAAAGTGGGCACCTGCCTGCTTGCTTATAACTCCACAGTTCTCCATGCAAAGCCAGAATGGGGAGGCGGATGCAGGCACCCCAGACCCAACTAGCTGTTCCAGTGCATCCGGAAGGTTGAGGTTCCCAAAGAAACTGGGATCTGGTGAAATTATGCAGGACACTTACCCCAGGACACCCAGCCTCTGGAACCAGTGGCGATTGCCTGCTTGCTTAAAACTCCAAAGTCTTCCAAGCACACCTTTGTTGCTTTACAAAATGAAAAAAAGGAGGTAAGAGACTCAATCTCCCTACTTTTAAAAAAGAAGGTTGATAATAACCAAAATTTCCCCACTAGCCGTATAACAATGTTTATAAGTGTATAATTGAATAATAAATAAATTATCAAAAAAGTGCTTGGAATAGAATGACCATGAGGAAAGTAAAAAGAAATGATCTTGGAAATTTGGAAAGCCCACTTCCTGCATTCTAAACCTTAGTAAAGTTTTTGGCTTTTACTCTTATGTGCAGTCACTAAAGAATTGAAAGCAAGAAAATGGCATGAATTGATTTTTATTTGAAGAAGATAATTTTTGTTTTTGTAAATTAAGTTTGGTAGGAGTGAATTCATAAATGGACATGGAAAGAAAGATACAGGTGTTTTCTATGGTAGAGATAAAAGATAGCGGCTTGGAATAGAGCAGTGTCAATGGAACTGAAGACACACTGATGATTCATGATATATTTTGGTAGTAGAATAAGAAATTTTATTAATATATGGGATGAATGGTGATATATAAAGGCACTAGGTTCAAACTAGAAACTACAGAAAAGCTGCATAAATGAAGCAAAATTCAGAGTGAAAGACAGAACAGCATTGAAACTTATCCCTGACATGATTAATGGAAGGTAGGTCCAGAGAGATTTTGCAACTTCATGGAGAAACAACAGGCCAGGTCAGCAACCTTAAACCCAAGAGAAGCCCTCAGTTACTAAGGGGCATAAAAACAGTGTGGTATAACTCTAAAAGTGATTTCATTTGCATGTCCAGCTAAAATTAAAGACATCCAGTGAAACATTCACTGTATTTGGGAATGTTTAATCAGGAGATCATTGAGGGAAGGAGTTCATTGTTTAAGACTGAACTACAGAACAACTGCAATGCAACTTCATTTTAGGGTTTCTGGAATTACTGTATTATAGAGAGCGAAAAATATTCACAATAGAATTATGGAGAGGGCCTGGCCTACACATAGACCCATGGAAAAGTTTAGTCTTAAACCTTTTTAGGACATGTGGTGAATCATCCCTCAAGTTGAGAACCCAGGCCAGTAAAGAATAGCTTTTGGAGAGGATTAAGTTTGAAAGAACTGACACTGGGACATTAGATTAATTTTCTAATCAAGTAGCAGAAATATGGGTCTGTCAGTTTCGAGTATATTCTTTAGAATATTTTTACTAACGATTTATTAATTTTAATTTTATGAGTTTCATCATATTAAGTAATGACTGCTTAATGGGACAAATTACAGAAATAAAGTATTGAATTTTCAATATATATTGAATATTTATGAAAAAGCATTATTTTCAATATCAACTGCTTTTTGTGTTCTAAGTCTAAAATTGTCTAAAAATGAATAACAAAAATTCTTATATAAACTACAATGGAAATAGCAATAACTCTTTAGAAAACAAATGTTTACTTTGATTATCAAACCTAAGGCTGACTTCTCATATGTAAACATGTTCCATACACATGTATCACTTACATTGGGAAAATATGAATTTTGTTTGCTTACATGTGTACTAATAGTTTTCATCCAAGCCATGGCTGACACTATATTTTCATACCTACATTTAACATTAGTTCATTCCATTTGGCTGCATGGTCATTTATCAACATTTTGACTAGCATGTATGTACTCATATTGCTGTTTTGTTTGTTATCTCTATCAAAAAATTCAACATTCCTTGTGTCTCTATCTGTCAACTCTTGCTCCATTTCATTGTCCCATGAACTTTGGCTCAAAAGACCAATGTCATCATCATCATCATAACGCACTCTCATGACTCTTCCACTATGAAAACATGTATTTTACCATAATAGATCATCTTCATCATTTATGCATGAGTAATAAGATGACTCACATTTGACCTCTTCCAAAACTTGCAAAGGTAGTCATTCATGTGCCATTGTCCTGAACTGGGCTGTAGAAAAACCAAAAGAAGACATTTTAAAAAAACAATTCTCAAATAGTGTGGGTCTCCTGGACCCTCAGTGATTCTCAGGTAAATACACACACACACACACACACACACACACAAAAAAAAAAAAAATACTAAAATGGGTACAAATTCCATCTTGCCACTTTTGCACATGTGCACATATCTTGTTCATCATACCAGGTGAGTAGACATGTATATTGTTTCCTGTATCACTCAAGGAAGGCTATTGAGATGCACAGTTGGCTACTATTATGGTAAAGTACAAATTTATGTGGGATGGGACCTCTGGACCCTCAAATCCACTGAATTGCTTGCCCCCTTTCCCTCCCTCTGTTGCTTACATCCAAAAATAAAGCTATGCTATCTATTTGATTTAGTTATCAATCAACATGTTCAAGGACATATCATAACTTTGATGGTTGCAATAACCAGGCATGTATGGACATAGAAGCCTCTGGAGTGAAGTGGAAACTCCATAAACACATCCAGTATAATGCAAGGTAGAGAAAATTATGAACCAAGGAAACACAGAGGTACATGGAAACTAAAAGCAAGTCAAGTGAATATAGTATTAGAGTAAAAGCCATTGAACAACCATACCAAGAAGGACAGGGAAGAAGTCAGCGTATGAACACACAAAAAATGAGTGTACAAACAAAATAAATCTTCATGATGACCCAATATCTACTTGATTACAATATTGTAGATTCTAGGAAGAATGCAGTCTCTTAAAATATGGAAGAATTTCATTTCTTATATTCATCTCTATTTTTCCTCATTGTCTTCTTGGGATTAGATTTTTCCTTTATTTTAATCTTAATAGGATCCTTTACCTCACTTTTCACTCATTTTCCATTTATATAATGTTTTATTTCTTTTATTTCCTCTTCCCCATCCTTCAAATTTAATAGCATTACTAGTAAGCATTGTTAATCTTTACAGATTTAGGTGACATTGTGCTATTTTTGTGGAATTCTTTTTTATTGTTAATGGTGATATTGTGTGATATGTCAAAAATTGCTTTATCTTTGTGTCCATATTATAATTATGCCTCACTATTGTATGGTTAGTTATTATACAGTGATATCATGGATTGGATTTTGTGGTATATCAATATGTACTTTGTATTTGTCTCCTTTATAATTACTCATTTTGTTCTATTGACAAAGTGAACAACTGTTGCTATTTTTTGACTATAAAATATAATCTGATATATTTTTCATTTGTCAACAATATTGAGGTTCCTTTATGAACAGCTGTGTACATGAGAAATTAGACTGCATCCTTCTCTTGAAAATTGACAGAATTCCCTGGAAATTAAGACAGAAAAAACCTATAGTTAGCCCTGTCCACAGTCTGTCACCAAAAAGTGATGTTAATAAAAGAGTTCTCTATACCAGAAACCACTATAGTTGACCCTTAATTTCAGTACACATAAAAAATAGAAACATCTGAAAACAAGGTCTCAAAATGCCTTCAAATTTCTCAGTGCCCACAAAGTGGAACTATGGGTCATCAATTGTAAGAAAATCAAAATAAAAACAAGAATTACATAAAAAGCTAAAAGAGGAAGCAAAAATATACACCAGTAAGTTGTTTACTAAACTCAAGGATTATGTACCTAATATATAAAAAATTTAAACAAAATAATTAGTGAGCTTATATAATATATCAAGAAAAAGACAAGTAGACTAAATAAAATGATTGAAACCTGAATGATCAATTCAGCAAAGAAGCAGAGCCCATTAAAATGTACAAAGAGTAAATTCACAATATTAAAATTATATTAAAAGCATGGACAACAGCAGTTACCTATGTGAGAACAAAGTATTAGAGGTTGAAGTTAAAGCTGATATAGGTGACCGTATTCTCAGAGGTACATTTAAAAAAGAACATTTAAAAAATTGATCCAACAGTTGCCAAATGATATAAAGAAGGCTAACATGTGACTAATTGAAATTAGTGAAAAATCAAATTGCAGCACAATTAGAATTTTAAAACCTGTTTACATAAATAATAGCAGAAACCATATATTGTGGCACCATACCTGTAATCTCAGCACTCAGAAGGTTGATGCAGGAAGATAACTGTGAATACAGTGCCAGACTGGGCTGCAAAGTGACCAAGTTAGGCTTGAACTACATGGTGAAACCCTGTCACAAAAAAAGAAACAAAAAATATAGAAAAGAAATAATAGCAGAAAAAATTCAAAAGTGGGGAAATTATTTAGGGTACAGATAGATGAAGCATATAGAATCTCAGACAACCACAACCACAAAAGAACTTATTCACAATATATCATAATACAAATTCCATAAATTCAACACAGGGACCAAATCTAAAATCTGAGAGTAGACACAAAGAATATACAAAGGTAAATTTAATCGGTATAGTATATTTCTCACAACAAACCTTAAAGGCTTTAGAGCTTAGACTGAAGTATATCAAGTACTAACAGAAAACAACTTCCAGCACATACTGATATATTGTGCACAATCATCTTTCAAAATAGATGAAAAAACAAGGTCTTTCCCTAACAAAGGCCATTGTTATGAAATTCATGATCACAAAACAGACATTCCAAAACATTCTCAAGTATATTCTAGAAAGATAAAAAGAAGTCAACAACGCTGAAAAGTCTAGTAGAATTAATGTATCAAGCAAGGTGGAAAAATAAAAGGAAATCAGCAACAATAAAACAATGCAAACTGGGGAATATGTCAATATATATTAGTAATAACTCTCAATATGAATGATCTCAATTCCACAGGCCAAAGATACACATTGTCAGAATAGATCAAAAAACAAAACCCAACATTATACTGAATAGAAGAAACACATTTAATTCTAAAACAAATTTATAGAGTAAGGATAAAGTATGTAAAATAATATTTCATGCAACAGGAAGCTGAAAACAACCAAGAACTATTTCCTATTTTCAGGCAAAACAGACTTCAATTCAAAACCGATCAGGATTGGCAAACAATTTCAATAAACATTGGTTGACAGAATGATACAAACTTTGTAAGATATGCAACTATTTATATTTCTTTCCTCATTTATCATAGTAAAATGTGTAATAATATCAAGATTTCCACCTATTTGAAGAACTTGATATCTTTTTGATCACATACTTACTGTTGCACATTTATTCAACACTGGTTGATCACTTATTTTATGCTCAAAAACATTTAGAATAAAATAGATAATTAAACTTGTAATTTCTGCATTCTTTAAGGACTTCATCGTTTAGTGATTTTTTTTTTTTTCTTTGTACCAAGGATCAAACGCACAACCTCATGCTTGCCAAGCAGGCACTTTTGCCAGTGAGCTAAATCCCCAGCTCAGTGAAGATTTAGTAAACTATAGTGTTTAACATCTATTAAGTTTATATTATGTGCCAAGTACTTTCCATATTTCATATCACTTCACTACTGCAACAATCCCATTTTGGCGGAAGTAATTATGCTTATTTTTTAAACACTAGTAAACAAATGTATAACGGTGCCTTTATAAATATTTGACAGTCACAAATGGAACTAAAATTCAAATGCAGGTGATGAATGCCCAAAATCAGGCTGTTTATTATTGTGTTTGTGACAGCTATGCTTAATCATTAACTTGACTGGATTAGAAGTGAGAGTGAACACAGTCTCCTATGTGAATTGATAGCAAATGACTTAAATTAAAGAGACAAGTGGTATGCTTCTTAGGGCTCCAGGGAAGTTAAAACCCTCTAAAGGAGTTTGAGATTCCTTGGAATTTGAGATAAAGAGCATCTCCAGGCAGCCAGTATTCATTTGATTTTCAAGCAAAGGAAGGGGACACTGAGGCAAGCAAGGATATGTAATGAACATTTCCTTATTTAATTTGGGATGCTGGTATTTTGTCTCAGACATTGGCAGAATTTAATAACAGAGAAGTGTGATCACTTTGTGACTATTTCTGACCAAATTCAAAAGCCTTTAGAATTAGTCTGTGGGAAACATTTCGAATGGTTCAGAGATGTTGCCACAAAGAAAATTGAAATGTCTTAGGCTATTGTGCATGGGAGATTAAGTTCAAAGCACAGAGGACCAGAAGGCTGTTAGAAATGCTGCCAGTAAAGATCAGGATGGGGAGATTTCTGCTGGGAAGTAGAACTGCACTGATTGTTTTTCTCCAGACATTGTATGTTATACCTTGGTAGAAAGTTTGTTCATTTCCAGAGACTTTGCCTGAGATTAAGATTAAGAGTAACAGACTAATTGATCTTGCAGAAGGAATTTCAAGGCAGTCAAATGTTGAGGTGGTGTCATGGATATCGTTGGGGGCTTTTAGCCAAATTTATGTAATGAATCAAGAGCAAAGAGCTCAGCATGATGATTTAAAATGTTGGAAGTTTGGCAGAAAGGATGCTTCAGTAAAGCTCTGGACTGTAAAGACTGAAATGAGGAGATCTTGAGAAAGAGCGGAAGTACATAAAAGATGGCTTGAGGATGTCTTAAGAAGGAAGTCCTCATCTTTTTGCAGCCTCAAAGTTGCAAAAATGAAAGACTTTTCTTTGAGGAGAATGTCTCTGAGAACCATGTCCCAGAATGGCAGCAGCACAAAAATTTTGCTCCTCTGAGTTGCATTCAAAACATCCAGCTATCCAAGGAGTTTGCCTCTCAAGATAAGAGAGAGGCAGATCCTTGCTGCTGCTCCAGATATGAGCAAACCTTGGCATCATCGACTCATGGCTGGTTTCAGACACATAGACAATGCAATAACTGTGGCGTTAATGTGGTTTCCGTCCAGATTTCAGAAGACCTGGCAGGTTGCGAAGTGTGACCCTGAACTGGCAGTGTGAGATGCTGTGGGTGTGAAGCCAAAGGTGTAGAGGAGACTCCAGATGTTTAGAAAAGTCAGGAAGGCATATCATCTAAGGAAAGCTGCAAGAAAGATGCAAAGTGGGTGTAAGAGAGAAGTCAAGGGAGCTATAACAACCAGAATTGCCTTTGGTGTTCACAATGTGCCACAGATTGCCACAGACTGATACAGCCACTGGACATGGAACTACAGGAACTAGTGTTTACTCTGCTAGATTTTGGATTGCTTTGATCCCATTCCTTTGTATGCCCATGTTTGTAACTTTTGGAATGAAAATGTTTATCTTGTGACACTGATAATGTTGGAAGTGCTTAACTTTGTTTTCATTTGTACAGTTCTTGATGCTAAGAATTTGCCATGTGTTTCAAAGGAGACTAGATACTTGGACTTTTCAGCTATTCTGAAGCTGTCAGGACTTTGTCAATGCTTGCAGATGAACTAAATGCCTTTTGCACAAAGGGATGTGCATGAGTCTTCAGGGTATGGGGCAAAACTGTGCTTCTACTGTAATATAATTTTGGTAGACTTAATATGGGCCCTTGATTGTTAAATCCATGTTATTGTTATAATATTCAAGTTGTGATATGATAAGAATAAGTATGCCGTTGTACCTAGAAACTGGTTTTTAAAAATGTGTCTGCTTAGCAAATTGGCATTTGGTGGATTGTTCTGGTTGATATATGTTGCCAGTTTGAGTTTAGAAAATTAACTAAATGACAAATAGGCAGTAGGCAAACAGAGTTCTACCTTGAAAACACCCTGATCCTGTGTAAGAGGAGGGCACTGAGATGGTGTAGGTGGGTAGGCTGCTGACAACATAAGGGAAGAAAATCGCCTTACTTCAGCCCTTGTTGCTTTTGCTGTCTTCTGCCACCTTGAAATGTTGCTCCTGTGCCGTGCCATCTTACTTTGGAGCCAGCTATTATGGACTGAAACCTCCAGAAACTGACCTAAATGAACATTTCATTCTTTAATTTGGGGTGTCTGGTATGTTGTCTCAGCAACAAGAGAAAAATAACCAGCATATTTTGATTGTAATTACATTAAATACATATTTTAATACTGGAAGAATGGCCACTTGTCAATATTGGTTCTCCCTATCCAAGAATAGAAAGTATCTTTTTATTTTCTGGTGTACACTTCAATCTCCTTTTATAGAGTCCTAAATTGTATTTTAGAGTGTCTTACTAGCTTTTCTCATTGCTGAGATAAAATATATGACACTCAAGGTTAAAGAATAAACATTTATATTTGTAGAGGTTTCAATCCAGATTGGCTGACTCCAAGGCAAGGGAGCACAGCAGAGGGACAACAGTGGAGAAATATTTCCTAGTAGGCAGAAAGCTGCAGTCTTCGAAGAGAAACCTCTCTCTTTTATCTCTACGAGGTGACTTGCCTTTTGTGTGGTCCCTCCTACACCCAAGGAGGATTTTCCCATTATCCACACTCAGTTATCCAAACACTGAGCTTTCTTCTCACCTCAGACTTATCATTAAGAACCCAACCTATAACAAAGGCTGGAAGGTCTGTGGGAAAAAGGAACTCTTCATAACTGTTGAACGGAGTGACAACTGTTAAAATCACTGTGGAAATTAGTGTAGAAATTCCTCAAAAACTAGTATTAGAAGTTCTATTGTAGCCAGAAATTTCCCTTCTGTGTATCTTTCAGAAGATACACAGAAGATACACTTAAAAATATCATACTACACAAATATATGTAGACTCATGTTTATAGTAGCACAATTTGTGATAAATAAACATGGAAACAATTCAAATGCTTCTCAACTGAGGAATGTAAAAAATGTGATATTTTTATAGAGTGGAGTACCACTCAGGCATAAAGAAGGATAAACTTGTGACATTTATACATTAATGGATGTAATTGGATATACTCAAAAGTGAAATAAATCAGACTCACATGTGTAAACAATGTATTGTATTCCTGATGTGAGAAACTAGAAGAGTAAATAAGTTCTAAAATATATGATAGATATTATAAAATAAAGAGAAATTTTTGAGAAGGAGAAAGGAAGATGATGTGTAAAGAAGGAAAGAATAGTATGAAAGAAGGAAAAAAATGTAAGTCAGTTAAACTCTTAGTGTTTCATTGTTCATTAAAAAGGAAAGTTTGTGCTAATATGAATTGGAGAAATTTTATGCCCATATATTGCACATTGATCAACTACTTTAAAGATGACAAAATGTAATGTATTAAATCTTGATATTCACCTATTATTTTGTTATGAAATTTTGTTTTACTTTTTTCCATAAAGTAAAAAAAGATACATGATTAACTAATTAGTGAATATTAATTATTCACCCTTAATTCCACCATCACACAATTTAATCCTAGCGTCACATTCCTAACCCATTCACTTCTGAAAAGCCATAACTATGATTCCATAAGGCTTTGAAGGAACACCTATATGCAAGCTATAACATAAAGATCTTTAACTTCCTTGCTTAAATTTAATGCATATGTATATAATTATACTTGATATTTTTATAAATAACATTATTTTCCTAATTTCTTTCATGGTGAGTTTATCATTGGTATGCCAAAATGGTATTGATTTTTATTTGTTGATTTTGTATCCTACTGTACTGCACAAATTGAATACAAATTTTTAGAGTCTTTTGTTTGAATTTTTGGGTCTTCCATGTAGAAAATCAAGTCATCTGTAAAGAAGAATAATTTAAATTCTTCCTTTCATATATATATTGTTTTTATTTCTCTTAGATGGTTATCTTTGAAAATAGGAACATCAAATATCATAAATTAGAAAAACAAAACAGAATAAAATCAAACTAAATAGAACAATGAAAACAAAAAATTTTTCAAATCATGATAATAGTTTGACAGTGGCTACTGCCTTCTCTTTTTACTCTTCTTTAGTTTTTGCAATATGTACTGTGCATTTGGGATCCCACTAACTCTTATTTTTATATACTAGGAAAACAAATGATATTCACAATTTCATCCATGAGCATGATCTCAAGTTATATCCATTTGTCTACAAGAGTCTTGAGGTTGTCTTTCTTTATAGGTGAGTAGTTTTCTATTTGAAAAAAAAAATGCTGTCTTTCTCGTCCACTCTGCAGCTGATGGGCAAGCTATCCCTACTTCTTTCTGCTTCCCTGTCACATAGTACATTGTTCTCTCTGCTTTGATTTTCACTCTATAAACCTCATTTCAAATTAAATGTGTTTCTTGTATAAAGCATATTGATGGATCTTGTCTCATCATCCACTCTGCCTTTTTCTCTTTATTGGTGAATTGAGGCCATCTATAATAATGCTTATGGCCATTAATAGCTTATCAACAATTAATTATCTAAATTTTAACCTGGAAAACTGACAAGTATCCCACTCTATATCATATATATTTCTAGTGGCTCGATATATCTCAAATTAACTGTATTACAATATTTTGTACATTTTAATAATTTCCTGAAGAAACTTTTCTATACTCACATCTGCTCTGCTAAATCAATGAGTTTTTTGCATGGTTTTCAACAAAGACTCTCTAAGAAGTGACACAACATTCCTAATGGGGCAGCATTTTTATCAATAATCTATATCCCTTGTTCAGTTTTGAAAGTATTTTTTTTTAATTTTAAAGAAGGCAAATCTAAACATAACACAAGAGAACAAAGCAGATCAGCAGAAAACAGTGTGACACAGATTTTAAAGCAATATAACAGGAAAAATACGATAGTTACAATGCCTTATTTTCTTCTAAATAGTTATCTATATCTTCACACACAATGAATTCATACAAAACAAAATAGTATAAAATTGATCAGAAATGAGCAATGAAGGCATCGCAGGCCTTCAAAACCAGACAATAGCAAAATCAATAATGGTTTCCACAGTGTCTCATGTAATTTTCAAAACATCTGCCCATACATGCATATATGTTGAAATTAAATAATACAAAGCATACTAAAATCACTCTTAATAAAGAATAAAATCATTACTAGATTTCACAACATGATGACACAGAATCAGCAATGGATACCATAATGTCTCTTTTTTAGCACACATAATGCAATTGAATCTTGTAAACTGTTTAGGAAAAGTTCTAGGCATATATAAGCCTCTACATGTATGCCTATCCTTTCTGTATTAGAGAGAAAAAGAAAACAAAACAGAAACTAAAACTAAAACAATACTAGAAAACTACAATAAAAATAACAATAGCAAAGAGCCCAAGACAATGATGACATATGCCTTCAAAACAAGGTGGTAGGAACATAACTAAGGTTGTTATTTTTTTATTTAAAGAAAAAAACAGTAAAAGGGTACAAGTAATACAGAATTTCAACAAAAATAAACAGTAATCTAGATACAGTTTATAGATACAGTTAGTAATATGTAATCTAGTTAATAGATTACATATTGTCATCTCAGAAATAGTTGTTCAAGTTACAAAATTAAAGCATACAAAGTGGATATTCAAACAGTGAGACTGCAAATAGTTCTGCTCAACGATCCAACAAAACCTTAGTAATATGGTCATCTATCTTACACACCTAAACACACTGGCAGTTGTATCCTTTAGAGCACTTTCTTTTCCTTTCTTTTTTACAATAACAATTACACATTTTGGGTTTTATTACTCCCACAGTTCTTATTACTTTTGTTGGAAGAGAATAAAAGCAAATTTGACAAAACAAACCAGAGTCAGTCAAAACAAAGAATGGACATAGTACATGATGTAAAAACAGAATACAAGGTAATCAACAATGGTTACCATACTGCCTCTTGCTTCCTTAAAAAGAATTGCCTATATCATCAGGTATAGTACAATTGAACAAAACAGTACAGAACAAAACCAATAAAATCTAAACATTGGAGACATTACAGGACTTCAAAGGAAGATAATAGTCAAACCAGAATGGGCATCATAGTGAATCTTATTATCTTCAAAGTAGTTGCCTATACCCTCAAATTGATACTATCAAACAAAACAGAATAGAGTAAAATCAGTCAAAACAAGATGGGGAGAACAATACAGGGTTCAAATCAAGTTAATAGGAAATCAAAAAAGTTACTATAATATATCCTGTTAAATATTGTAACTTTTTCCCTTAATTAAAAAAAATAAATGAATTTTAAAACAAGGGGAGATAGGAATAAAAGAAGACATAAAAACATAACAATACAGGTCAGAACAGAACAATTTAACAATATAGTGTTTCACTACAATATAACACGACTTAATAGTAGTTACCACAGTGTCACGTTCCTTGAAATATTTGAGTGTAACTTCGCATACATATCAAGACAGTGTGAAATCATTGAAGAGAATCAAAGTATTACAGGGTATTTAGAAACAGCTAACAGAAAATGAATAATGGTTTCTATATTATCTCTTTGCCTATAGAAAATTTTGTTTATACTATCACATATAATAAAATCCAATAAGATACAACATGATAAAACCAATGGTGACATAAAAACAACAGTTTGATGGGACTTCAAAGCAAGATGATATTAAATCAGCACTAGCTATTATGATGTCTTGTTTTCTTCAAAATAGCTGTTCATATCATCACAGAAAATAAAATCAAACAGGCCAGAATAAGATCATTCCAATTAATGAGTGAAAACTTCATAAGACTTAAAAGCCATATACTGGAGAATCATGATTACCACATTCTTTTATGTATCTAAATCATTTCTTACACTAGGGAAGGTATTCAGTATATATATATATATATATATATATATATATATATGAGTTTGATTTATTTCACTTGTTAGTATGTTATCAAGCTGCACCCATTTATTTATAAACATCTCAATGTGATCCTTCTTTATAGCTGAGTAGTACTCCATTGTATAAAAATACCACAATTTTTTTGTTCTTTTCCCAGTTGATGGCCACTTAGGTTGTTTCCAAGAACTAGCTATTACAAATTGTGCTTCTATGAACATGAGTGCACATATATAACTGTGGTATAATGTTTTCAGTTACACTTTTTAGGTTTTATTACTCCCACAGTTCTTATTACTTTTTTTGAAGAGAATAAAACCATATGTGTCTAAGCAAAACAGAGTCAGTTAGAACAGAAGAATGGGCATAGTAAATGATGCAGAAATAGAAAACCAGGTGATCAAAAGTGGTTACCGTTGTGACTCTTGCACTTTTTAAATTGAGTTACCTATATCATCAGGTATAATAGAATTGATCAAAACAGTACAGAACAATACCATGAGATGGAATATCAGTGTGGTTTTAATTTGCTTTTCTGTAATTAAGATGAACATTTTTTCATGTATTTATTTGCCATTTGTAATTCTTCATCTGAGAAGTGTGTATTCATCTCAGATACCCATTTTTGGATTGAATCTTTGAATTTTTGAAGTCTGATTTTTTAAAATTCTTTATATGTTTTAGATAGAAGTCCTTTGTCTGAAGGACAGTTCACTAAGATTTTGTCCCAGTTTGTGGGTTTTCTGTTCACTATGCTGGAGATTTCTTTTGATATGTAAAAACTGCTTTATAAGAGGTGATCCTAGTTATTGATTCTGGGAACTATTTCTCGTGCGGTTTGAGTCCTGTTCATGAATTCTCTACCTACCCCTCTGTCTTCAAGGTTTTTACGCAATTTGTCTTCTAGTAGATTTACTGTTTCTGTTTAATATTCATATCTTTGATACATTTAGATTTTAATTCAGTACATGGTGATAGGTCACATTGGCACATATAATTCTGTCACTAGCAACTTGCAGCTGGTGAAGACCCTATTCCTAATGTAATCTCAGATGGTGTATTGGTACATTTTGATCCTTAATGTTTGGCATTGGTCATTTTATTACCAACTCAGGAAAGTCCTATGTGAGGGAAATCAGGGAAATAGAACTGCATTGGGGTAGCTCTTTTGAGTTCATTAAGATAGTAACTTTGATCTTTTTCTCCTGAATTGAAAAACTCCTTTTCATTGAAAAGAAGCAATAATAGAAAATGGATTCAAGGGCAGACTACCAGCTTTGAATTCTGGATTTATAAATTATAAGCATGATATTAAGCATCTTGTGTTTTTCTTCATGTCAAAATTAAAACGTTGATACTTGAGTTTTTATGAAGATTGAATCAGTTACTATGTGTGCAAGAGTAAGAATGGTATATACAGTAGTTAACACTATTAACATTGCCAGCTGGTTTACTTTGGAGCTTCTTTTAAAAGAAAATTTGAGAAAGAAATTCTATGTTTAAAATCTTTGAAATCGATCTGACGAAGTGATGACCAAAGGTTTTCCTTGGATTAGTATTTATGACCTTAGTTTACTTACTTCAAACCACACTTTGTTTAACTATGAACTAAAAATAATATTAAAATGGTATAATTTTGTATGAACAGTTAGATTTCAAGCAGAATAGTGTCAGTATGAAAAGATAATTACTAAAGATTTCTTGTATTTTAATTACTTTTTGTAAACCAGATGAAGCATATAATAACACATTTAAACTACTTTCATTTGGAGAACATAACCTGCTGTGTCATTCTTGACATTTGATCACAATCCAATTTAATGAAAGTTGACTAAAGGATGTCTACACACTCCCAAATAAAATTGCATGAGACTTGCATAAATTTGTTACTTCCAAAGATTATTCATCATATATAAAGCAAATGAATGCCAGAGATAAAAATGTTAATGAAAAAGCTAATTAACTTGGCAAGGTAGCTTTCTGTTGTCAATTTTACCTGAATAAAGAGCTTACAGATAAGACAAGTATTGATATGGACATCAGCAAGCACTTGATCAGGAAAGCATTAACAAATTTCATAAAGTGAGAGTACCCATAATCTCCTCTAAATGCCAGCCCTCATTATCTAGACCTCTGAATAACATTGTTGAACCTGACCTCTGTTATCATCAAAGCATTTTATGCAGTTTTAATGCTAGTGTTTCAAATTTAAGTGGTAAGGATAAAAGTAAAATATTTCTTGGAGAAAAGGAATGGGAAATAGGAATGGAGAGATGGGGAACAGGAATAGCTTCTGAGAGATAGAAAAGGTTCCAAATAAGTAGCTCAACTTAATTTAAAAAAAAACTGTGGATAAAATAACTGTGTGTGTGTGTGTGTGTGTGTGTGTGTGAGAGAGAGAGAGAGAGAGAGAGAGAGAGAGAGAGAGAGAGAGAGAGAGAGAGAAAGGAGATATTTGGATGTCAATGGAGAGTTAACTAAAAAAATACTGAATGCTTTTTAACCATCAAAATAAATTTAGCAGTTAGTGCAATATAACCAGATCATCACAACATTTGAAATTTTAAAGAGTCTCATTTTGAGTGATTACCCTAGATTTTTGTTGGATTATTTATAACACAAGAGAGGCAGGAATATTCAGTTTGATAAATCCTTATGAAATCTTCACAAAATTCATTGTTATTTATTGTGAAATGGTCAGATTCTGTAGAAATGACAATATTGAAGTAATGTGCTCTGAACATACCATATTACAATACTGATTTAATTACTTTATACAGTAATTTTAGTCAATGCATAAAGTTGTATATCCTCATGAAACACATGAATATAAGTGTGCACAACACTATTGCTGCTTGCTTTACCTACTGGATTATTTAACAATTGTTAATCAACTGTCCACCAAAGTACCATCTTAGTGCTACAGATACAGTGAGCTAAATAACTGTGACTCACGGTCTAACATACATTACATTCTGGTATAAAATTAGCAAAAAAGAAGTGTATGAATCAATATTGGGATGCTATGAGTACAACTAAAGAACATATATTAAACACAGGGTCATTGGGAATTGTTCTGAGGAGGTGGCACTTGGGTTGAAGTCAGATGTTGAATGAGCTAACAGTGCTTCAGAGTGTCATTATATACAAGGGCCCCAAAGGGTTAATGGCTTGGAAGGCCCAAGGAATGAAATTGATAGTGACTGTGCAAAGTGAGAGATAGAAGAGGACCCTCAGATAAAGGTGAACAATATGTAAAGACTGCATCATTTACGGACGTGTAGAATATAGTAAGAAGACTGGGTTTTACTCAAAGCTCATTGGGAAACATTGTATAGTTTAAAAGAAGTTTATATAATCCATTTTATACAGTAAATGGATATTCTCATTTCTCCACTGAATGTAGAATTCAGAGAAAAAGCGGTGATTGCAATTAAATATTTTGTAGTCTGTATGGTGACAACGTCAATGAAAATAAAGAACTCACAGAATAGAGATATAATCTGAAAGAATGGGCTGAAATTGGTAGTGCAATGAGTGTGGGGTGGGCAAGAAGAGAAATAGGAAAGTATTTTTGTTTTTGATGACCTCAGCACATGGGAATTATATTTAATGTAATGTGGAAATTTGGATGAGGATGTATTTCAAAGGGGGTGTTAAAGAATTTAGTTAGAATTTGATTTTAAATTTATTTAGAGTGTGCATTTAGAATGTGAATTTATTGAGAGAGATATATATTTTAGCCATATTAGTTTCCAAATGAGCTTCAAACCTATTGCGTGTGTCTAGTAGTCAGTATGATTAAATTTAGTAGAGGATAAAAATCAGTTCCAGAGAATGAATCAAGTTTATATATCTACTATGTGAAAGTGACATGTTTGCAAAAGAGTAAAGTATAAAGTGTTATTACTCACAATATTTTTACCTTAATTGCCTTTATATTTTTATGATGTAATGTACCTAATATAATTTTTCATTTTAATCATTTTAAATACAATACAGTGGTATTAATTTTGCAATGATGTATCAACAAGAGCAAAATCCACTTTCATAACTGTTTACATTATTCCAAACAGAAAATCTATACCCATAAAGCCATACCCCTCTTTTGCCCTTCACCTTTCTGTGGCATATTTCAATATACTTTTTATATTTATGAGTTTACTTAGATATCTCATGTGACTGTAGTCTTGCAATATTTATTTTTGTCTGTCTTAATTAACAGAATATGTTTTGGAAGTTCATCCATTTTGAGTAGACATTAGAATCATTTCTTTAATAACTGAGTAATGTTATATTACATGTATATTTCACCTTGTGTGTTATGATTTGTGTCTAGGTGCCCCTGCAAAATCTCATAGAGTCATGGAAGTGGGCTTCTAGACTTTGTGAATGCCTCATGGTCCAATTCTGGAATTACGGATGAGTGCCACATCCATGTGGGCCTACACATGATAAAAGGGAGTTTCCCTCCATGCTCCTTCCCTTTAGTTTCTGTTGCTTTTGCTGTTTTCCACCACCATGGACTGTTGCCATGTGCCACTCTGCCTTGTACACAAATGATTATAGACTGAAAACTCCACAAATTGTCAGCTAAATAAACTTTTCCTTCTTTCGCTTAGGGTATCAGGAATTTTGTCTCAGCAATGAAAGAAAAATAACCAAGACAAATTTGGGTATCAGGAGTGAGATTATTTCTGTGACTATACACAGCCATATGGTTCAAGAGCCTTTGAGAATGGCAGGTGGTAAGAGTTCTGAAAGATTTGGATACATTGACTGAAAGCATGGACATGTGAAATCTTTGGCTGTTCAGAACGTAAGACTCTGGTCAGGGCTTAGAAAAGCAGAAAACCATTAAATACCAGGCTCAAGGGTTTTCTTCTGGGAAGAAGGACTGCATTAGTTTGGAGTTCAGATGATGTGCCCTATGGCTTGTCACAAAGTTTGTTTGCATTTTGCTAATGTTCAGATGTTTTCCTGAGACTGAAATTAAGGGAAGTGAACAAATTAAGCTGAATAAGAATTTTCAAGGCAGTCTACTGTTGAGGTGGTAGCATGGCTATTGTTGGGGGGCTTTTAGCCAGATTTATGTTGAAAATTAAGAGTAAAGAGTCCAACAGAATAATGTAAAATGTTTTTTTGACTGGGAAGAAAGTTCCAGGATGCTGTGGATTGTAAAGGTAGGGCTCAGATCTCTATTATTGCAAAGGATCAGGAGAATATAAGAGATGGCCTTAGGACATGACACGTGCAGAGTTCCCATGTGTTTCAGCTTCAAAACTCCAAAAGTGAAAGACTTTGCTTTGAGGAAAAAGCCACACAACACCATGTTCCAAAATAGCATTGGAGGTCACATGAGGCCCCAAAATGGCAGCAGCCACAGTAGGTTCCAGAATGGTTGTGCCATAGAGAATCTGCTCCTCATAATCAACTTCAGACAGCTCAATGACCCAGGTACTTCATCTCTAGAGCCAAGAGAGAAGAAAGCCTGGCTATTGCTCCAATTTGCAGCAACCTCAGCAGCATTCACATAGTGCTGATTTTAAGTGCATGCAGAGTACATGAGTTCTGAGGTTAAAATTGCTTCCACCTTTATGTAAAAATTTCTAAGAATTCACGCAGTGTCTTCCAGAGAGGTCAGTATATGAAGCTGTGAATGTGAAGTCAAAGTTGCAAACCCAGAAGTTTGGAAAAGCCAGGAGGGTGAATTGTCGAAGGAAACCTTCAAGGAGGAAGATATTTCAGCCTAAGAAAGTAACATTAGTAGCTACTGCTACCAGAGGTGCCACAGGGACAGAGTTAAAAATTCTTTTGGAGCTCACAACTTACCACAAATAGTTTCAGATGTTCCACATGAAGCTACAAGACCTGTTTGCCTGCTGGATTTTGGACTTTCTTTGGTCCCAATCCTTGTTTGTACACTTTGGAACAGAAACTTTTATCTTGTGTCATTGAATGTGGAAGTGTTTAACACACTTTACCTGTGTACAGGTACTTACAGATAACAGTTTGCCTTAAATCTCAGGAGAGACTTTGGCCTTTGAACTTTCAGCAATATTGAAACTGTTAGGAGTTTGGCAACTCTTTGAGATGGACTAAATATCCTTGCATAAAGGATGTGCATGAGTCTTTGGGGGACCAGGGTCAAAAAGTTATGATTGTAGTCTGGATGTCTCCTCAATGCCTCATACAATCATGGAGGTAGGATTCTGGAGTGTGTGAATAATTCATGATCCAATGCTGGAATTTTGATTGTGAGTGTCACATCAAAGTGGCTATGGCCTACAATATAAGGAACTAAGTCTTATCTCCATGCTCCTCCCTTTTTGCTCTTGTTGTTTCTACTGGTTTCAGCTGCCATGAATTGCTTCCCTCTGCCATTTCAACCTTGCCTTGAAGCCAGTTGATTATGAACTGAAGCCTCCACAAACTATGAGCTAAATAAACCTTTCCTTCCTTCATTTTGGGCATCAGGTATTTTATCACAGCAATGACAGAAACACAATAAAAACATTGTACTTATATGCTCATGTGTAGATAGACACTTGAGATATTTCTTTCTGCCTTTTGGCAATTGTGAATAGTGCTGATATGAATATGGATGTACAAGTAGCTATTTAATTCTTTGATTTCCAATCTATTCACTATATACTTACAAATAGCATTGCTGGACCAAATACAACTCTGCATAAATATTTTTTGAGAAAACATTACAGTGCTTCCATAGTACCTACAGGATTTTAAAGCTCAACTTCTAAAATTAAAAAAATATTGGACATGAAAAAGCAAGTGAACACCAATATAATTGTAAGAGGAATTCAGTGACCCAATGTCACAAATAGATAGATGAAGTAGACAAATAATCAGCAACAATGTCAGAGCTGAACTAAGTATTTGAACAAATTGAATTTATATATATATATATATATATATATATATATATATATGCATACATGTAGTGTGCTCCACCCAACAAAAGAATACACATTCTTTTTTAGCACCACATGGAATAGTTTCCAAAGTATATCTTATAGCAGTCAATAAAGCATGCTTAAGTAAAAGCAAAAGAATCAAAATTATCTCATTCACATTGTCATATCATAGTTCAATGAAAGTGTAAATCATGGTAAAAAAAAACCACAAAAATATGTAAATGCATGTAAACTAGTATCTTCTTGAACAATTAATGGGTCTCTAAAGTAATTAAATAAGGAATTAGTTCCTAAATCAAGCAATAATGTTTGTAAAATGTATGAGAACTTATGAGAAAAAAATGAAATCAGCCATGAGATAGATGTTTACACCAGAATGTTAACATCAGAAACAGTGCAAACTCAAATAATCTAATGATGCACTCCATGAACTAGAGAAAGAGAGAAAAATATAATGATTCAAATCCAGAGTTACCATGAGCAAACATATTATAAAATCAGAGTAGAGAATGAAAAAAACAATTAATGAATTACAGATTTTTTTGAATAAATAAACAACATAGAACATGCCTTGGTGTTACTAAAATGAGAGAAACAATCAAAGCCATGATATTAGAAATTAAAAAAGATAAAATACAACAGATTATGAATACACTCAAAAGATCATTCATTGGTAACTAATTTGAGAAGAAGTTACATTCAACTAAAATAGAAAATTCAGAAATGCATGGATTCCCACGTACAAATAAATTTCCAAACTGAGTGAAGGATATATAAAACTACTGAATAAACTAATATCAGTCAATGATATTGAAAGATTATATAAAACTACTAACAAATAAAAACTGAGGTCTCAATGAATTCACTTTCAAATTCTCCAAGGACTTTAAAGAAGATTCAATGGCAGTACTTCTTAAATTCTTTAATGAAATTGAGAGAGAAGCATTACTTTCAGATGTATTACTGGAAACAATATTTTCCCTAGCTCTAAATGTTGAAAAAGCCTCTCCAAAAAATCAAATTGTTGGTCAATCTTTTTAATAAAAATAGATATAAAAATCTTCAATAAAAAACTAGAAAACACAATGCAGCAAATCATGAATAACATCATGTATTATGACCATGTTGGTTTCATTCCAAAGATGAAGAAATGTTTCCACATATGTAATTCAATGTGTATATACCATAAAGAGAAGTAATGACAAAAATCACAATATTTTCTCAATATATGCACAAAATCTATTCATAACAAAACCTAAAATCTATTCATAACAAAACTCTGAATAAAATTTTACAGTGCCTTTACCTCAATTTGATAAAAATTCATGTATGATAAACCCACATCTAACCTCTTATTAAAAGGAGGGAAGTTAAAAGCTTTTCCTATAAAATCAGGACCAAAACATGAGTACTCACTGTCATGATTATGATTCAACATCCTCAAAATATTTGGTGGAACAATCAGTGAAAAACAAAGAAAGAAAATACCATGATTAGGACATAAGCAAGTTCAAATATCATTAATTGTGGATGATCTAGTAGCCTACATAGGTGACTCCAAAAAGGCCCGCACAAGACACCTAGATCTAAAAAGCAAACTTAAAAGTGTACCATGGTACAAAGTCAACAGCCAAAAATTTATGCTGTCAGTTTACCAAAAATAAACTCATTTATAGAAAATTTAGGGGAAAATAACTTTAATGATAGCATTAATAAAATGAAATATTTGGGAGTCAACCTAACCAAGAAAGTGAAAGTCCTGAACAATGAAAACTACAGTACTCTGAAAAAGCAGATTGAAGTGTATATCACAAAACAGAAAGCTGTCCTCCATTTTGGTATAGCTATAGCCAGTGCTGTCAAAGTGGTCATATTTCTAAAACATGTAGTCCCAATTGAAATATTAATAGCATTCTTAACAGAAATATAGAAAACAGTTTTACCTTTAATATGAAGCCAAAAGAGTAATAGAATAGTGAAACCAATTCTTGGTAATAAGGAGAAAGCAGAAGCGCTAATTCTAGACTTCAATTTATACTACAAATTAAGTGATATACACAATACGATACAGGTAAAAACAAATACATGGATCAATGGAATAGAATAGAATATGCACAAAGAAATCCATGCACTTTCCTTCTTTCCATTTGACAAAAGGGACAAATACTTTTAGTCCTTGAAAGATAAATTTTTCAACAAATGATTCTGGGAAAATTGGCTATCCATATGCAGAAGATTGAACCTAGATCTTCATCTCTATTCATGCAAAGAATGAAAACAAAAAAAAAAAACTTTCCAAAATCTTACTATTAAAGAGCAACACTTCATCTTTTGGAAGATGCTACTGCTAAAGCTTCTGAAGGCAAAGGCTTAGACAAAGACTTTTTATTTTAATTTTTTTTATTTAAAGAGAAAAAAGAAAGGAAATAAAAAACAAAGCAGTAAAAGAGTAAACATAATACAGAATTTCAAGAAAATATATACAGTAAGAAATCACTAGTTAATAGGTTACATAATGTCATCTTAGAAATAGTTGCCCAAATTATAAATTTAATGCATATAAAATGGACATCCATACAGTGAGATTGCAGACAGTTCCATTCAATGGTCCAACAAAAGCTCAGTAATATGATTTTCCATCCTACACACTCAAACATACACACAGTTATATCCCTTAGACCACCTTCCTTTCCTCTCTTTTTTACAATAACAATTACACTTTTTGGTGTTTTTTTTTTTGTTTGTTTGTTTGGTTTTTTTGTTTGTTTGTTTGTTTTACTCCCACAGTTCTTATTACTTTCTTTGAAGAGAATAAAAGCAAACATGATGAAACAAAACAGAGTCGGTTAGAACAGAAGGATGGGCATGTTATATGATGCAAAAATAGAATACCAGGTGATCAAAAATGGTTACCATTGTGCCTCTTGCTATTTTTTTAAGTTGCCTCTATCATCAGGTATAATACAATTGAACAAAACAGTACAGAACAAGACCAATAAAACTTACACTGGAGACCTTACAGGACTTCAAAAGAAGATAATAGTCAAACCATATTGGAAATCATAGTAAATCTTACTGCCTTCAAAGTAGTTGCCTATACCCTCAAACTTGATATTGTCAAACAAAATAGAATATAGTAATATCAGACAGAACAAGATGAGTAGAGCAATACTCAGGTTCAAATCAGTTTAATAGAAAAATAAAAATATTACTATAATATATCCCGCTATTTTTTAATTGTTTTCCCTTAATTGAGAAAAATAAGGAAAAATAGATTAATTTTTAAAAAGGGGGGAAATTGAGATAAAAGGGGTCATTGTAACAGAACAACCCAAGTCAGAACTAAACAATTTAAGCATCATAGTGTTTCACTGCCAGATAACCTAACATAATAGTAGTCAGCATAGTGCCTCTTTCCTTGAATTATTTGAGTGTAAATTTGTATACTATAGCATCAAGCATATCAAGACAATGTGAAGCAATTCAAGAGAATGAAAGAATTACAAGATATTTAGAACCAGCTAACAGAAAACGAACAACAGTTTCTATATTATATCTTTGCCTATAAAAAATTTTGTTCATACTATCGCATATGGTTAAATGTAGTAAGATACAACATGTTAAAACCAGTGGAAACAGATGTACAAAAGCTTGATGGGACTTCAAAACAAGATTATATTAAATCAGCACTAGTTTTTATGATGTGTTGTTTTCTTCAAAATAGCTATTCATACTATCACAGATACTAAAATCAAACAACCCAGGTTAAAACCATTGCAATTAATGAGTGAAAACATTATATGACTTCAAACCAATATGATTGGGAATCATGGTTACCACATACTTTTATGTATTCTTATCACTTATTACAGTAGGGAAACTATTCAGTATTTATACATGCGAGTTTGATTCATTTCACCTACGAGTATTGTCTCAAGCTGCGTCCATTTATTTATAAATATCTCAAAGTTATCACTCTTTATAGCTGAGTAGTACTCCATTTTATAAAAATACCACAACTGTTTTATCCATTCCTCAGTTGATGGACACTTAGGTTGTTTCCAAGATCTGGCTACAAATTGTGCTGCTATAAACATGGGTGCACATATATCACTGTGGTATGATGCTTTCAGTTCTTCTGGGAATATGTCTAGAAGTGGAATAGCTGGATCAAATGGGGCTTCCAGTCCCAGCTTTCTGAGAAATCTCCAGACTGACCTCCATGGTGGTTGCACTACTCTACACTCCCACCAACAGTTCAGGAGAGTTCCTTTTCCCCCACAGACTCTCCAGCATTTGTTGTTGGTGGTTTTCTTGATCATGGCTATTCTTTCAGGAGTGAGATGAAATCTCAGTGTGGTTTTAATTTGCATTTCTCTAATGACTAATGATGATGACCATTTTTTCATATATTTAATTGCCATTTGTATTTCTTCATCTGAAAATTGTTTATTCATCTCAGATGCAGATTTTTGGATTGGGTCTTTGAATTTTGGGTGTCTGAATTTTTAAAATTCTTATTATGTTTTAGACAGAAGTCCTTTGTCTGAGGGGCAGTTCACTAAGATATTTTCCCAGTCTGTGGTTTTCTTTTCACTATGCTGGAGATTTCTTTTGACATGCAGAAGCTTTTTAATAAGAGGTGATCCCAGTTATTGATTCTTGGAACTATTTCCCATGCAATTTGAGTCCTGTTCACGAATTCTCTACCTACCCCTATGTCTTCAAGGTTTCTACCCAATTTGTCTTCCAATAGACTTAGTGTTTCTGTTTCAGTATTTAGATCTTTGATCCATTTATATTTTATTTTAGTACATGGTGATAGGCATGGGCCTAGTTTTAGTTTTCAGCATATGGAGTACCAGTTTTTCCAGCTCCATTTATTAACGAGACTGTCGTTCTTCCAGTGAACATGTTTGGCCCCTTTATCAAAGATAAGGAGGTTGAGTGTGTTTGTAGTTGTGGCTTTATCTTCTAATCTATTCCACTGATCTTCAGCTCTGTTTTCATTCCAGTACCATGTTGATTTTACTACAGTTGCTTTGTAGTATAACTTCAAGTCAGGGATTGTGATACCTTCTGCCTTGCCTTTGCTGCTTAGAACTGTCCTGCCTATTGTAGGTCTCTTGTCACTCCAGATGAATTTTAGGAGTGATTTCTCGAGTTGTATATGGTATGTTGATGGTATTTTTATTGGGATTGCACTGAATCTGTATGAAAGTTTTGGGAGAATGGCCATTTTCACAATATTTATTCTTCCTATGCATGAGCAAGGGATGTCTTTCCATTTTCTGAGATCATCTTCCATTTCATTTTTCAGTGCATTAAAATTTTCCCTGAATAGGTCTTTAACTTCTTTCATGAGAATAATTCCTAAATATTTCATTTTTTTGTTTGCTAGTATGAAGGTTGTGGCTTCTCTTATTTCTCTTTCTGTGACTTTGTTGTTAATGTATAGGAATGTTATTGATTTTTGAGTATTGATTTTATATCCAGCTACATTACTGAATTTATTTATTATATCTAGGAGTCTTTCAATGGAGTTTTGGGGATCTTCTATATAGAGTATCATGTCATCTGCAAATAATGACAGCTTAACTTCTTCTTTTCCTATCTTTATGCCTTTTATTTCTCTCTCTTGTCTAATTGCTTTGGCTAGTATTTCCAGTACTATATTAAATAGGAGTGGTGATAAGGGATATCCTTGTCTTGTGCCTGATTTTAAAGTAAAGGCCTTCAATTTTTGGCCGTTTAGTATGATATTGGCTGTTGGTTTGTCATAGACAGCCTTTATTATATTTAAATAAAGACTATCTATTCCAATTTTCTGCAAGGTTCTTATCACAAATGAATGTTGGACCTTATCAAAAGCTTTTTCTGCATCTGTAGAAATGATCATGTGATTCTTACTTTTGGCTCTATTGATATGATGTATTACATTTATTGATTTATGTATATTGAACCATCCCTGCATGCCTGGGATGGATCCCACTTGGTCATGGTGTATGATCTTCTTGATGATTTGCTGCATCCTATTTGCCAATATTTTATTGCGGATTTTTGCATCTGTGTTCATTAGGGAGATTGGGCTGTAGTTCTGTTTTTCAGTTGGGTCCTTTTCAGGTTTTGGTACTAGAGTAATATTTGCTTCTAGGAATGATTTATGAATGCTTGCTTCCTTTTCAATTGCATTGAAGAGTTTGAGGAGTGTTGGCATTATGTCTTCATTGTATTTATTGTAGTATTCTGCATTGAATCTGTTTGGGCCGAGGCTCTTCTTTGTAGGTAAAGATTTAATTTTGTTTTCAATTTCATTAATAGGGACTGGGTTAATCAGCAGTTTTACATCTTCATAACTTACCTTTGGCACTTCATATTCCTCTAAGAATCTGTCTATTTCCTCTGTGTTATCAAACCGACAAAGACTTTAAAGTGAATTCCAGTCGCATAAGAAATAATACCAAGAATCAACAAATGGGATCATCTCACATTTAAAAGATGCTGAACAGTACAGGAAACCATCAAAAGAGTAAAGAGACAATCTGAAGAATGGGAAAAATTGGCATCTACTTCTCACAAAAAGTATTAATATCTAGAATATATGAAGAACTCAAAAATTTTTGATCCCTCAAATTTGAAGACTGAATAAAATATGGTCACCTGAAATGAAAGTATACTTCTTAAGTAAAGAAGAACAAATGGCCAATGAAAACAATGTTTAATATTTCTGGCTATTTCAGAAATGCAAATTAAAATAGCACTGAGTGTAAGTCATGCACTCTATGTGGGGCCCAGGAATAGAAAATTCCGATAGCACCTTCTGAAAATTGACCATGCTAGGATGGGGAGAAACCAGCCAACAAGCCAACTAGCCAGTATTTCTGGTAAGTCACACAAGATACAGAGAGCCAAGGAAGAGAAAATCAGATAGCACCTTCTGTGAGCCTACTGGCTTGCAGACTGAGACACATAAACCGACCCCCCCCCCACTTCTGGCTGGTTTAGAGGACAGGTTGAGCTGGTGGCAACTGAGGTACAGGGGGCAGTTCAGTGCTTATGTTGTTTGATTAGCTTTGGAGGCCTGGGGCTAGTGGTCAGAGCATCTATAGGGAGGATAACAATGTGCAGTATAGCAAATATGGGAGTTTCCCTTCTGTCTTGTATTTGAGTTCCAATATTGTCCTCACTGTTTTGTTTTACTCTGGTTAATTGTTTTGCTTTATTCAATGTTCTCTTTTGATTGGCTTTATTCTGTTTTGCTTTGGTTTCATTTTGCTGTGTCTGATGGAATGGACAACTATTGTGAAGGTACAAAGATATACTAAAGTAGGCATTGTTGTTTTTCTATTGTCCTACTTTGAAGCTCTGTACCAATTTCAGTGCTTAGTTTTGATTAGATTTACTCTGTTTTGTTTTGTTGGGTTTTATTATCTTTGAAATAAAATAAAACTGAAGTTTTATTGTCTTCATGCCTGAAAGAATAGCTTCATTCACAAAGTCAGATAATAGCAAATGCCTGATAGATTGCCAGAAAAAAGGAACCCTTCTTTACTCTTGGTGGGAGGTTATGAAGATTTCTCAGATATCTAAAAAAATTCCACTTAACACAGCTATTCCCATTGTACATATCTTTCAAAAAATCACAAATACCATATTACAGTGATACATGCAAATCCACACTGGTAGGAACCCAATTCATAACAGCTAAGTCTTGGAAGCAGCTTGAATATCTATCAAAAAACAATGAATTAAGAATATATGATATTTGTAAGTGATAGAGTTTTACTCTCACAAATAATAAATTCATTATTTTCAAGAAAATGGATGCACCTTGAGATCATAATGTTAAGCAGAGTAAACAAGACATGTGAACTTCCTAGAAATTAGTTTCTCTTCTATGAGCTCCACAATATGTAAATATAGTGCAAAGTAAAAAGACTACAGGAAAGGTGAGATGGATCTTAGGGATATAGGACTGGAATCAAATGATGGAGGGAACAAGCAAGGGAAAAGTGTGAAATGAAATTGTTTAATTAATTAAGTATATTGGTACATTTTAGATATACATAATAACAACAGTCAACCCAGGGCGTTTAAACCTGCATGATATATTTTGACTCTTTTTTCCAGTTCCTTTGTCATCCTTTCAAACCCTCTTCGTCTCTCTATTTAACAAGATTAATTTCAAAAAATTCCTTCTTTTCTATTTTTTCTCTAACCTTTCTTCCTTCCCCCTTCCCACTTCTTATTTCAATTACATTTTTTCCTATTACACAATAACTATTATATATTTTGGTGATTATTTGCACTTTTAGTTTCTCATACCAGAGAAGCAATGCAGTACTTACACATTTGCATCCAATTTATTTCACTTAAGAGTATGTTTTCAAGGCACATTCGTTTACTTAGAAGTTTCTCAGGATTGTTCTCCTTTACCAAACAGTAATACTATGCAATAAAAAAATAATGTCATCCATTCCTCAGTTCATGTGTATTTGGGCTGCTATTATATACTGTGCCACTGTAAGCAAGGGCATGTGTATATCACTGTGGTAGGATGATTTTGAATTTTTCAGGAATATACCAAGGAAAGGGTTAGCTGTGCTCAGTGGAACATCTAGTGCTAGTTATTGAGAAATTTTCACACAGATTTCCAAAGTGGCTGCACCAGTCTGTACTCTTGCCAACAAAGGAGAAGTGTTTCTTTTTACACATAGTGCCATCAGCATTTGATATGAGTTGATTTCTTGATAATAGCTATTTTTTTCTGGAGTAAGATGGAATATCAGCATTATTTTAATTTGAAACTCTAAAATGAGTGATAATGAACTGGTTTTACATATGTTATATGCCATGCATACTTCGTTATCTGAGAAGTGTCTATTAATTTCAAGTGCCCATTTTCTATTGGGTATTTGAATTTAGTGAGACTGAATTTTTTTGAGTCCTTTACATGTTCTAGATATTAGTTCCCTGTTTGAGGAATAACTGGAAAATTTTTTGCTTACTGTGGGTTGTTGCTTCATTCTGTTGGTGGTTTCTCTGCTTTGAAACCATTTTAATAAGATGGGATTCAACTTGTCGATTCTTGGTGAAAGTTTCTGTGCATTTGATGCTTTGTTTATAAAATCTTCCGTACATTAAAGTTTTCAAGAGTTCTACCTGTTTTATGTTCCAGCAGATTTTGATATTTAAATCTTTGATCTGTTTTGACTTTAGTTTGTAGCATAGTATAAAATGTGGTTCTAGTTTTTGTCTTCCTTATGTTGAAATTCATTTATTCCAGCACTATTTTTAAAGAAACCATTTTTCTTTCAGTGAACATGTTTTGCTCCTTTGTCAAATACAAAGTGGCTGAATATGTCTAGAGTTGTTTCTGCATCTTCTGTTTTGATGCACTGATCCTTAAGTTTTTTTCTTAATTCTCAAGTTGCCATAGTATTTATACTACAATAGATCTGTAGTACATTTTGAAGTCAGGGATTGTGATGCTCTCTGTTTTGCCTTTGTTGTATAGAGATGCCTTTGTATTCTAAGTATTTTATGCTTCCAAATAAATTTTAGGAATGTTTTCTCCAGTTCTGTGAGATGTGCTGTTGGAATTTTGTTTGGTATTGCATTAAAACTGTTCAACAATTTTGGTAGTATGATAATTTTCATTATGTTTGTTCTTCCTACCCTAGAACACTGAATATCTTTCTGTTTTCTGGTTCATCTTCAATCTAATTTTTTAGAGTACTGGGATTTTAAATATTGTGTTCTTCTACTTTCTTTAGATTGATTTCTAGACATTTCAATTTCTAGATATTATTGTGAGCATTATTGTTTTTTCTAATTTGTCTTAATGCATTTGTTATTCATTTATAGGAAGGGTATGGACTTTTAAGCATTGATTTTATTCATCTATGCTACTGAATTTGTTTATTAAATCTAGAAGTTTTTCGATGACGATTTTGAGGTCAGAAAATGTACAGTATTTGCAAACAACAATCATTTGAACTCTTCCTTTCCTATCCATATTCATTTTATTTCTTTCTCTTGTCTAGTTTCTCTGGTTAATGATTCCAAACTTATATTAAATAAGAAAGGTGA
Organism: Cavia porcellus; assembly: GCF_034190915.1. Classification (NCBI taxonomy): domain Eukaryota; kingdom Metazoa; phylum Chordata; class Mammalia; order Rodentia; family Caviidae; genus Cavia; species Cavia porcellus. Next base: position 73,867,380 of record NW_026947486.1, read on the forward strand.
TAGTCAACATCCTTATCTTTTTCCTGATTTTAGAGTGAAAGTTTTCAATTTTTGTCTGTTTTGTATGATGTTGGCTGTTGGATTGTCACAGTGGCTTTGAACATAACTAAGATAAAGACCAACTGCTCCAGGTTTACTTTTTAACCATGAATGGGTGTGTAACTTTGTGAATCACATTCCTATGTCTATTGATGTGACAATATTGGTTTTGTCCTTGACTCTGTAAATATGATTTATTACACATATTGATTTTTGTATGTTGAAATATTCCTGCATCCCATAGATGAATTCTATTTTGTCATAGTGTATAAGCCTCTTGAGTATTCCCTCCACTATATTGCCAGGGTCTTATTGAGGATTTTTGTATTCATGTCTATGAGGGCAATTGGCCTATAATTTTGTTTTTTTTTGTTTGAATCTTCCACTGGTTTTGTTGTCAGGGTAATACTTGTTTCCAGGAAGGACTTTGGGAGAATTGTTTCCCTTACAGTTTCATTGAAGTTTGAAAAGTAGCAGCATTGGTCTCTAAATTTCTTGTGCAATTCAGCAGTGGATCCAACAGAAGCTAGGCAAAGCTTTGTAGGTATGATTTTACTCTCATCTTCAATTTCATTGACATAAATTTATATAGAATTTTTATATCTTCCTGATTCAACTTTTGTAGTTCATATCTATCTGGAAGTTTGTCAATTTCCTTTGAATTTTTCATCTATTACAATACAGTTTCTCAAAGTAGGCATTGATGATCGGGATTTTTTCAGGTTTTGTTGTGATTTCACTCCTCCATTCCTAATTGAATGGAGTTAATTCTTTTTTTTTTTTTTTTTTGGTAAAGTCAGCTATGGGTTTATCAATTTTACTTAATGTTTCAAAGAACCAACTCTGATTAATTGATTTTTTTTGTGTTGTTTTCTTGGTCTCTATTAAGTTAAATATTTTCTCTGATATTGATAATTTTCTATTTTGTATGAGCTTTGGACATTGTTTGTTCTTCTTTCTCTAGAAGTTTTGTTCAATATCAATTTTTTGATTTGAGTTTCTATGTTTTCCTGATATAGGAATTCACCTCTGTAAATAACCCTTGTAGGAATGCTTTCATTGTATTCAATGCATTTTGGTATGTGGTGTTGGCATTAATGTTTACTTAAGAAACTAATATCTTCTTTTTTTTTTCTTTTTTCCTTTTTATGGGTACCAGGGATCGAACTCACGATTGCCTGCTTGCAAGGCAGGTGCTTATGCCGCTGAGCTAAATCCCCAGCCCCAAGAAACTAATATCTTCCTTTAACTTCATCTGTATCTCATTGTTTGCTCAGAAGATTGTTTTTTAATTTCCACACACACACACACACACACACACACACACACACACACACATATAAAGTTTTTGTGGCTTCTTTTTCCATTGATTTACAATTATACTATAGTCTTGATAATGTGTATGGGATAACTTCAATTCATTTCCAACTACTTAAGTCTGTTCTGTGAGCTGGTATGTGATCTATTTTAGAGAATGACAATGTACAGCTTAGAAGAGCATGAATTCTGATGTTGAGACATGGAAAACTCAGTGGTCATCTACTAAATTATTTTATTTCAAATTTTAGTTTATTTCCATTAGTTCACTGGAAAATTCTGTCCAGTTGATCCATCTTTTGAGGACCCCACTGCAAATATATTAGTGTTTATTTGATTTTTATGTATGTTAATATTTATATCTTATATTTATAATACATTAATATTTATATATATTTAAATATAATATTTATCTTTATATTTGTTTGCATTGGTATTTGTTGCATATTTATTATTGTTATGTCATTCTCTTGGCTTCTTCAGTTTACCAGAATGTGATGACCTTCTTTATTTTTTTAGTCTTGTCTTGAAATCAAATGTGTCTGCAAATAGGATAACTACTTTAGCTTATTTCTGAGTTCCTGTCACATAGAGTAGATTTCATCCTTGACCTTCAACCTATGAATATTTATGTAATAAATAAATTTCTTTATACAGCATATTGTTGTATTTTGTTTTTTAATCCATTCTGACAGTCTTTTTCTTTTGATTGGTGAATTGAGGGCTTTAACATTGATGGAAATAACTAAAGTATACTGATTTATCCTTGTTATGCTATTTTCCTATCATTTGTTCTTTTCCCCCCTCATCTATTTAATTGCCTGGTGGAGTCATTCTTTTGGGATTCCAGAGCTTTAATACTTTCTGTCTTTGTCTCAAATGTCCTTTGGAACATTTTGAAGTGATGACTTGATATTCATGAATTTCTTCGTGTGTTACCTGTCATGAAAATATCTTATTTCTCAATTATGTTTGAAAAAAAGTTACTGGATTTCACAGCATGATGATAGGAAATCAGCAGTGGATACCATAGCCTCTCTTCTTCTTTAAAGTAGCTGTTCATTTATCATGCATGGTAAAATAGATTCTCACAAACTGCTTAGAAGAAGTTCTATGCACGTACATTCCTCTATGTGTACATCTATTTTTATGCATTTGAAGGAAAAACAAATCAAAAGAAAAAATACTTAAAAATGAAAAATTTAAAAAGTCAAATAAATAACAATACCAAGGATTCAAAAACAGTGATGATATAAGCCTTAAAAACAAGGTGGTAGAAATGTAACTAAAGGTTATTATTTTACATAATGTTCTTCAAAACAGTTCCTCAGGTGACCAGACACAAACATACAAAATTGTTCCAATCCTATGAATGTTAACAATTTTGTTCTAAGAACTAATAGAATTTGTAGCACAACCATCTTAGTTATTTATGTGTGTTTATACAAATTTAGACATATTTCTTTTCCCTCCCATTTTCGCCCTCTTTTTGCCTGAGATAATACTTGTTCCTCCTTTCAGCACATACTTACATTTTCAGTATTAATTGAGGATTTTGTATCTTATATATGCACTGTCACCATTTCTTACACTAGGAAGACAATACCTTATTGAAACGTGTGCATTTGATTTATTTCATTTATGAGTATGATGTATGAGTATGAGTATAGGTACACATCCATGTACCTATAAAAATCTCAATGTGATCACTATTTATAGCTGAGTAGTACACCATTGTATGAAAGTACCAGGTCTTTCTTATCTATTCCTCAGTTGATGGACATTTACGTTGTTTCCAAGATATGGCTATTACAAATTGTGCTACTATAAACATGGTTGTGCACATACCATATAGGTATGATGTTTTCAAATGTTCTTGGATATGTCCAGAAGTGATATAGCTGGGTCAAATGGAACTTCCAATCCCAGGTTTTTGAGGAGCCTCCAGACTGACCTCCACAGTGATTGCACGAGTCCACACTCCCACCAACATTGCAGAAGTGTTCTTTTATCCCCACAGCCATTCCAGCAATTATTGTTGATGGTCTTCTTTATTCTGGACATTCTTTCTGGAGTGAGATGGAATCTCAGCATTCGTTCAATTAGCCTTTCTCTAACGAACGATGATGATGAGCATTTTTCATGTATTTATTCACCACTTGTATTTATTTATCTGCGACTGTGTATTCATCTCAGATGCCCATTTTGGGATTGGGTCTTTGAATTTAGAAGGTCTGCATTTAAAAAAATTCTTTATATGCTCTAGGCAGAATTTCTTTGCCTGAGGGACAGTTGACTGAGATATTTTCAAAATTGATGGATTGCTTCTATGCTCTACTGGAGATTTTTTTGACACCCAAAAACATTTTAGTAAAATGAGATCCCACTTGTTGATTCTGGGAAGTATTTCCTGCTCAGTTTGAGTTTTGTTCTCTAGCTACCCCTATGTCTTCAAGATTTCTAACTACTTTGTCTTTCTGCAGATTTAGTGCTTCTATTTTAATATTTAGACCCTTGATACATGTTCACATTAGCTGAGTGCATGTTGATAGATATGGATACATTTTTAGTTTTTGGTATTTGGAGAGCCAGTTTATCCACCATCACTTATTAAAGAGACTTTCTTCCAGTGAACATATTTGGCCTCTTTGTCAAAGACAAAGTGCCATAGTTACATATGTGTATGTGATGGTAGTTGTATCTTCTAATCTATTTCATTGATCTTTATGTCTGTTTTTATTTCAGCACCATGTTGATTTTATTACAGTATCTTTCTAGTACAATTTCAAGTCAGAGATTGTGATGCCTCCTGTCTTCCATTTGTTGCTTAGAATTGCATTTGCATTCTAGGTCTTTTCTTGCTCTAGATGAATTTTAGGAGTGATTTCTATAAGTCTGTGAGGTATGCTACCAGCATTTTCATTGGGATCACATTAAATATGTCTAATAATTTTGGGAGAATGGCTATTTTTACAATTTTTGTTCTTTCTCTCCATGAACAAGAAATGTTCTTCCATTTTCTCACATCCTATTCAATTACTTTATTCAGGGTATTATAATTTCCCTGAGTATGATTGCATATATCAACACTTATATTTTAGTATTGACTTTTTATTTTTTATTTTAAAGAGAACAAAACAAAGCATATGAAAACAGAACAATGCAAGCAACACAGCACTTTACAGCAAGACAACTGACCTTCAACAGTAGCTAACATAATGTTTCCTTTCTTTGTAATAGTTGAGCATATCTTCACACAATAATATCAAACATAACAAAATAATATAAAATTATTCAAGAGAGTGAAAGTATTATAGGACATTCAAAACCAAAAATGAAAATGTACAATGGCTACTGTAATATCACCTTTTGCTTAAAATTGTGTTAATACTAACACATGTTAAAATCTAATAAGACACAACAATGGAACCAATGGAAACAGAAAAACAAAAACATGATAGGACTTCAAAGCAAGATGATGGTAAATTAGCAATGGCTGCCATAATGTCTTATTTTCTTCAAAGTAGCTGTTCATATCATCACACATTATATAATCTGTTCCCATAAATAGTTTAAAAAGTTCTTCCCATGTATGAATTTCTACATGTATATCTACCCTCTCTATTATAGGGAAAAACAGATTGTAACAAGACAACAAAACACATTTCTAGAAAAACATGCAATGAAAAAGGCACATAAAACCACAATATTAGGTGATCTACAATGGTTACTATACTTTCTCCTGTTATTTTCAATAGACTTGTCCACATCATCAGGCTTAATATATTTAAGCATAGTATTACATAGCTATTTTTATAAAAAACACAACTTTGAAAATATTGTAGTACTGGAGAGCAGTTAATAATCAAAACCGGTATGGATATATTTTACATTTTGTCAACTTCAGAGTAGTTGCCTCTACTTTTAGACTTGATAGTATCAAGCATACCAAATTCAAATAAAATCAGCCAAGGCAAAACCATGGTCTAACAAACCTGATTCAAATAAGATCAGTCATAATAAGACAATGTAAGTAATACAGGGTTCCAGTTTAAATTAATAGGAAATTAAGGATAGTCACCATGGTATAACCTGCTATATTTGGGTTAGATGTCTGTGCCCTCAAATCTGATATGACTGGACAGACTGGAACAAAATAAAATCAAACTAAACAGAGGGATATGTCTACTGTGACTTTTAAATCCTGATACACTATTAACAATGTCCTTTGCCTTCCTGTTTTAGGCTATTTTTCACATTTCCCCTTCTCAGGATGCTTTGTATGTTTTTGGTCTCACTAGCCCCTTTAGTTTTTAGATTAGGGGGCCAACCCATTTTCTATCTGAGTGATGCTGAACCTCTCTACCCCTGAGCTTGATCTTGAGCTGTACTCCCTTACTCACTAAAGTCATAGGGTTTTACTTCCTTCTAGCTGTGTAGTTCTACACTGCCCAAAAGTGTCATAGCTTTCCAATCTATCTGTGGCTGCTGGATGAGTTGTCCCTATTTCTCTATAGTTTCCTGTCACATCTAGCTTTGCTTTCTCATCTTTGACTTTCAGTTTTTAACCCTCCTTCAGGTCGAGTATATATACCATTCAGAGAATCTCGATGCAGCCTGCCTTCTTCCATCTGTGTTCTCTTGGGAGGGTCTTATCATTTATTTAATTAATCTTTTTATATCTTGCCTCACTTGGATCAGAAGTACAGTTTTAAATTCACCTATAAGGTCATGAAGGTATTTCTTTATGTCCGCTGATGCTGTGTCTAGTATCGGATGATTACTTTTTTTTTAATTTTAGTGTATCAAGGCTACCCATATTAAAGATTGTAGCTTACTATCTCTGCCTCATGTCTGCTACTTCACTTTACTGCTATAATGTGTCCACCTTACCCCCTCATTCCATTGTCTACCTAGTTCATTGAGGCCTCTCTGCCACTGTTGCTGGAATCCTGGTGTTCCTTCCTCTCTCTATCTGGAATGTCCTTCAGCATTGTTTGTAGGGTTGGGTTGGTGGCCATCAGCTCCCCCAGTTCCTCCTTGTTTTGGCAACATCTTATTTTGACATTAATTCTGAGAGAGAGTTTTTCTGCGTACATCAGTCTTGGTTGCAAATTATTTTCTTTCAGGGCTTGAACTATTTCCCCAGAGGCTCTTCTAGATTTGAGAGTTTGTGTTGATAATTCTGTCATTATTTTGATAATTTTTGTTTTGCAAGTTATCTGCTTCTTTTCCCTAGCTGCTTTTAGTATTCTGTTCTTTGGGTGGATTTCTGAAACCTTGATTATACGTCTGGGTGTAGATCTGTTTTGATTGTAGTTTGCAGGAGTTCTGTATGCCTCATTTATCTGAATATCATTTATTTTCCTATGCTTGGGAAATTTTCCTTTATTATATCTGTGAATATTCTTTGTAGCCATTTTTGGATACTCCTGCTTCTTCACTCACATGCTTTATTCTTAAGTTATATATCCTTTTGTCATCTTCTAGCCTTTGAATTGTTTCTTTCCAGTTTCTTGTTAAGAGGTCTTTTTTTTGTGATCATATATCATAAATCTCTCTTCAAGTTTCAAAAGGCTAACTTTAGTTTCTGTCAAGGCATTTTGCCAATTTTCAATGGAGTTTTTAGTTTCTTGGTAAACTCTTTGGATCTGTTTCATATATTGTAAGTTATGTTTAAATTCTTCATCAGAGGTTTCTCTTTATTTTCTAATTTCCTCCATTCTTCCATCTGTGTTCTCTTGGGAGGGTCTTATCATTTATTTAATTAATCTTTTTATATCTTGCCTCACTTGGATCAGAAGTACAGTTTTAAATTCACCTATAAGGTCATGAAGGTATTTCTTTATGTCCGCTGATGCTGTGTCTAGTATCATATAATTACTTCACTTGTTCTCTTCTGTATTTACTTCTCCTGGGCTTATTTTCCCAGGTTCAACAGCTGCAGATTTTTTAAAATTTCTTTCTCTTTCATGTTTCTGGTTTCTTTCAGACTGGTGTGTCCTGGGGGTGTCTGGCCCTCTCCGTATTGCTTAGGTTCTTTCTGAAGCATGCTGACTGGGGTTTTGCTGCCCTCTGAAATTTGCTGTTATCTGAGTTACATACAGGGATGCAGGGATGGTTCAGGCTAGCCTTGAGCCTCTGAGCCAGTCAATCTGCAAGTTTGGCTGTACCTTGTGGTTGTCACAGAATCGTGAAAATTTTGTATTGCTTATTGGTTTCCAACCAGAGGTGTAGCTCAGCCCCAGCAGACCATGCCAGTTCTCTCTGCACCAGGGGTGACTATCTGACAGCCATGCAGTGTCAGGCCCTGCCCAACTCCAAGATGTCCTACACCAGTCCTCTGTGTCACCGACACCACCATGGCTCTGGGCTCTGCCCAATTCCAAGATGTCCTCCAGCCAGTGATAGCAGCCATGGGACCCAATCCCTATCATTCACTGGGAATCAATGTAGATCTTCCACTTGGGTCCACTGCACACTGCACCCCGTGTCTTCACTGCACTCCCAGCACAGGGCAGATCAGTCAGAAAACTGCACCATGTCTGGCATTGGAGCCCAGGTTTATGGTCTTCTTGCAGTCTCTTCCAGTGCAGCCAGGTGGCTCTGGCTGCTTCGTGGGTCCCCAGGTCCCAATTTCCAGCAGTCACTGAGAGCCAATACAGCTCTTCCCCTTGGATCTACTGCTCACTGTGCCGCATCTTCCCATTAAGGGCCCAGGATTCGCCAACTCTGGTTGTCGGCATCTGTGGTCTCAGCACAAACTTGGATCCTCCAGGGGTACCTATTACAGCACAGAAGGGGTCTCAGTGAGCATGTTGGGTTTCAGCTCTCCACTCGTGCTTTTCCTTCCTCTTCCTAGTTTCATTTTTCCCTTTGGTTACTGCCTTGGTGAATAAGAATCATTATCCATTCATCAGGCCCTCTCCATGTTGTCATATTCTAGCATCTGATCTGATTTCTCTCCATCCAGCTCCCTAGCAAGCAGCCATTTTTTTCTCAACTCACTAGTTCCCTTTGTTTTAGTTGGGTCTTTATCAGGTTTTTGTAATAGAATAATTTTTGCTTCCAGGACTGAGTTAGGAAAAATTTCTTCTCTCAATTTAATTGAAAAGTTTGAGCAGTGTTAGAATTCTTCTTTGTATTTCTTGTAGAATTCCACAGTGCCTCAGTCTGGGTCTGGGCTCTTCTTTGTTGGTTAGGATTTAGTTACATTTTAAACTTCATTGATTGAAAGTGGATAATTCAGCAGTTTTATATCTTCTGCACCTAGCTTGGTATTTCATATGTTTCTAGAAATATGTCCATTTCTTCATTGTTATCAAATCTATGTGAGTAGAAGTTTTGAAAATAAGTGTGGATGAACTTCTGTATTTCTACAGAGTCTGTAATGATTTCACCCTTTTCATTCCTTATTGCATGAATGTGAGCTTTTTCTTTTTTTAAATAAGTTTTTCTAAGGGCTTATGAATTTTATTTATTCTTTCAAAGATACTATTCTTTGATTTATTGATTCTTTGTATTGTTTTCTTAGTCTCTATTGCATTGATTTCTGCTCTGATATTTATAATTTCCTCCTTTCTTTTGGCTTTGGGCTTGTCTTGCTCTTTTTTCCTAGATGTTCATTATGTAGCACTAGGTTGTTTATTTGTGCTTGTTCTGTTTCCCTGCTGTTTGAATTCACTGCAATAAATTTTCCTCTGATGACTGCTTTCATTGCTTCTCAAAGATTCTGGTAAGTTGTATTTGTATTTTGATTTGCTTGTACATATTTTTTAATTTTTTCCTTAATTTCCTCTGTGCTCCACTGATTTCTCAAGAGTGTATTAATTTATTTCCATGTAGTTGTGGGATTTTTGCAGTTTCTTCTATTATAATTCTCTAGTTTCATGATGCTATGATCCAATAACATGCAGGGAATAATTTGAATTCTTTTGCATTTACTTAAGTATGTTCTGTGGGCTATTATCTAGTCTGTTTTAGATAAGGTCCTATATACTGCTGAGAAGAACGTATATTCTGATGTCATTGGAGAAAACACTCTGTAAGTGTCCATCAAGTCCATTTGTTCATTGGTGTTTCAGTTCTGTTATTTCTTCGCTGATTTTCTGTCTGGTTGATCTATCCCTTTGTGTCAATATAGTGTTAAGTTCTTCTGTTATAATTGTATTATTGCTTGTTTGATTTTTAATTTTTGTTAATACTTGTGCATAGCTGGGTGCTCTGAAATTTGGTGCATATATGTTTAAGTTTGTTTTCTCTTCCTCTCAAAGACTAGTTAAGGCACTCAAAGTATCTTAACTAGTATAGTGACCTTTATGTCTTCGAATCACTCTTGGTTTGAAGTTCACATTGTTTACAAACATAATACCTGCGCTTGCTTTTTTGAGGATTACTGTTGCATGAAATTTTGCTTTCCATTCTTTAATTTTTATTCTATGAGTTTCCTTTTGAGTTACATTGTTTTCTTGTAGAAAGCATATGATTCAATGTTGTTTCTTGATCCATTCTGCCAGTCTGTTCTTTTAATTTGTGAATTGAAAGCATTTATATTAATGATTATATGTTATATATTGGTTTATTTGAAATGTTATCCTTCTGTTGTTGCTTTTTTACCATTCAACTCTATTTAATTGTCTGCCGTGCTTAGCTGTTTTTTCCTATGTCTATGTAAAATGTGTTTCAGTATTTTTTGTGAGGTTGGTTTGTTTATCATGAAGTTCTTCAAATGTTCTTTGTCATGGAAGTATCTTATTTCTCTAACCAATTGAAGTACAGTTTTGCAGAGTACATCAGTCTAGGTTGGAAATTATTTTCCTTTGGGATCTGAAATACTTCACTCCATATTTTCTTGTCTTCACTGTTTGTTTTGAGAAGTCTGCTGTGATTCTGTTAGGTTTTCCATTATAGGTGATCTGTCTTCACTTTAACAGCTTTTAATATTCTGTTCTTACATTGAATTTCTGAGATGCTGATTACTATATGTCTGGGTGTAGTTTTAATTTGACTATAGCTATTTGGTGTTCTATATGCTTCACTGATCTATATGTCAGTTTCCATTCTCATGTTTGGGAAATTTTCAGCTATTTGTTCTATCAATAGTGTCTTGATATCATTTATCGTGTCCCCTTCATTTTCATTTATCTCTATATGATATCATTTATCTTGTCCCCTTCATTTTCATTTATCTCTATTAATCTTATGTGATTTTTCTTTGCATTATCTTGCAACTATTGAATTGTTATTTTCTGGTTCCTTGTTATTTTTAAAAGATCTTTCCTTTCCTGTTTACTAGGTGCAATCTTATCTTCGAAGTCTGAAAGTCTATCTTCACTTTCATTGAGGCAGTTTTGTCAACTTTCAATCTAAATTTTGACTTCCTATTTATCTCTTTGAATCTGCTTCATGCATTATGCTTGTTTCTTATATTATGCATTCAGGTTTTCCATGTTTTTGCACTGTTCCTCTAGTTTTTGAACTATGTGTTCTTTAGATGTGTTCATTCTTTCATTCATTACCTTTATAATTTCTTCTTTTACCTGGGAAACTATTTCTGATTTGAGTTATTTTGTAGCTTCCTGCAGATTCTTTATTTCAGTTGTTATCATTTCAGGCATTTCAGGTGTATTGCTTATATTTTCTTCTATGTACATAGCTTCTAGGCTTGCTTGAAAAGGACTGATATTTTGAGATTGCTTTTTGGTCTGCCATTTTGTCATTTTCCTATATTTCTGGGTTTTGAGTGATGTTCCAAAGCTTCCTTGGTGCCCTCTGTAAATGACCTTGCATACCCTCAGCCCTTGGGACTTAATGGAGGTCACTGGGCATGGCCAAGTCAGGCCCCTGTGACCTCCTTTGCCTCCTCTGATGGTCTAGGAAGCTGGGTGGTGTCCTAACTGCTGGGAGCAATGTTCCAAAGCTCTCCTTGATTCCAAGTGCTCTGGAAATCCTCTCATGTGCTCTTAGCTCCTGGGACTTAATGGAGGTGGTTAGACATGGCCCAGTCAGGCCCATGGGACCTCCTGTGCCTCTTCTGGTGTTTTAGGAAGCTGAGTGTGGTCTTAACTGCTGAGAGTGGTGGTCCAAAGCTCTCCCCAAGTGAGCACAAGTGTTCTGGAACTCACTTCACACACTGTCAGTTCCTGGGCATCCTAGTGTTGACTTTTAATCCAGCTACATTGTTGAATTTAGTTATTATACCTAGGAGTCTTTCAATGGAGTTTTGGGTGTCTTCTATGTAGAGTATTGTGTCATCTGCAAATAATGATAATTTAACTTCTTCTTTTCCTATTCTTACTCCTGATTTTATTTCTCTCTCTTGTCTAATTGCTCTGGATAATACTTCTAACATTATATGAAATGGGAGTGGTGATAATGGACATCCTTGTCTTGTTCCTGATTTTAAAGTAAAAGCTTTCAGTTTTTGACCATTTAATGTGTTGTTGGCTTCTGGCTTGTCATAGATTTTTTTTTTATGATATTGATGTAAAAACTATCTATTCCAAATATCTGTGGAGTTCTTATCAAGAATGAGTGTTGATCTTACCAAAATTTTTCTGCATCTGTAGAAATGATCATGTGATTCTTACTTTTTACTATATTGACAGGATGGATTACATTTACTGATTTGCATATATTGAACCATCCCTGAATTTGTGGGATGAATATCGCTTGGTCTTGGTGTATAATCTTCTTGACAATTTGCTGCATTCCACTTCCCAGGATTTTATTGAGAATTTTTGCCTGTATGTTCATATTAGGGACTGGTGTTTAGTTATCTTTGTGGTTGCATTTTCCTGTGGTTTTGGTATTAGAGTAATTCTTGTTTCCAGGAATGTGTCAGGGAGAATGGCTTCCCTTTCAGTTTCATTGAATAGTTTGAGGAGTGTCAGCATTAAATATTCCTTGATTTACTTGTATAATTCTTCAGTGAATACTTCAGAACCTGGGCTTCTCTTTTTTGGTAAGTTTTAAATTATATTTTCAGTTTCATTAAATAAAATTGGCTCATTCAGCAATTTTACATCTTCTTGATTCAGCTTTAGTAGTTCCTATGTTTCTAGGAATCTCTTAATTTCTTCTGTGTTAAACCTATGAAAGTAGAGGGTTTAAATGTATGTATCCATGAACTCCTGTTTTTCCACAGGGTCTGTAGTATTTTCAACCTCTTCATTCCTTATTCTATGAATTATAATTTTTTCTTTCCTTTGTTTTAATATGATTGACTAGGAGTGTATCAATTTTATTTATTCTTTTAAAGAACCAACTCTTTGATTCATTGATTTTGGTATTGTTTTATTAGTCTCTGTTTAATTAATTTCCACTTTGATCTTTATAATTGCCTTCCTTCTTTTGGCTTGGGGCTTAACTTGCTCTTTTTTTCTGGATATTTGATGTGTAGTATCAGGTTGTTTATTTTTGTTCATTTATTTTGCCTGATGTGGAAACTCAACTCAACAAATTTTCCTCTGAGGACTGCTTTCAGTGAATCTCACAAGTTTTGGTATATTGTATTTGTATTTTTATTTGCTTGTAGATATTGTTTAATTTCCTCTGTAAACCACTGATTGCTCAAGATTGTATAATTTAATTTCCATGTGTTTGTGTGGTTATTGAAGTTTCCTTTGTCATTGATTTCTTGTTTCATAGCACTATGACCGGATGACATACATGCCATAATCTCAATTCTTTTGCATTTACTTAAAGTATGTTCTGTGTGGTAGTATATGGTCTATTTTAGAGAATGTCCATGTGCGAAGGGAACACTCTGTATGCATCAATCAAGTCAATTTGTTCACAGATGTGATTCAGTTCTCTGTCATTTCTTTGTTGATTTTCGGTCTAGTTGATCTGTCTCTTTGTGTCAATGCAGCATTAAGGTCTTCTATTGTAGGTGTGTTATTATTTGTTTGTTTTATCATTTCTTTTAATATTTGTGTTGTACATCTGGGTACTCCAAAATTTGGTGCATATATATTTAAGATTATTATCACTTCATATTGAAAATTTCCCCTAACTAGTATGAAATAACCTTCTTTGTCTCTTTGGATCATTCTTTGCTTGAAGTAACAGACTACCCACTCCTGCATTTTATAATTCCTTTTGCATGAAGTATTGTTCTCCATCCTTCCACTTTCATTCTATGAGCTTCCCTTTGGGTTAGATGGATATCCTTTAAACAGCATATGGTTTGGTGTTGTTTCTTGAGTGATTTTGCCAGTCAGTTTCTGTTAATTGGTTAGTTGAGGCCATTTACATTAAAGGTTATAATTGACACACGTTGATTTTTTTTTTTTTGGCAAGTTATCTTTCTGCTGTCTCTTCTTTACCTTTCCCCTCTGTTTAGATGTTTGCCTTGTTCTGTGGGGTTTTTTCCCTGTGTCTGTGAAGAATATCTTTCAGTACTGTTTGCTGGTTTGATTTGGAGGTCATGAAGTTCTTCAACTCTGCTTTCTCGCAGAGTATTTTATTTCTCCATCAATTTTGAAGGACCGTTTTGCAGGGTACATCAATCTGGGTTGGAATTCATTTTCTTTAGCATGTGAAATGCTTCATTTCATGCTCTTCTTGAGTTCACTATATGTGTCCAATAATCTGCTGTGATTCTGATAGGCTTTCCTTTACAGGTGCTCTGTCTCTTCTTTCTAACAGCTTTTAATATTCTGTTGTTATGTTGAATTTCTGGGATATTGATTTCTATATGTCTGGGAATAGTTTCATTTCATTTATTTTTTAGAAGAAAATAAAATCAAATGAAGCAAAACAGAATAGAATTAATCCAAACAAAAAGAAGGACATAGTATATGACTTAATTCAAAATACAAGGAGGTCAACAATGGCTATCATAATGCCTTCTGTTATTTTCAAAGGAATTGCCCATTTAATCAGGCATAATGGAATCAAACAAAATAGTACAGAATACAATCAATAAACACAGAATGATGGAAAAAGTATAGCAATTCAAAAGAAGATAATAGTAATAAAATAACAATTTGCATCATAATGCATCTTACTGTTTTCAAAATAGTTGCCTATATCATCAGACATGTTACCATCAAACAAAACAGAATAGAATAAAATCAGTCAAAACAAAACAATGAAAGCAATGCAAGGTTTCAAATCAAGCTAATGGTAAGTTAAAAATGGTTACCATCATCGATTTTGTTATCTTTGAAACAACTGTGCATACCCTCAAATATAATAGTGTTACACAAACTGAAACAGAATAAAACCAAAGTAAATAGAACATTGAAACGATATGAGTTTCAAATTCCAATGATAGATTAACAATGGCTACTATCTTCCCTTTTTAGACAGTTCTTCCCCTTTCACAGTCACAGGATGTATTGTACATTTTGGATCCCACTGACTCCTTTAGTTTTTATACTAGGGAGGCAATATACTATTAACCTGTGTGGCTCTGAACCTTTTTACACCTAGGTATGATCTCAAATTATATTCATTTACCTATAAGAGCATCAAGGTTATCATTCTTTATAGTTGAGTAGTTTTCCATTGTATAGGAGTATCATGGCTTTCTAACCAGTCTGCAGCTGATGGGAAAGCTACCCCCCTTTTAACTGTTTCTGTGTCCCAAATAGCATTGTTTTCTGACCTTTTAGTTTTAGTCTGTATGATCTCCTTTCAGTTAAATGTGTTTCTTGTATAAAGCATATTGATGGTCCATGTCTTCTGATCCACTTTAACTGGGGTTCTATTTATTAGTGAATTGAGACCATCTGTGTTAATGATAATGTCCAACATTCTCTGCCTCATCTCTGCCATGCTATTTTCCTACCATTGGTTGCCTACTTTTACCCTTCATTCCATTGTTTTCCCTACTCAGTGAGCCCCACTGTCACTATTCCTGAAACCATGATCTATTCTCTTTCTCTCTCTAGAGTGTTTTTCTGTATTTGTAGGGTTTGTTTGGTGGACATGAATGCTTCCAGTTGTTCTTTGTCATGGAAGTTTCTTCTTTATCAATTATATTTTGAAAGATAATTTTACAGGGTACATCAATCTGTGTTCAGTTATTTTCTTTCAGGACTTGAAATATTTCACTCCAAGTTCTTCTTGTTTTGGTGGTTTATGTCGAGAAGTCTCTCTTGATTCTAATAAGTTTTCTTTTATATGTGATCTTCTTCTTTTCTCTAAAAGCTTTTAATAGTGTGTTCTTGTGTTGAACTTCTGGGATCTTGATTATGTCTGGGTTTAGATGTATTTTGGATATGGGTGACTGTAGTTCTGCATGCTCATCTGAATAGCATTTTTTCATATGCTTGGGATTTTTTTGTAACTATTTCTATAAGTAGCCTTTGTATTTCATTTGTGTTGACCCCTTCTTTTTCACTCAAGTTTATTATTAATAAATTATGCTTCTTCATGTCATCTTGTAGCCTTTGTATTGTTACATCCTGGTTCCTTGTTATTTTTAAGAGATCTTTCCTGTCACAATCCAAAGCTTCAAACCTGTGTTCTGGGTTTGAAAGTCTATCTTTAGTTTCTTTCAAGCAGTTATTCCAGGTTTCAATGGAGTTTTTAATTTTCTGGTAGTAGCAAGACTATTTTTCTTCATTCAAAATGATTATAGTCTGTTTCTTAGTGTCTAAATTCAACATTTATGAAATAGTGGACAGCTATTTTGAAGAGAATGAGAGACATTATGGCAGCCATTTTTACTTCCTTATTGTCTCATTTTGAAGATCTAAAATGCATTCATCATCCTGTTCTGATCAGTTTAATACAATTGTTTTGAATTCATTGTATGTGAACACATGGACAAATATTTAGAAGAAAACAAGAGAAAATATAATAGACAGTGAAGATCTCCTGTTGTCTTTCTTTGAAATCAGTTTCTCTTACATTGTTTTCTCTGATCTGTTTTGCTATGTTTAACTTTACTGTCTTTAAAATAAAATTTAAAAGAATAAAGAATTTCTGGTAGTCTCTTTAAATCTATATCATATATCATAAGTCTTTTTATATTCTTCATTCAATGTTTCCCTCATTTTGCTAAGCTCCTCTATTCTTCCATCTATGTGTTCTTTAGAGATGCATAGCAGTTGTTTTATTTTGTTTCTCATTTCTTCTTTTACATGCGATAGTATTTCTTTTCTTATTTCTTTCATAGACTCAAGAATTTGTTTCTTTACCATTACTTCATAAACTTCAGATGTGCAACTCTTGATCTTTTCTGTGTTTACATCTCCTGGACCAGAACTGCTTGGGTAGGAAGCCAGAAACTGCCATTTGCTTCTTATTTTTTTTTTCATATTCCTGGTTTCTTCCAGAAAAGTGGGTATTGAGTAACCCAGAACTCCTTGTGTTCGATACCAATTCTCTGAAGCAAGACTGTTTGATTTTTCTAGCCAGTGTTGGCTAAGGATATCTGATGGTGATGATTGAGTGCACTAGTGTAGGGCTTTCTGTTGCTTTTCCCAGCCTGGTTTGGCTGACTGGTGACTGGTGGAGTGCAATCAGGGAAAGAGCAGGCTTCCACCTTCCTCCCCAGCTTGTTAAAATCAGGGAGACCCCACCATATACAGTAGGCACAGTGGATGGAGCTGGTTGGCCAGAGATATTTATCCCTACTGTGGGCAAGGTCTCAATTTTCTCTTTGATTGAGAGTATGTATATCTACTGCATGGAGTTGATTGCATGTCATTATACAGACCTTACCAGGACTCTCAGCAACTCATGGCGACTTGGCAAAGCCGAATTAGACCAGGAAGGATCTTCCCAGGTTTCCTCCTGTAATGAGGGATGTTAGGTGGAGCCCTACCAGGCTCAGAGAGATATATCAAGGCTACACCATGGGATGGAACTTGCTGCATGCACTTTTGAATCACGACGTCTAGTGCAGGCAGCTCCAGGCGACTCAGGGGTCACTGCACTGGGTGGAGCCCAGATATGCCAGGAGGTACCTTCCTGGTGGTCCCCTGATGATGGGGGACACTGAGCAGGGCCCTATCAGGCTCTAAGTGTCGTGCTGATGCCCAAAAATGGGATGGAACACGCTGCACTCACTTTCACCTCCTGAGATGGAGCGCACGCGGCCCTGGGCCACTCGATGGGCACTGGGTGGGGGCCCAACTTGGCCAGAGATGTCTTTCCAATGGTTCTCTGGTTACTTTAGATGCTGGGCAGGGTCCTACCAGGCTCAGAGCAAAGCACTGAGGCCACAAAATGGGATGGAACTTGTTGCATGCACTTCCGGCTAGTGAGGCAGGGCACAGGTGACTCTGGGCCACATGAAAGTCACTGAGTGAGGCTCAGCTAGGCTAGGAGGGACCTTCCCAGTGGTCCTCCAGCAATGAATGTATGCTGGGCAGGGTCCTACTGGCTCAGAGTGTTGCACCATGGGATGGAACTCACAGCATGCACTTTCAGCTCACACAGCAGAACAAAGGTGCCTCCTGGCCAGGTGTATTTTGGAATTGTTCAACTTCATTACTCTGCTAGGTTAGTCTTTGGTAAGTTGAAATACTGGGATTGGGACTTTTTGCTAAAAGTCTCTGATTTTCTAATTTTATCTGTTAGTTTAATTATTTGTGTAATGCTTGTGAATTACCTATGGCAAGTAGCTTTATTGCTAATATTTAAAAATCTTAAGAAATTACTGCTTCTCAAATATAGCTGAATTTTGAGTTTTGAGACTGTGAGGAGATCTCAGTGTTTCAATTTTTGGGGGGTGAGAAGTTACCTAAATGGTTCAGCCTCTGGTTCCCTGGTACTGGACTGTGGTGCTTTTATGACTTAAGCAATCTCAGTTTTGGAATACTAGGAAGAATGTATTGTTAGAATGATTATATCATCTTGACTAAAGTAGTACATTAAGCAATAAAAATAGCATCGACCACAACATAAATAATGACAGATTGAGGCAAATATTAATTTGGCAACTTTAGCAATATGAACTAGATTTGAGGTGTATAACAAAATCTGGAATGAACCAAAAATTTGTATGCAATAAATAAGCCTTAAATATAGTGATTTAACCCTCAAAGGAGGGAATTTAAAAGAGACTATACAAAAAATAAATAGAGGGAGAGGAAAAATATAAGCAATTGTGGAGGATGAAAGAAGATCACATAAACTTTGATAAAATTGTAAGAAGACGGCAAGGTAAGTGAGAAGAAACAAACAAACAAAAGCAAGAACAGAACAGAACAAGAACAAAAAAATAGAAAACACATTCACACTCATATAAAAACAAAACAAATAATCAATAATCAAGAAAAACTAAATCAAATCAAACCAAACTGAAGCAAGGAAAGAGAAAAAAGAAAATAAGAAAAGAAATGTTTACCTTAAACCTTGTCTCTGCTGTCACTGGTAGACAATGTGGGCTGACAGAGACCAGATCTGAGTTGATTAATCCCAACAAGCAAGTAGTACATTCACTGCAGGGTAGTAGATAATTTCATCAAGCTTTATTTTTGCTGAGGATAGTCCCTGGCTGTAAGCCTGAAACCTGGCCCATTCAGTCTTCAGCAATGCATGTACCTCCTGATGGTTTGAACTTGGCTCCCTACTGGCTTGAAGTTAGCTGTCTGATCTCCTCCTATCTTGGACTCTGTTCCATGATCTTAAAAATTTGATCTGCTACATCAAACCATCATTTATTCTAAGATTAGTTGACTCATCTGCAAAATAGCTCCTAGCCAATCACCTACTCCTGGGTGAGGTCTGAACCCAAATATCTCCAAACACTGCAGTCTACCATATCCACTGCTCTGTTCCAATGTGCTTTTAAATGGTGGCCTCTGGGGTCACCAGTAGTTATCATACACTTTTGCAGGTTCATGCCACGTCTCTCCCACAGTGATTCCAGGAACAAGGAGAAAGTACTGTTTGCTACCTCCTCCTTCACTGAAATCCTTTTCTTTGTTCTCCCTGTGGGCTTCAATTCTTGCTTCATGCCCTTTCTGTGTCCTTGGGGCCCACTCCCACATCCTCCTCACCTTGCTATATTTCATTGTCTGCACACTAAATATCACAGATGCTTTTTCTCAGCTCCGCAGCATTCTGAGATCTTCTTATATGTACGGTAAATAAAATTTTAAAACTTGAGAGATTATGAAGTGCTTTGTGTGCATCAAGTTCCTACAGAAAGGAAATGTTATTCATTGTTACCCATTATATATGATATTCAATAACAATTAGAGTCCAAGATATGCAAAGAGTGGTAGTGAGGAAAGGAGAGGATGTTAAAAAATAAAATTAAGTAATGTCTTGTACATTTACCACTTCCCCATGGCGAATATGTTCATTATGTCTTAGAAGCATATGCCAATGTACAAAAAGGAATTAAAAGACATTACAAATGTTACATAGCTGTATGTTGATATGTTTATATCTTAATACCTCAAATAATCTGCATATTTAATTAATATGTAGAATTAATACTTACTAAAATATATGGAAATTTTCTTAGATGTAAAATTTTATCAAATATGTTTACATTTGCCTAAAACATGAGCTCTATAAGAGAAAGTAATAGATTTAGTGAATTTTTTAGTATTCTAATAATGAATAATGCCATGAAGATTCAATAATGTTAAGAATGATATTAAGGTGAAAAGTCTTCTTTTACTATGCATTATTAATTATAAAATGAAACAATATTTTTTCATATAGTGTAATATTGGTATGTCAATAAATTTCCTTACCAAAGAAATGATATAGATTGCCAAAAAATAAAGACACACATACATTGTTTTAAAAAGTGTTATTTTTGTTTCCAAATTGCACTGCTCCACTTTCCTAAAGGGAAATATGTATCCCTTTCATGACCACATAATTATATTGTTTTCATATAACATGAGTGCACTTCAGGTCCTGTTGCCACATCCTGTCATTAATATTGGACTTGTCCCTCCTTGGGCCTGCCAACATAATGTCAGCAGAGACAACATACATGTAGTGGATTGGTAACTGGTCAACTTAAACTCCAGCTGATTTGAATCAGTGTGATGCTGGGCATGGATGGCCCATCTGATGACTGTTGCCAGCACAAAAATGAGACATGGAGAGGAACATTAGCATTGTGGGTTCTCCCAAATTTTGTTGTTGTTGGGAGCCATTGGTTCTCCTGGAGGAGCTTATCATGCTGGATCCCCTGATATGAACTTAGCTGTTATCATCAGAGGAGCTCAGGACCTTGTTGCTGAGTATGGGTGTGGATCACTTTGGGGGTGCTTTGGTCCTTACTTTGAGCATTGATTCATGGTTCAAGAGGGGATGATGTGTGCTATTGAATCTCCAAGGGGAGATTGTCATGCTAGCTTCCTGATATGTACTCAGTTGTTCTCATCATCAGAGGAATTTGGGACCTCATTGTCAGTAAGGATGGCTGTGGTTCTTTTCAGGCAAGCCCTGGTCCTTATTTTGAGCATTGCTTCTTGTCTCAACTGCAGAACTCTCAACATACTGACACAAATTTTTCACTGGAATAGCTTTCTAACTTCCACACTGACATTTGGGCCTTTCCAGCACAGATCCATTAAATAGACTTGCAGTACTCCTTGTTTTGTTCTCCAGGTTTTTATCTGAACTCATGCAGGTTATGACCATTGGATCTAGGACTCTGGCTAAATTTTCTAGGTCTTTAGTGTTGTAGATGGATTACTTGTACTTTCTTTGTATTTGACTCCTTGATTTATGATTATAAATTATACCATAAATTATTTCTCCTGTATTCAATTGTTCTCCATGCAACCCCTAACTAAAACAGTATGCCACACATGACAAAAACTTCAACCATGATAACAATATGTCTTTAGTTAAAAACAAATTCCTTACATTGTTGACAGTTCTTCTCTCACAAAAATCACATCTCTAATACAGTGTGTTCTTTTAGTTGGAATCCAAAAAGAAAATGAAAAATATGAAATGTAGATGAGATCCTGTGTTGATGCACTATCAACACATCATGTGAGTAACAAACAAACATTATATACTACTGAGATCTAGAAGTTGTTCTTTATTAGAGCATATTTGAATAATAATTTAATGTATGAAAGAAACAATATTCTAGTTCAAATCAGTAAAGTACAGATTTGAAAAAGAAATGTATGAAATTGTACTCCTACATTATAATGTATAGAAAAATAGCTTTAAAGCTTATTTTCTGTGATACTACAAATAACTATTTTGAAGAGAATAAGAGTGTAATAGCTAGCGCTGATTTAATATCATCCTGTTTTGAAGCCCCATCAAGTTTTTATTCATTTGTTTCCATTGGTTCTAACATGTGGTACCTTATTATATATTAATGTATGCGATAGTATAGGCAAGTTTTTTATAGACAAAGAGATAATATAAAAATTGATGTTTGGTTTCTGCTAGCTGGTTCTAAATACCCTGCAATAATTTCATTCTCTTGAACGGTCTCACACTGTCTTGATAAATTTGATGCTATAGTATATGAATTTAGACTCAAATATTTCAAGGGAAGAGTCACTATGGTAACTATTATTAATGTCAATCTATCTGGGGGTGAAACACAAGGATGGTTAAATTTTTCGATTCTGACCGGTGTTGTTATATTGATACGTTCTTTTTTTAAATTTCAGTCTCCCCCCCTTATTCTTTCCTTTTTTAAAAAAATTAATTTATTTCTTAATATCTTTTAACTAAGGGAAAACTTAATTACAAATAGTGCGATAGATTATAGTAATTTCTTTTGTTTCCCTATTAACCTGATTTGAACCCCTGTAGTGTTCTCCATATCTTGTTCTGACTGATTTTATTATATTCTGTTTCACTTAATAGTATCAAGTTTTAGTGTATAGGCAACCATTTGGAAGGCAACCAGATATTCTATGATGCCTGTTATTATTTGATTATTATCTTCTTTGGAATCCTGTAAGCTCTCTAATGTGGTTTTATTGGTCATATGTGCAGTTTTGTTCACTTCTTTTATACTAGCTGATATAGGCTACACTTTTTAGGATAACAAGAGGCATAATGGTAACCATTGTTGATCACCTAGTAATCCGCTCCCCCCCCCTTTTTTTTCATTTTATGCTATGTCCATCCTCCTGATCTAAATGACTCTGTTTTGCTTTGTCACATTGGGTATTTCTTTGGTCTGTCTTGTTTTGTTTTTTGCTTTTTTTGGCTTTTTTTCAATCTTTTTTCTTTTCCTCTTCAAAGAAAAAGTTAAAAAAAACTGTGGAAGTAATGGATTCTAAAATGCGCGATTGTTAGTGTAAAAAAGAGAGGAAGGAAAGTGATCTCTAGGATATAACTGCAAGTTAATTTAAATGTGTAGGAAAGAGAACCATATTGCTGAGTTTTTCTTGGATCATTGAACAGAACAACAGAACTGACTGCAATCTCACTGTATTAATCCCCACTTTGTATACTTTAATTTTGTAATCTGGACAGCTGTTTGTAAGTTGACAATGTGTGATCTATTAACTGGTGAACTCTTACTTTATGTTTTTTCTCTTGAAATTCTGTATTGCTTCTAGCCTTTTACTGTCTTGCTTCGTTTAGTTTTGTTTTTCTCTTTAAATAAAAAAAAAAACATCCTTTACATAGTCTTAAAGCATCCTTTTTGTGCTGCTGTAGGAGAATAACACAGACTGTGTACCAAAATATAAACAATGGAAATTTGTTGACTGTGATTCTGGAGTTTAGAAAACCTAAGTTTTGGAGCTGGCATCTGACATTTTTTTTTTCTGTTACTGTATCAAATGACAGAAAGCAAATGCAAGAGAGAGAAAGAAGAAAAGGGTTCAATTTCATCTTTTAACAGGAATTCATTCTTGTAATAAAGTAAATGTCATGGTATCCATATTAATACACCTATGAGAAGAGTTTCCTTATGAACTATTCAAATCTTAAATGTTCCATCTTTCCACAATTATCAAACTGATGATTAAATTTCCAACATGTGAATTTAGAAACATATATTCAAATCATTTCACTAAGTGCATTAAAAATTTAATGTATAATAACACTTATATGACAATATATGGGGGAAAGTACACAAAATAAAGATGAATTAAAGTAAATTATGATTAAAAGTTTATTTTCAGCTAGCAAGCCACAAACTGAAGACATAGGCAAAACATATAACTTAAAAGGTACTAATATTCAAGACATAAGAAAAATAAATACACTTGGAAAGTGAGGAAAATATTTGAATAGTCTTCATACAGGAGAGATAATTCAACTGGCTAATAAACATACAAAATGATATTCAGCCTCATTAAGTAAAATCACTATTACATGTAATTTCAAACCCACCATAATGACAAAAATAATAATAGTTTTTAATTTCTTTTTATTGAAAGACTAAACAAAACAGAAACTATATAGAAATGATATATACTTTCAAAGAAAAAATAAACAGTAAGAAATCACTGGTTGATGTTTACATATTGTCCTTTTATAAATAATTGTTCAAGATACTAAAGTGGAACATATAAAGTAGGGATTCAAACAACGAGACTGCAAAAAGTTCTGTTTAACTATCCAACAAAACTTAGTAATATGTTTATCAATCCTATACACCTAAACATACATGCAATTATGTGGTACTAAACAAACCAAAGCAGGCTAAAATCACTCTTAACGTAAAATAATTGTATTGTGGGATTTCAGATCATGACACTCCAGGATCAGCACTGGGTGTCTTTTTTACTTCAATTTATTTGTTCATTTCATCATGTGTCCTAAGATCAGTTCTCGTAAACTGTTTATAGGTTCTATGCATGCATGAGTCTTAACATGTATTTCTATCCTTTCTATATTAGAGGGAAAAACAAAACAAATCAGGACAAAACAAATCATATTCCTATAAACACATGAAATGAAAAAGACATATAAAACCACCATACAAGGAGTTCTACCATGGTTACTGTGTTGTCTCATTATCTACAATACAATTGGCTATATCATCAAACAGTATAATTGAATATATCAGTACATAAGAGTATTAATAAAAACACAAATGTATAGATAGTGTAACATTACTAAAACAGGTAGTAATCAAACCAGGATGAGTATCCTAGTGAATCCTATCATCTTCAGTGTAGTTGCCTATACTCTCACACTTGATAGTATCAATCAGAACAGTTTTGAATAAAATCTGTTGATACCAAACAGCAGTTAAACAAACCAGATTTCACTAAGATCAGTCATGATAAAACAGTATACGTTATACAGGGCTTAAGATTAAGATAACAGGAAATTAAAGATGATTACTGTGCTATATCCAAATACTTTTGGGATGACTGTCTGTGCCCTTAGATCTAGGGCATGTAGACAAACTGGGACAGAATAAATTCTATTTAAGCAAAGGAATGTGTAATATGAGTAATATGGATTTTAATTCCTGATACACTATTATTAATATGTTCTGCCATCTTTTTTAAGACTATTTCTCCCCTTTCACTTTCCCTGGGTGCACTGTGCATTTTTGGGTCTCACCAACACCCTTGGTTTTAAATTGTGGGGGCAACCTGCTATTTACCTAAGTGTTTCCGAACTTTCTCCATCCTGGACTTGACTTCTGGTTGTATTCCTTTACCTATTAAAGCCTGTTTTTCCAACCTATCCACAAATACTGGTCTAGTTGCCCCTATTACTCTCTGGTTCCCTGTCACATAGAACATTGTTTTCTCATACTTTATTTTCAGTTCATAAACACTTTTTCAGGTTAATTATATTTCCTACAAAGAGCATCTCGGTGCATAGTACTTCCTGATCTACTCTGTTTGTGATTCTCTCTCTCTCTCTCTCTTTTTTTTCCTTTTGTTTAGTGTATCAAGGCCATCTATATTAGAGATTATAGCCAACATTCTCTGCCTCATTTCGTTGTGCTTTTTTCTGCCATTATTTGTCTTCTTCATTTCTCTTTCTGCTCCATTCATTGAGGCATCTCTTCCTGAAATCCTGGTACTTTTCTCTCTCTCTTTAGAATGTCCTTCAGTATTCTCTGTAGAGTTGGATTTGTGGTTGCATATTCCCCTAGTTCCTCTTTGTTTTGGAAGCATCTTGTTTCTCCATTAATTTCTAGAGACAGTTTTTCAGTGCACTCTGGGCTGGGTTATTTTCTTTCAGGGCTTGGAATACTTTGCTCCAAGCTCGTGATCTGATGGTCTGTGTTGAGAAGTCTGCCATGATTTTGATGAGATTTCCTTTATAACTAATCTGTTTCTTGTCTCTGACAGCTTTTAATATTCTGTTCTTAAATTGAGTTTTTGAGATCTTGATTATTATATGCCTGGGTGTAGCTCTGTTTTGGTTGTAAGTAGCTGGAGGTCTGTATGCCTCATACATCTTAATATCATTTACTTTTCCTTTGTTTGGTAATTTTAATTATTTCTGTGAATGGCCTTTATAGTTCCTTTGTTTGTACCCCTGCTTCTTCAATCACATTCTTTATTCTTAAGTTATAGATCCTCTTGTAATCTTCTAGCCTTTGTATTCTTACTGCTTGTTTCCTTCTTATTTTTAAGAAAATTTTCCTTTCATGATCCCATATTGCAAATTTGTCTTCCAGTTTGGATAATCTATCCTTAGTTTCTTTCAAGCCATTTTGCCAGATTTCAGTGGAGTTTTTAATTTCCTGGTAATCTCTTTGAACCTGTTTCATGTATTCTATGCTTTTTTTTATATTCTTAATCAAATTATTGTCTCCTTTTTTTGTGTTCTTCCATTCTTCTGTCTGTATATTCTTGAGAGGTGCTTAGCATTTGTTTTATTAATCTATTTATATCTTGCTTTACTTGGTTAAATATTTCACTTTTGAACTCATCTATGAGTTCCCAAAGATATCGCTTTATGTCCACTGGTGGTGTGTCTGATATTGCATGTTTGCTGTCCTCAATCTCCTTTGTATTTACCTTTCCTGGATCAATGTTCTCAGGATTGGGCACTAGAGACTTTTTCTTGTTACTTCCTCTTCTCACATTTTTTGTTTCTTCCATACAGGCATATAGAGGAGGCCCCAGTCTCTTTCTTTCTTGGCTATTGACTCTTCTGAAACACAGTCGCTAGGTGATCCTACCTCCTCCAGTGTGCCATTGTGATGTAAACAGGGGTGGTAAATTCTGGGCCCTCTCCTCCTTGTCAGTCAATCTGCTTAGGCTTTCACTGTGGTGGCGTGTGCCCTGTGTAGTGAACTGGTTTAAAACAACTTATTGAGTCTCAGCCAGAGGCATGACCCAGGCCAAGCATACCCCAGGAATCCCATCTGGGAAGAGAGTAACTGACTGAAGCCACTGCTGTGTTCCTTGCTTTTGGAAGTCTTGCTCAGATGCAGGATGTCGTCCCATTGGAAGAAAAACTTTTCCCGTGGAAGGGTTTTACTCCTGGCACTCACCACAGGTCAATGTAGGTCCCCCTCCATCTTGGCTCTCTGTTGGGGCCACCAACCCACAGCCTCGGTGCAACTGCGGGTCCAGTGAGTCAAAGTGGTGGGAATTCAGGCAGCTCGGTAAGTTGCAGGCAGCACAAGTTTGGGCATTGCAGCACAAACACCAAACCTTTAGCTGTTCCAATCATATCACGGGGACTGCATGTTTGATTGTTTCTTATCACCTTAGTTTCTTCCTGGGTCAAGAGGATCCATCTCCCTCTGTGTGGGATTCCCCACGCTGTGTTATTTTGGAGTCTAAGTTCATTGTTTTAGAGAGACTCTGAAATCTAGTCTTATCTATCTGCCATTTTTATCAGAATCTTCATGAAAATCTATTTTCAGGTACAAATTAAATACTTTTCTAAATGTTAACTTTTTATGACAGGGTCTGGCTATTAGTTCACACTGTACATGAACTCACAACAGTTCTGTTGCCTCAACCTCCCAAGTGCTGGTTTTATGGGTGTGCACCACAATACCTGGCTACCGATTTAATCTTGTTTTTAGTCTTGGCACAACAGATTGATGCTTTGGGGGAGCATCAAGGAGGACCTGGGCCCGAGGTGAGTGGTGATGAAGGAAGAGACCAGGTTGATGGTGCAGATCTCAAAACATAATAATGTTTAGCAGTTAATTCACTCTTGACTATTTTCTCTGCAACAATTGGCATTATGGGCCACAATTAATTGTATTCTATGACTTGTCTGGATAAAACTTTGTGAAATGTATGTGTTTTACCTTTTTAAAAGCATACATAAAAAATATGTGAATGAAATCACATATGGCCTAAAAGCCTCAAGTATTTCCACTTGTCTATTCACAGAAAGAGTTTGACAGCTGCTAAGATAATCTTTAATGGATGTGTTTAAAGAGATGTTTGAGAAATATCCCTATAACTACTATTTGTTATTGGTTTTAATCTGTAAATGATACAAAAACTTATGTTTTGGGCTATAGAGGAATATATTTGTACTTTATATAATAGTAAAATCATTGTTATTTGTAAAGTGAACCACATTCAACAATGAGAATGAATGAAATAAGATGTGCAACAATCTCAGTCATAACGTTGAAAGATAGAATAGAAGCTATATACATATACATACATATAATGTGATTTATATTACATAATTTTTTAAACTATAGGAAATTAAAAATATAACATTTTAGAATTTGAACATGACTGAACAATATATAAAAATTCAGAACTATATAAAAGAGGAGAGAGAATGGACAAATATGTTTATTTTTAGCCAATGCACAAAATATTAATAAGAACAGGATCACACTGCCAAGAAAATATAATTAGCTTGACATTTTATGCAATGACATTTAGTGTCAAACATATATATATATATATATATATATATATATATATATGAATACCTGCATATAAGAAAAATTAACAGACAAATTTTTATACTATCACGTATAATAAAATCCAATAAGATACAACATGATAAAAGCAATGGAGACAGAAGAACAACAGTTAGATGGGACTTCAAAACAAGATGATATTAAATCAGCACTAACTATTCTGATGTCATGTTTTCTTCAAAATAGCTGATCATATCATCACAGACAATAATATCAAACAGCTCAGAATAAAATCATTCCAATTAATAAGTGAAAACTATAAGGCATCAAAGCCATATAATGGGGAATCATGATTATCACATACTTTTATGTATTTGTATCATTTTTTACAATAAAGAAACTATTCGGTATTCATACATGTGAGTTTGATTTATTTCACTTATGAGAATCGTCTCAAGCTGCACCCATTTATTTATAAATATTTCATGTAACTATTAACTTCTTTTGAAGTTCAGTAATGTCTCTAATGTTTAGGTTTTATTGGTTTTGTTCTGTACTGTTTTGTTCAATTTTATTATACCTGATGATATAGGCAATTCTTTTTAAGGTAGCAAGAGTCATTATGATAACCATTGTTGATTACCTTGTATTCTGTTTTTACGTCATGTACTATGTCCATCCTTTGTTTTGACTGACTGCTTTGTTTTGTCACATTTGGTTTTATTCTCTTCCAAAAAAAAAATAATAAGAACTGTGGGAGTAATAAAACCCAAAATGTGTAAATGTTATTGTGAAAAAGAGAGGAAAACAAAGTGCTCTAAAGGACACAACTGCATGTGTATTTAGGGGTGTAAGATAGATGACCATATTACTAAGATTTTGTTGGATCATTGAACACAACTGTTTGCAGTCTCCCTGTTTGCATGTCCACTTTGTATGCTTTAATTTTGTAACTTGAACAATTATTTTTAAGATGACAATATGTAATCTATTAACTAGTGACTTCTTACTGTTTTTTTAAGTTCTGTATTACTTGTACCCTTTTACTGTTTTGTTTTTTTTTTCTTTAAATAAAATTTAAAAATAGACAAATTTTTATTTAGCAGTTCATAAAACTGTTGAAGTTGAAATTTCTCATATATATAATTTGTGATAATGTATCAAGCAGACAGAAAATTGACCAGTGTAAAGCTAAGTGAAAACTGGGGGAGAGAGCAGACTCTACCAAAACCTGTCCACTACCACAACCTAGGCGAACCACATCAGAAAGCAAAAAAAAAAAAAAAAAAAAAAAAAAAAAAAAAAAAAAAAAAAAATGCCTCTCCCTTCAGTACTTCCATGACTAAGGTAATCTGCTTGAGAAGGCTCAGAGATTAGAGGAAACACTGGCTACCCAGAAACATCCCAACAAAAGCACATAGGTTGGTCAGGAGAAAATAGTGGCATTAAAGCTTGAGGCAACAATAAAAATACGAACAGACAGGTTATTGTGACTTGAACCAACTTAGAAAGAATTCCAGGACTCTGTAACAAAAAAGTTATCTCTGGATTTATTTTATACTTTCTTATTTTTTGATGTTTTTCACTTTTGTTCTCTGCCTTTCTTATTCTTTTCTTTAATTCTTCATTTTTTTTCTAGTTTTTTGTTTTTTTAACTCTTCTAAATGGCTGTGGAGAATCCTAGCATCAGAAAACTAATCTCACCTCCAAACCCAGAGACCAAGTTCAGATAATCCTTTGAATACTTCTTGATTTTTCTTTTCTACCCCATTATGTAATTTCCAAAACTTTGTGCAATCGTCCTTTTTCCTCCAGCCTTGAGTCTACTTCCTTTTCAGTTATCATTATTTTATACATTGCCTTCCTTAAATCTCCCACCACAGGGTAAAACTGCACTTCCAAGGAGAAACTCTTTGCATACAAGCTTATAATTTGCAATCAATTTTATTGTATAACTTTAGAATCTGCTCTTATGGACTGCTCTTATCACTTTTGTATGAACCAGTAATTACCAGTTTGTCAGTTTCTAAATTTTGCTTCATGTAATCATTATTGCTAATTTTTCTACTCTAGCTTAAAGTCATATTTGTTGTAGTCAGCGGTTCTTACTTCTGTAACAATACTTGGAATCTCTGGGGTAATAACCTCACAAAAGCCCCACAACAAAGACTAGAGATTGAACAAAACAGAAACCAACATTCCACCCTTAATTGATTGAGAAAGTAAGACCTTGTAATAGACATAAACCACAAATCAACTACAGAAGATATCCCTGAAGAATAGACTTTTACTAGAAAGGTTCTGACATTAGTTATATAGCTATGCATTATAAAACCTCACAATGGTCACCACAGGGAAAAAATGCTTATTCAAATAGAAAATTACAAGACAAAGAAACAAAATGCATTTTCAGACCTCCAGCCTACCAAGAACAATTCCAGAAGACACTGACAAAGAAGAAATTGGAAGACTCACTAGAAATTGGAAGACATACACCTGAAATCTCTGAAATGATAAAAACCGAAGAAAAGAAGCAAATTGATGAGGCTATAGAGAAAATCAGATCAAAAATAATCTCAGGCAAAAATAAATGTCAAAATTTACAATGGAAATGCTCAGCAAATTTAGAGAATGGAAATGCTCAGCAAACTTAGAGTAGAGAGAGATAAAAAATAGATGATTATAGGAAGAGGACAGAAATCATGAATAATCAATATAGGTAAGAACTAGGATACATGAAATGGATTAATATTATCAAGGAAATTAAAAATTCCATTAAAACATGGAAAAATCTATTGAATGAATACAGACTTTCAGACCTTGAAGACAGAATTAAAGCTAGAAATCATGAAAGACCTCTTAAAAATAAGAGCAGTAAATAACAATTCAATAGATGTAAGCTGACACAAAGAAAACTAACATAAGAGTAAGTGGTTTAAATGAAAAAGCAGATATCAAATGACATAAAAAAAACTGTTTGTAGAAATAATGTCAGAAAATTTCCCACGCATGTGAAAAGAGCCTGATATAAAGATAAGTGAATTATATAGAATCAAGTCAAGAAGAGTTTGGAGTGAAGTGTTTCAAATCCTGAAAGAAAACAGCTTCCATTCCAGACTGATGTACCTCACAAAACTTTCAAAATAGTTGGAAAAATAGGGTACTTCCATAACCAAGAACGACTGAACAAATACATGACAAACAAACCAAACCTACAGAATGTTAAAGGATAATCTATAGAGAGATAAAGATGATCACAGTTCCAGACACAGCAGCAGAAGAGGATCACCAAAAGGACAGGCAATTGTATGAAGGAGAAAAATGGAGGGCCAGCAGCAGATGAGAGCATGGCAGAGACAAACCAATGTATGATGGTTATAATCATTAATATAGATGGCCCCAATTCAGCAATAAAAAGAAACAGGGACAGTGAATCAAAAAACAAGATCCATAAATATACTGTACACAAAAAAACACATTAAGCTGGAAAGTAATAGACTAAGAATCAAAGGAGAGAAAACCATTGTTCCATGCAACAGGAGACCAGAAAAAAGCAAGGGTAACTTTCCCATCAACTGCAAATAGATAAAAGATACGATATTTTCATACAGTGGAAAGATACCCAGCTATAAAGTAAGATAATCTTGGGGCTCTTGTAGGTAAATGAATGCAACTGGAGCTCATGTTCATTGGCAAAGTGGGTTGAACTCATTTGGGTGAACTCTAGCATAATAAACAGAATGAGTTAGTGGGATCCGAAAGCGCAATGGCTATTATGAAAGTGATAGTGGAGGAAATGCACAGAAGGGGAAGGCAGTAACCACTGTTAATTTCTTACTGCCTTTTCTTACTCTTGCAACATTTTCATAATTTTGTTAGCTTTGGTTTTGTACTGTCTTATTTCATTAGATTTTACTGATGGTATGCACAGCTATTTTGAACATACTAGAATGTATTATGGTAATCATAGTTGGTTTCTGATTATCTTGCTTTGAAGTCCTATAACACTTTTATTTATTTGTTTAATTGGTTTTATTCTCTTTTTTGTTTACTATGTTTGATGATTAAAGTACTATTTTGAAGAAAATAATACATTGTGGTAGCCATTGTTGATTTCTTATCATTTTGTTTTGAAGTCCTATTATGCTTTCATTCTTTTTTCTGATTGGTTTTATTCTGTTGTATTTTATTTGATTTTATTATATATGATAGTATAGACAACTGTTTTAAAGAAAGTGAGACATTGTAGTAACCATTGTTCATTTCATGTTATCTGGTTTTGAAGTCCTATAATGATTTCAGTCTTCTGTTTTGATTGATTTTAGTCTGTTTTCCATTATTTCATTTCATTGTATGTTAAGATATTTGCAGCCATTTTGAAGAAAATAAGAGGCATTATGGTGGCCATTGTTGTTCTCCCATTGTCTTCTTTTGGAGTTTCACAATGCTTTCATTATTTTGTTTTGGTTGGTTTTATGCTATTTTGTTTGGTTTGGTTTTATTGTGTTTGAAAATATCAACAACTATTTTGAAGAAAACAAGAGACATTATAATGGCTACTGTTGATTTCTTGTTGTTTGTTTTGATCTCCTGTGTTGCTTCCATTACTTTGTTCTGATTTATGTTATGCTGTTTTGTTTTATCTTTAAAATAAAAAATAAAATATATGAGCTTCTTTGAATTGCAGTTACATAAAAAGCATTAAAAAGTTTGCATATTCAAAAAATTTTTTCTCTTATGCAAATTATTTAAATTTTATTTATTTTAGAGTATGTGTTTGTAGTTCTCAGTGATTAAATTCATCATGAATAGTTACTTTGTGGACAGAACCCATTTTTTTTATCTTTCCCCCTATAATTAATAATGTAATTTAACAAATTTGCATGACAAAATGCACATGCTAAACCTGATTTCCATTCTGTACACTAGCAATAAGAATTGAAGAAAAAATTAAGAAAATAACTCCATGCACAGTATCACTAAAAAAGAAATATAATAAATAACCAAAATTGTGAAATATTTGTATGCTACTCTATAAAGCAGATAAAAATAAAGATTAAATGAAAAAGTGGAAAGATATGCTACTTTTAGGGATTAAAATATTAATATTGAAATTTTCATGCTACCCCTGACAGTCTGTAATCCTTACATAATTCTAATGATACTTTATATAGAAATAGAAAGCAACTTTGTATGGAACCAAAAAGGACTCCAAGCAGCCAGATCATTCTTGAGAAAGAAAATGAATGTGAAGGCACTATACTTCATGATATCAAAATACTGTAAGACAGTATAAAAACAGTAGTATTGTAGTGGAACAAAGATAATCAATAAAGAGCAATTCAAGGGGATTATACCCCAAAATACTTTCATGAACATGTGAGAAACTGAATTTTGACAAGTTCTATAAGAATATTTGATGAGAAAATAATAGACTCTTCAACAAATGATGCTGGGAAAACTGGATATTCTCAAGTAAATAAAAGAAATTAGACCCTTATATTAAACACAAAAATAAACTCATATTGGATAAAAGATAAATTTAAGAACCAAATCCACAAATACCCTAGAAGAAAATGAAGTAAAATTCCTGCTGTGTTTTACGTATGACTTTGCATCACTCGATTTAGAGAGCTCATAAATTGATTCCTAATCATGTTAATGTTTGCACCTCCTTATATCATTAAAATTACTTTAAAAAGTGGACTTTATGGCTCATACTGCTGGATCTGCCTGCGTTCCTCAGCATCCCCAACCACTCCTGGCTGCCCTACCACATGGAGGAAAACACCAAGCTCTGCCTCTGCTTGGCCGCTGGGCTTTCCTTTCTCCCTTGGCACACCCCCACTGACACTGCTCCAAGGTGGAAGGCACCACACTGAGGAAGCCACCAAGCTCCACTAGGGCTAACCTTGCTGGGCCTGCCTGAGTGCCTCAGCATCCTGGCAGCCACCAGCCACACTGCTGCATGGAGTAAAAAACACTGAGGTCCACCCTAGCTCAGGCAGCTGTGCCACACTGGCCCACATCAGCTCCCTCCCACTCCTACCGCACAGAGGATGACCACCGTGCTCCTTCCTGGCTCAGGCTGCTGAGTCATGCCATTGACTGAGCAAGCTTCTCCCCTGTGCTGACCTACAGAACCACTACAATGACCCTGGCTCAACCTCCGGCCCTCAGCTACCCTCCCCATCTCATAGATCAAGCACTGCTGTGAACATTTGGGTACCACTCTCCATCCCAGAACCTTGAACTGCAGTGGGCTGCCAGTGCTGATTAGATGGGAGACTCAGTGACCTCTCACCAAGACAGAGGATCCTGGTAGGTACTGGTCAATATGTACCCAACAATCGGGCTGACATTAACCACACAGTAGGACCCAGGAACATACACTATCCACAGTTGTGACTCTTGCAATTAAATAACCAGATATTGGCCTGGAAGGTGAAAATGACAAAATGAAAAACCAAAATGCATTGCAAACATCTGTCTAGTCCATCAGATGCAAGAACAGGTGACAGTGAAATGGAGGACTTTAAAAGTCATACACCAGAAATCTCTCAAAAGATAACAAATGAAATAAACAAATCCATGAGGATATAGGGGGAATCAAATTAGAAGTAATGTATTATTAAAGACAGAAATAACAACCTTAGTAAAGGATTTACTTGACATAGCTAGGAAAGAAATAGACTAAAAAAATACAGGAGGATGGGAAATTGACTGAAACTTTGAACAATGTAGAAAACAAGCAGAATCCAGGAGACAAATTCAAAGAGAAATACAAGAAACAAAAAAAATTCTATTGAAAGCTGGCAAAACCTTTTAAATAAAGCTGAGGATAGAATTTCAGACATTGAGGACAGGATCACAGATAGTGACCATGAAAAGATAGATCT
This sequence comes from Cavia porcellus, assembly GCF_034190915.1. NCBI lineage: Eukaryota > Metazoa > Chordata > Mammalia > Rodentia > Caviidae > Cavia > Cavia porcellus. The sequence goes on from NW_026947486.1 coordinate 73,902,333, forward strand.
TATAAAAACAACAAAGCAGCATGAAATGACAATCAAGCAGCTTCAAGATGATGCCAAGAGAAACAATGTAAACTAATAGGCATCAGTGAGGAGGCAGGAAACAACACAAAGGACATAATTAAGCTGCTCACAGAAGTAATGGAGAAAAAATTCCCAAATATGGGGAAAATCTGGCATACAAATATGTGAGGCATATAAAATCACAAACAGTCATAACCAACATAGATCTACATCCAGACATATAATACTTAATATCCAAGACATACAGCATAAAAACAGAATACTAAAAGCTGTTAGAGAAAAGACACAAATCATCTATCAACGAAAGTCTATGAGAATCACAGAAGACTTCTCATTACAAACTTTCAGGTTAAGACCAGCTTGCAGTGAAGTATTTCAAGCCTTCAAAGAAAACAACTTTCAACCCAGACTGATGTACCCAGAAAAACTATTATTAAAATTTAATGCAGAAACAAGATACTTCCATGAGAAAGAACAACTGAAGAAAATCATATCTACCAAATCAACACTAGAAAGAGTATTAAGAGAAGTACTAGAAAGAGATAAAAATGACCACAATCTCCAGAACAACAACAGAAAGAAACCACCAAGCTGGACAAGAAATTAAACAAGGGAAGAAATCAGGAAACCAACAACAGGAACATAATATGGCCAAGTCAAGCCATTGCATATTGGTGATATCCGTAAGTGTAAATGGGCTCAATTCACCTGTCAAAAGAAGCAAGTTGACAGACTGGATCAATAAACAGAGCCTCACTATATACTGTATACAAGAAACACATCTGACTCAAAAAGAAACTCATAGACTAAAGGTCAAAGGATGGAAAACAGTATTCCATGCCACAGGAACCCAGAAAAAATCAGGGGTAGCTATTCCGTTTGTAGACAAAGTGAAGTTCAAACCTAAAATGATTAAAAGAGATATAGAAGGCCACTGCATACTCATGAGTGGAAAACTAGAAGAAGAACTAACAATTATAAATATATATACACCCAACGATGTAAGACACATACTAACAGACATGAAAAGCAAAGTACACAAGAACACAATTGTAATAGGAGAAATTAACACCCCACTGTCACAAAGAGATAGATAAATTGACAAAAAGTCAACAAAGAAATAGCAGAACTAAATCACATCTGTGAACTAATGGACTTAGTGGATATTTACAGTGCTCCACCCAACCACATCAGAATGTACATTCTTCTCAGCTGCACATGGGACGTTCACTAAAATAGACCATATATTAACTACTAAACCATTCTTAAGTAAATGCAAAGAGAGTAAATTATCCCACACATAATATCAGATCATAATGCACTAAAATTGGAAATCAATGGCAAAAAACCTGTTAAATGTGCATAAATATATGAAAATTAATTATCAACCTTCTGAACAACTAGTGGGTTACAGATGAAATTATATGAGAAATAAAACAGTACCTACAATGCAATGAAGATGCAGACTCAACATACTATAACCTATGGGACGCAATGAAATCAGTCCTAACAGGAAAATATATAGCAATAAAGTCACATCAAGAAAATGGAACAAGCACAAATAAATAACCAAATGCTACATCTCAAGCTCCTAGATAAGGAAGAACATGTCAAACTCAAAGCTCATAGAAGAGAGGAAATTATAAAGATTAGAGAAGAAATTAATGTAATTAAAACAAAAATACAAAGATTTTAAAAATCAGAGAGCTGGTTTTTTGAGAGCATAAACAAAAGTGATAAACCTCTTGCCAACCTTATCAAGAAAAAGAAATAAAAAACTCAAATCCATGCAACAATGACTGAAAAAAGGAAAATTACTACAGATTCCATGGAAATTCAAAAGACCATGAAGACATACTTTGAAAATCTCTACTCACAAAGGGTAAAAAACAGAGGAAATGGATATATTTCTAGATACATATGAACTACCAAATCTCAATCAAGAAGATATAACAATCTTGAATAACCCAATATTAACTACTCAAATTGAAAACGTGATTGCAAACTTACCAACAAGGAAAAGCCTAGACTCTGATGGATTGTGGCTGAATTCCACAAGAAATTTAGAGATTTAATGCCAACATTTCTTAAACTCTTCAATGAAATTGAAAGAAATTCAGTCTACTATAAATCATTCCTAGAGTCAAGTATTACCCTGATACCAAAACCAGAGAAAGAGCCAGCCAAAAAAGAGAACGACAGACCAATCTCACTAATGAACATTGATGCAAAGATTCTCAATAATATAGTGGCAAATACAATGCAGTGAATCTTTAAAAAGATAATAAACCATGACCAATTGGGATTCATTCCAGGAATGCATGGATGGTTCAACTTATAGAAATCAATAAATGCAATGCACCACATCAACAGAGCCAAGAATAAAAGTCACACAATCATATTAATATATGCAGAAATTTTTTTTGATAAAGTCTAACACATGTTCATGATAAAAACCCTACTGAAACTCAGAACAGATGGTATGTACCTCAATCTAATAAAAGCCATTTATGACAACCCAACAGATTCCTGAAAAGCTAGGATTGGAGTTCCAGTCAATCCAGCTATTCTCCTCCTGGGAATTTTCCCAGAAAAATTGAAAAGATCATGTCACAGAGATGTATGTGCACCCATGTTCATAGCAGCACAATTTGTGATATAGCTAAATCTTGGAAACAGCCAAAATGCCCATAAACTGAAAAGTGGATATAAATCATGTATTTTTATACAATGGAATACTATTCAGCAATAAAAAGGATTATCTTGAGACCTTTATAAATAAATGGATGCAACTTGAAAATATCCTCATTAGTGATATAAACATGACTCACATAAGTAAACATCACATTGTCTCTTTAGTGTAAGAAACAGTAAAAACTGATAGAATATTGAGATACAAAAAGTTTAATAGATACTGTGAATGCAAAAGGGAAGGAAAGTGCTCTAAAGAGTATAATGGTATCTATTGTGTGCAAAGTAGATGACCATATTACTGAATTTCTGTTGGAACACTGAACAGAAGGATTTGTAATATCAATATTTGATTGTCTAGCCACTATTTATGCTTTGATTTTGTGACTTTGGCACCAATATTTTAAGACAAAATGAGAAATGTAACTACTAGTGATTCTGTAATAATTTTTTGATTCAGTATTGTTCCATACTTCTTGGTTTTTATTTTCTTTAATATTCTCTTTATTTGAAAAAAAGCAAATAATATGCAGTATAACAACCATTGTTAAATTTCTTTCATTCTGCTTTGAAGACCTGTATTGTTATTGCTTTGAATCTGCTGTTGTTGTTTATGCCTTTTACTTTTTTTCTTTTCTGACATTTGTCTTTATTTAAATAAAATTTTAATAAGTAGACTTTATGTCTTTTGTTCTTCCAATTATAAAAGTAAATATAGTGATAGTTTTTTTTTCACTAAAACTGGAAAATTACAAGTACTCCTTTTTAGTGTCACAGATATGCTTCTCTGCTTTATATGTTTAGTTCTAATGAATTCTATTGGTATATTTTTCATGTACATAGTGATCATATTTATCCTAGAAAATGTGTACTTGTACATAATATATTTTAATTTTTTTCTTTTCTTTCCTTCCCATTCATTCCTTTCAATTCTTTTCCTTTCCCCATTTGCAACACACCGTTTCTATTGCTGTCTTTTAATTCTTTTTTCATTTTTATCCCTATTCCCTTCCTTATCTGCACCCACTCCCTTTTTTCTTCTTCCCATTTCAAGACTGTGGAAAAAGAAATGCTTCTTTACTGCTTCTGAGATTGTTAATTGAGACAACCACTATGGAAATTAGTATGAAGTTTCCCACAGGAAAAATTAAAAAAAAAAAAAAAAACCAAAAACTAGAGTTCAATTTGACCCATTTATTCCCCTTCCAGGTGTCTTCCCTAAACAGTTAAAACATTACACCATCTTGTTTATAACAACATAGTTCACAATAGATAAATCTTGGAAATAGTGCATGTATTCATCAATGGATGAATGAATAAAGAAAATGTGATTTTTATATGCATTGTAGTATTTTATGCCATAAATGAAAAACATTAGAAATTTTTAGGTAAAAAGGTGTATCTTGAAAACATAATTTTAACTAAAATGAAATTACACTAGTGTAAGAAACCTAAAGAATAAATGAAAATCAAATTGAAGGATAGATATTGGGAAACAGGAAAAATATACAAACAAGTATGCTTTTAAAAAATTATTCTATACTCCCAAATATTTTTTAAAAAGGTAAAATAAAGATATTTTTGGATACAAAGCTGAGAAAATGAATTGCAAACTTTTCCTACAGAAAACAGTACTGAAAGTTCTTGGGCCAAGGAAATATTAATAGATGAAAATATTCTTCTCACAATAGTAAGGATTAAGTGAGATAATTCCTACAAAGATCTTGTACATTATTTGGTATGTCGATAACCTTTCACTGATATCTAATATGATAATATCAATTATGATTTAAAATGGTGCAAACTAGAGAGAAACATCAAACAGTAAAATTAATCCTATAAACTAGATGAAATGATCCCATACAAATTCCCATGATGGTGCCAAAGTAAATTTATAAAAAGATCCAGGCGTGGTGAAATGTGCGTATAGTCCCAGAAACTCAGCAGGCTAAGGCAGAGATATTGTTTGATCACAAAATTTCAAAACCTTCTCTTGAACAACAACAACATCAAAGTGTAAATAGAAAGAATGAAAGAAAGAATTATATAGAAAAAAACTTAGAATAAACGTCAAAAACAGTAAGAATCTAGCTCCTTTTCTTTCTGATTGATCCCAGGTTTGCTCAGGCAATATAGTGGGTCATTAGTCACATTCTTAAAAAAAATTTGACTTCTATAGAAATGAAGAAAACCCAATTTACACAGTAAGAAAGGTATTATAATTATTGCAGTTGGCACAATTAAAGAGAATTCATTATATTTAACATAACATATAAAGCTAATTTTAGTTGATTATGTATTCAAACTGAGTGGAAATATTTGTAATAAAAGAACACTTCCATATTATGGTGCAAAAAAGATATGCAAAATTTCTTTATCAATATTGATAATTAAATATAAATACAGATGTTCAGAATAAAATTGTAGAGTTAAATACATATCTCTCACTATTTTATATATGAAGCATTTCAGAGGTGAAAGACATGTAAACAATCATATTTTCACTACCATAATTATACAGTTTACTTTTTAGTTTTCAGTTTTACCAACTATTTGTCTATGTAGTCACGCATCTATATTCATAGTCATATATTGAACATTTCAAAGTAAGTTTCACATATCAGTAAGCTTATCTCTAAAAATTTCAGTCTGTATACAAATACTTATATTTAAAATGTTTTATTTTTTTCTTTTGCTCTTTAAAGTAAAAGTGATTTGTCATGGTGCATTTGAAAATGTATACAATCATATATGTCAAGTGTTTGTCTGGGTAGAGAGCATTATCACTTACCTCCAAGTTTTCCTCTTGCACATTTCTATTCTAATCACATCTTTAACCTGCCTGAGGCAATACTATCCTGAGTTTACTTGTGTTGTCTCATTTGTTCACTGTGTTTTTGGCTTGTCTTTCCTGGTACTTCACATAAATGGAATGATACATTTCATAAGAGTCCTTAAATAAGACTCATTTAATAATGGTTACAAAGCATCCATATTTTTGTACATATTTGTCCTTTGTCCTACTGGTATGAAAATTCTATATTATGTTTATTTATTCTCCTGTTGATAGAAAAATGACAGTTTTCTGTTAAAATCAAGTCAGACTATTCACTTTTTTATTAATATTTATAGCATTTTCCTGCAGGGGAACTAATATTTTTCTTGACTGAGACTGTCATTATGACAAAATCTTTAACAAAGTTTCATACTGGATTTGTGAACAATTACCTACTTTTATTGCATCTGGCCTACCACGGTGGGAACCCCTTTACAGAAAGATTATTGTATAAAACTTGAAAATTTTATAGAAGAACTACAAATCACAGCAATAATTTTGAAGCCTGAAAACAGGTTTAATATCTCTTGAGGACAGAAAATGAGTCTTTATGTCCTGGGAATAATTTTTCTCTAGCCACAATGAATATTGAGATACATACATATAGAGCTTCTGATGTATCTCACAATCTTGTAATGGATGATATTTGTCAGTTTTCAGACAAATAATTTCAAATTTGGCATGCATGTATTTGGCTGACATTCACTATGTGGCAACTCGGTCAACTAGAATCCCTTTGTGGGAAACAAAGAGGCTTTACTTATGATAAGTGGAGCAATGCTACCCAAAATATGGGTTGGATTCCTACCCACAGCTGTAACCACACTATTACGTTAAAAAAAAGTATTGACTTGTTTCCTACTGATTTAGAGAGCAAGAGATAGAGTAAGATGGTCAACCTCAAATGGTGCCTAATGGCTCTGTAGTAGATACCTATGGCCTTGGTTGCCTCCACCATTAATAGGAAGATGTATGTTGGGTATTGATGAGTTCAAGGGAGCTGGTATAAATCTATAGATTAACCAGCTAAATGCCTAGTCTTGATGTGAGTTTACCACTGATATAGCCATCTGGCTGCTATTATTATTTCTCAAATAAGACTTGAGAATGTGATTGGGAACAGTGAATATCCTACTAGCTATATACAAAGAGCTCTAAATTACACTGCAGAGTGTATTTTACTATTAAATTCAGAAGTAAAAGATATGATATAATCATTCTACACAACTGAATAGACCTAGATATTCTAAAACCAGCACAAGATGGAACATGTGCCATCATCAAAACAGAATGTTGTGTGTATATTCCTGAAAGTCTGAAAATGTGTCTTTCATATTACATGATGTACATTCACAAATTAGTGCAATGTTAAGCTCTACCACAAGCTCTTTAATTTTTTTTTATTTCAAGGAGAAAACAGCAAAATAAATCAGAATAAACCAATCCAAACAAATCACTGAAAATGACAGGCCTTCAAAACAATATGAAGTCCACAATTGTTACCATAAAAACTTTTTTTGTCCTCAAAATCATTAAAGATAACTTCAGACATAGTAAAACTCAAACAAAACAAAATAGAATAGAACCAATAAAAACAAACAATGAATGTAATAAAGGCCTTTAAAATAAGGCAATAGTAAATGCAAAATGGCTACCATAACATATCCTGCTGTCTTCAAAATAATTGCCCATACCACTGGATATAGCAAAATCATACAAAACAAAGCAGAATAAAACCCAATTGAACAAAACAATGAAAATTATACAGGTCTTCAAAACAAGAAAATATAGAATTAACAATGGCTACCACTTTCAGAAGGAGATCTTCTGTAAATGCCACACTGTATACCCTTATCATCTGAATAGATGATCAGACCACTAGCCCAAAACTTGCAAAGTAAGTGAAACATCAAATACCACAGCATCAAATTGCATTTCACCTCAAAAGCTCTTATCATAGCCTGTGTTTCTCCATATCAGATGGTCACTTATGGGGGAGTGGCTCTTGTTTCCCTGCCTGTGTGCCAGAAGAGGCTGGGGCCTGGTTATCCCCCTGGTGGTGACAGCCCACTCATGGCACTGGTCAGCAAGGAGGGGTTGCGTCATGTTTACTTCTTGCTCTCTTCCCCTGCAATTCTCTGCCATAAGTTTTAATGACTGGCTTGCATTCTGGTTCTCTGGAACAACCTGATGGTGAAAACATTCTAATTTTTTTCTGGCTATGATACTGGGCACTGAAATTTTTGATAGTTGCATGATTCACTATCCTTGCCTTCATTTTTGACTTTTGAAATATCTTGGTTCTTCAAAATTCAATATTCCTAAGTCTTAGGTCAGTCACCATATTTGGTTCCCAGCAAGACAGGATTAACGTTCCTCCTCAGCCTGAAGCCGTTACTGAAGTAGGACAATCAACCGTATGCAACCCCTTAAGAATAAGGAACAGAAGTGAGCAGGGTTAGGTAGGAGAGAAGAAATAAAATTAGAAAAAAGAGAAAAACATCAAACATTTAAAAATTTTACCTTAAAGAAAAACTGAAACACAAGCCCAATTTATTTACTTCTTTTCCTTCTCCACAAACAGCAAACCTGGGGAACTCTCAGCTGCACAGGTCAGGCCACTCCCTTTTACTTACAATGGTCCTCTTTCACCCCTAAAGAGACCACTTTTTTTTGGCATTACCCACAGTTGTAGCTCACAAAGTGTAGGACATCTTATCCCACCATCTAAGACTAAGATTAAGGCTAAGACTATAGATTATCAAATTTCAGATTTGTACCTTTTAAAGTACATGAAATTATTTAAGTTCCCCACTGTATAATGCCTTATTTATTTGAGAATGCTTTCTTATTCCAAGAAAGAGAAAGAAAGAAAGAAAGAAAGAAAGAAAGAAAGAAAGAAAGAAGGAAGGAAGGAAAGAAAGACATATGAGTGGTTGTAAAATATTTAGGAAGCACTGTATTGTTCACTTTTATATTGCCTGTTTCCATCATAAAAAAGTTTTATATAGAATGGTCAATTCAGCTTGACTCTTTTGACCAAGAGAAGTACGGGATTTTTTAAGCTACCTCTCGTCAAATGTGTAAGACAGCTAAATATTAAAATGAATGTTCCTGTTAAGCATTGATTATTTGAACTTATCATTTTATCAGAAAAAAATATTTATTTTTGGGGGGAAAGTGTTTTTATAAAATTTGAAGAATATTTTTTTTTCTGAGACAGGATTTTGCTATGTAATTCAGGCTGGTCTTGATGTCACTATATTGACCATACTGGACTCCAGCTTCTGGAAATCCACCTGCCTCAGCTTCCCAAATGATAAGGCTACTGACATGAGCCATCAAGCCTAGATGGAGAGTAATATTTTTATTTTATCAGTATGAATGAAGTTTTTGTACTTTAAGTGAATAAATTGTAATACACTACTACTTTAGAGAATGTAGGTGAAAAAATATCTGAATATATTATGCTAGAATTTATTGGAATGTCTTTGAGAATTTAAAGTCAGATATGGAAATAAGCACAGCAAATGTTGCCTTTATATGATTAATGAAACTAAAACACTGGTTTTTGTAGAGCTTAGGTTTTCAGGAATTGCAAATATCATTAGCAGAAAATAGTAATAAAATGTTTCTGAGGTTTTCTTGATCTTACTTAATCTACTACACTCTTTTTTAAATTAAAAATAATTATGTGTTGTCATTGTGATAGGTTCCAAGGATAGCCTGATTAAGAGAATGTGTTCCATGCACTAGTAAGGAAAGAAAGTATTACAGTGAAGTAGTCAAAATTTATTTATTTATTTTTTACTTTTGTTGGCACATGCTTCAGTATACTATTATTACCTTCATTGTAGGAAATTGGTACATGTGCATTATATATCACATTAAATTCTTTTTTCCTTTTTCTTACATTTGTTTTTATTTTCCCAGTATCAAATTCATTTACTTATCCTATAAAACCTTATAAACTATCATGTATGCAGATTTAAAAACAGTTTAATAGGCCAAAGAACATTTAAAAGACATGAGACATATAATTGTTGTAGGTCAAGGTACATTTCTAGGTACAACAAGAGCTAACAATTTCTGTTACTAGAAATTTATTGTTATACTTGTACACAATACTCTGGTGAACATATTCAATTTTCAGTAAAACAGAACCATTAGGATATGTGTAAGAGTGTACACAAAGAAAATACTCATATATCACTATAATTATAATTTTCATGCTATAAATTTTGAGGCTGAAAAATCTCATAATCAGGCTGCCCACAGACTGAACACTCACAAAAATAGACAGTACATTTTGAAGGCCTGGGATCAAGGGAGCAAGTTGTACAGACTACAGGTCAGGCATGCAGGTCTAAGAATTAGAACCATTGAGAGAAGATTAGTGTGCCAACTGTACTATTCAGACAGTTAATTCAATATCCTTTCACGTTTTCCTTTTTCAGTAGACTGGAGATTTACCAGTCTTATCCATTTATTGCTGATTCCTTCCAAAAACCCCTTTGCAGATTTACCCCAAAATAATTTTTAACTCTATCTGGTCATCCAGCCACACAAAGTTAATTATTGTGGAGAAGGTAGTTAATAAATACTGAGTTGACTGAGGGCACTCAGTAAGTCTTCATGGGGGGATGAATTGTATCTCTTTACTTTGTAATCAACTAGATTGACTTCTAAGAAAGTAGCATGAATTATGCTGAAATGAAAAGTCATGATTGCTTCGTAATACCTGTAAAGCTCATTACAGTAGTTTTCAGGCTCTGATTGCTTAAAATTTAGTCAAATTTTCCTCCTCTAACACAAGAAATCAGTATGTAATTTTCTCTAAAGTGCAAGAGATTAACAGTAACTACTAGATTATTGTCATAAAAAACACTAATTAAAAGTATGAAATGCTCTACTTTTATCATTTCCCTAAGAAAAAAGTTTATATCTTTCAGTTCAATCATTGGCTCATAACAGTGGGATCACTAAAAGAAGCATTTCATATTTAAATGGACAATATGGTGAAAGTTGGTATCATTTTCATAATAAATAACAATTGTTATAAAACAAGAAAATTGTTATCTTGTAGCTGCTACAAAGTCAAATTTTAGTCATTTAAATGACATGAACTTGCTTTGAAATTGTCATTTATGCCTCACTACACTGTGAAACATGTTTTTCTCTCACTGAAATTTATGACATGCTCTTCTACTGAGAAAGCACTTTATTGAGTTTATTCAGTTAACAGTATCATTCAAGTTGGAAGAAGTCAACCTAGCATAGAAGCTGTTACAAAGTATTGAGCATCAGCTAGAAAAAGGCCAAGAGGGAAAAGGAGAGAAACACTGGCAATAATAATAGCACCAATGAAGATGAGAATGTCATTTTGAAATTATTTTTGGAGGGCTATTATTCTTTTTTTCCCTATGTAGCCTGTGCTGTCCCCAACTCTCAGAATTGCTCCTGCCCAACTTTTCAAGTGCTAACATTACAGAGATGTGTCATCACACTTGGCTTAAAATTGATTTGTTTTGCAAATGTTTGTGAATTTTGAGAAATTGACTACATAATCAGAAAGAAATATACAAACAAAGATACAAGAGATCATATTACTAAGAAATTTAACATTGTTGAAACTAAGAGTTGGAAATAACTTGCTAAACATTTCCTTAAGTTCCTTATGAAATTATTGAAATTATTGTTCATCACCCACTACAATAAATATGTAAAAACGTCTTCATTTTTGCTTCAATTTAAAATTTTGTTTTGTAATTACATTGACTCTTTTGAGAAAAGTCACAACGTGTTCAATGTTCAGTGTTGAAATCTAAGTACATTTCTTATCTTGGGCATATATCATTTGAAAACTGATTGAGGTTATTTACCATTACAAGAGTGATCTTTGCCAAAGCACTCCATCCATTAGGAACACCCTATATTTGCGAGTGACCAATTAACATATAAAGTTTCTTCTATGAAGACTTTAGATGTGAGTCATAGAGTAAAATCCAGAAAAGGCAGAAAGAGAGAAGATTGACAGATGCTGAGATAAAAAAAAAATCCAATTACTAGAGATTTTCTTGTGTTATTAGGCTTTAAAAATTTTGAATGCAAGACTCCATGACACCAACTGTTTAGATTGGACAGATTGTTCTGTGCTTCTGCGTGTGTTTATGGAACTTTGCAATAAACCTTCATCATTCAAAACATCAGTTCCTTTGTTCTATGTAGCCTAAAATTTGTAAAGTAATATGACATTTGTTGTGACTAACTTTCAAAACTCACCCATCATTATGTATTCATTTCTCATTTTTCTTATTAGCAGTGTTTTGTCACATTCCATTTGATAAGCCTACAGCATTATATATAGAGAGGCTTTATTCCTGGTCTTCATGCCCTGAAATAAGCAAAACTACAATGTTTCTTCTCAGTTAGAAGCTCTTTTCTTGGAGAGAATTACCTATGAGACCTGAGAATTGTTTTGACATGGACAATCATTATTCTGTACAAATTTAATGTCACATTCATGCTCCATAAACTGAGAAAAGAGTTTGATTTTCCCTCTGGGCAGAAGAAAATCTCATTGGTTTTCTATGATGCCTGAGATTAACAGAAAATTACATGGTATTTAAACACAATGTAATATTACTGTACCACAAAGAAATATAAACTAGAGACATTTGTAGGAGATTGGATGCACTTGCAGACTGTAATTTTAAATGAAATAAAGTAGACACACAAGGTTAAATATCACATGTTGTCTCTTATATGAGAAACACAAAATATAATAAAGAGCAAAATAAAAGATAGATGGTAGAAATAAGGGAAATATATCTGTCTTAAACAGAAATGAGGATCAGAAGATGTAGGAGGGAAAAGAGGGAGAAGGGTTGAAAAATGAATTAAAATATGTTACATGCAAGTATCACCACATATTATAATGTAATTATTATGTATTGCAAGCATGTGCTAACAAAATATAAAAGCTAAAAAAAAAACATTTGTTTTTTCACACTACATATATCTTAAAGAATTTATAATGAAAAATTTAATTGTCAATATATCTTAAAGGAAATTATATATATATATATATATATATATATATATATATTTACATAATCTAAATGATGAATGAAAAAAACTACTTACTTTTTTTGGTTCAGGTGAATTTATTCTTTAACTTTTCTTTTGTATGAAAGGTGTGTGTATTTTTAACCCTCTGAAAACGCCTGAAGTCACTTTTCCTTGAATCAGTACTGTGTCTTTGAGCCATACTGATTTACCATGATTATTGGACAAGAAAGAAAATTAGAAAATAGGAATAAAATTTCTCTATTACTGTCATAAAAAATTTCTTTGGTAAATAAAAAATGCAATTCCTTGAATGAATGTGTCTTTTTACCTATATCCCTGACTAAATGTGGAAACATAAAACCAAATACTGATCATTAAATTTAACATTTAGCATGCTGAATATCTTTCTCAAAGTAATGACTTAATTCCTTCAATTCCCTATTCTACAAAAAGCAATGCAACATCCTGTTTGAACAGAATAGGTGAATTGTAACTGTGAGAAGTTGGAATATAATCTAATATGCTCATATCTTCGACATGCATGACTTTACTTCTCCTTTCTCATTAAAAATTAGAACTCTATTACATAAATTAGACATTTTTCAATTTTTTTCATAGTTTATAAAACTCCATTTGAATAGAAAACTAAAAACAAAACATATGCTCTGATATATTCTGCCATGTATTTATTACCAACTTAATACTGATAATCCTGATTGATAGAGATACCTAGTGTTTTAATGCAGTGTCTGTTTTGAATATTATTAAATCATAGATGAGACAAAAATGGGCCTTCTATTATATATATTATGACTTATGGTTTTTCTTTAATTCTACAGCTTTTAAGAACAAATTCCAAAAGAAATGAAAAGCTTCAGTGTCTGACCTTGAGTCTCTTCATTCATACTACCATAACCATATCTGCTTCTTGTCATCACAGAGAACATGACAATAAGCTATTGAATTAAGTGAAAATATCCAGAAAGGACTTAGAGATGATATACCCAAAGTGTATTATACTAAGGGGTTTATGACACAACTATGTCATTAAGAAAATCTCACTATTCTTGTTCCATCATCTGTAAAATGAGAGAACTTGCTGACCTGAATAACATTTTAAGTGATTTAATTCATTAAGTAAGGTGATTGAAAAAAAAGAATGACACCAAAGTTAAATTAAGCATTGAATATCATACATTAATAATGCTCCATAGCCAGGTCTTACTGACGTGAGTTATAAAAAAGAAAATGCTATGAAATTTGGTTAGGTTTGTCTTTATCAGTAGAACTTCAAGTAGTATTTGATGATATTTTGGGCTGTATCAGAGTCTATGTGTATGTGTTTGTGTGTGTGTGTGTGTGTGTGTGTGTGTGTGTGTGTGTGTATTGTTTTCTTTATATATTCTAAGTGGATTAGTTCTGTATAACTCCAACAGAGAATATTCAATGAGATAGTGCATATAAAGTTCCAAAAATGAAGCCTAACACAGACTAATATTTCAATAATAAGTTTAAATTCCTTCTCTTGAATATGAAAGCAGTACCTTTTCTTTTCTGTCTGCACCACTAGGATTATGCTTACTGTAACTGACATAGTTTCATTTATCACATGCACACACACACGTGCACACACATATGTATCTGCATCTCTTGATGTGTTAGTGAGTTAATTTTACTAGTCATTTTGTATATCTTCCCTTACAGATGAACATATTGCTTCACAGGGAGACTTGACTACAGTCATATAAGCCAATTAGGGGTATTCATTCCAGCCATCAACCAAGTGCCAGGCAGTATGCTAGAACCTAAGCATGCTCATACAATGGTTAACAAAACAGATACACCTTTTTTTTTTTATGAAACCTTATGACATGATGGAGGTAAAGGGTAATCAAAGCATCACACATGCAAAGAAATGTAACTCATCATTTCTGGTAGATTCTGTGAGAATATATGTTAGAATGTATCACTGGCATGACATGATCATTTGAGAAACATATTTGAGGACATTATGTTTGAGAGCAGAATAACTCATTTTAGGTAATCTAAAAATAGTGCCAAGGATAAGAAGGTAGATTTAGCTAATAAGTAGGCAGAGAATCCTTATTGTAGGAATGTAAGTAAAAGAAATGCACAAACTATAAGGAACACCAAAATTTGGGTGACTGGAGCAGAGAAATGCAGGGAATCTTGGTGCGAAGATCATATTCCAGATATTGTCACAAAGGATCATAAATGGTGCTCAGAGGCTATATTGAGAAAATTTAATTTATACCAAGAGGTGAGAAGTTATAGGATGATCTTGACTTTGACAGAGTTTAAGAAGAATTGGAGGCATGAAGAGACAGAATTTCTAAAAACTGTATTGCTATCCTGGGTGAACAATATATCTAAAAGTGTACCTTGACTTAATACAATTGTCTTGTGTGTTTTATATGTTTTTGGCCTATTAGCCCTGTTTTTAATCTCTCTATATAATAATTGATTCCTGTAAGAATTATGAAATAAATACATGAATCTGATGCTGGCAAAGTAAAAGGTGGGTGGAGGGAAAGGTGAAAAAAAGAATTGAAATGTGTTGTGTACATGTACCAATCACCTATCATGTATGCAATTATTAGTGCTGAAAACGTATTAATACAAGTCAAAAGGATTTTTAAAAGGTCTGTCTTTCAGAGTGAGAACCAGGAGGACAATTTGGAGAGTATTTCAATATAGTTCAGTCATGAGTTGAATTGATTCTGACAACAGTTACAGCAGTGCTTATGTGGAGAATAAAATGGACTTGTGATACACAAAGTGAATAAAATGAAGATAATTTAATGACTGATGGATATGGTAGTGAATCAATATAATTGAAGTTTGACAAAAAAGCAATTCTGTAAAGGTGGTTTGTATGTATGCAGTCTATTTTGAAGGAAATGTAAATATTCATTGATTTTCCCCTCAAAACCAACCCTTCCTTTACCCTACGTCTGATTTATGTAAACAGCTGCAATTAGTTTCTATGTTCTAGGTTCTTGTCCCAAGGTACAGTGTAATTATGTACTTGTTTAGGAAAGAAAACTTCAGAGTGAAAGAATAGATTACATAAACTTCTGGGCATATATTCTGCAGAGGCTAAATGGAAGACTACACTTTGCATCAAGGCAAGGTTCTACAATCTTAGCCAGAGTTAATTTCAAAAGAAAATGAAACTCCATTCAGTGACTACTAGATATAAGAGATGCCACATCTACAAAAGCAGATAAACTACTTCAGATATTACCCATATGTAATCTTTTAAATTTGCATTTTTAGTTAATTAATGTAAGAGTTCTTTGACACTACTTTGGAGGGAATTGTTCATGATTGAGGTTGAGCTGGTGTGGAAGAAAATAAAATTCAATTGAAATAAATTAATTTTTATTTTAACATAAAATAATTTAGATTAAAGGATATTGTCCTTATGAATTTTGAGATAAATCAAGGTGTGGAGCTGGGTGAGTTACAAATATTAACTTTTAATAATTTGCTGCATATTAAGAATATAATATTTCAAGTGTTTGGATAAAAGAAATACAGCAATTTTCCAAATTAGAAAACCTGACCAAAACTTCATTTTGCCTCTTTATCAAAATGATATAATAATCCATATATCTATTATAAATTTTGGACCTTATTTACTTTTTAAGTTGCTTACACTAGGGAGACAATAAGATGTTTACACAGATGAATTTGATATATTTAAGTGTTTCTAGTTTGGTCAATCAGATTTTACTAATCACTGTGCTTCAGCATTAACAATAAAATATCCTTTGTAGTATGAAATAAATGAACACTTCTCATTTTCTAATAAAAATCTGGTGATTCTTTTAGAAAAATTTGTGTGTATTTTCAAGGAAGCTCAAATGCAATTTCCATGTAGTCTTGGTAAATTAACATGAAAGATGTTCCACTGTATGTCATACATTTTATAATTTGCCAGATATGTTGCTTCTGTTTGAATCATTATTTTCATTTTGCAAAATCAATGTTGGGTTTTTGTCTTGTAACTAGGTAACTATGAAAGTCTTCCCATTTTAAGAGTGCACTGTCACTTTGTTTTATACCATTCAGGAAAATCTTATAGACAGATTTTACTGAACATGCCAAAGGCTGAATCAAGTGACCTTTTTCCAGATTTTGAAGTAAGAATTCATAGAATTAGCAATCTTTTGAAACTGTCATCCTGTAAAATAAAGAAAATTGATTACTATATGACTTGAAAATAGCAAGTTTAAATGCTCATAACAAAATGTAAAAGTTTCTGCTGTACAGGGAAAAATTGAAATTTCACTATTCTTTAATACATATGATAATAATTTCTACTTTTCCATAATCTTTTTGTTTCTCAACATATTTCCCTCTGAAAGGATGCTATCTTGTTTCTCTAAATGGAAGGTAAACTTTTAAAGAAATAGAACAGAGCCTAGTAAAAAACCAAACTTGTGCATCATTCAAGAAAATTAGAAATAATAGATTAAATATATGTAAAATATTCATTTGAAATGCAAACTGAGTAAGTCTGGTGTAGAACATACAGAACAGTTTCAGAATATTTTTCCTTCAATGGGTTTATTAATAGCTTCATGCCAAAAGTCTACATATTCATTTTATTCATTTTACTTGCACTACATTTGTGCATATTAATTACTGTCCATTCTGGCAGTAACTTTACATGCCAGAGGTATGCAATATTTGTTCTAATAAATTGAATGAGTTAAAATTAATTATGGCTTAAGTGAGAGAAGGTTTCAGTCTGGAAAAGACTTCATAGAGAAAATATTGTTCATTCAATTCTTGAATGATGAGTACAAATTTAATAGGTTGAGAAGAATGGTAAATATTTGTGGATGTAAGAGAAAAATGCTTGTGACAATGCAAAAACAGCATACAGAGGAAAGAAAAATGATTTCGAATAGTGTTATATAAACAGACCAGTTGCCTACCATGAATTTAATCATTATGAACTAAAAATATGTACTAACAAATTTTTTAAAATTAAATAATAAAACTGAGTACAAGTGTACTTAGAAATATTTGAGAGAATTGTCATTATATGGACAAATGAGTCACTGAATATTTTTCCCACCTAGATGATTTCATTATTATGTAAACTTCCTAAGAAGAAATTTCCACAGGAGGGAAGTTGATGAATCAGTTTTTCGTTCCCTTTGTGTCAAATGACAAAGTATGTCTGGAAAATCTAAAACAATAAAGCAAGATATTTATTATCTCTGTTTCATCAGTATGCTAGTATAATTTTATGCTCTTAGTTGATATATAATATTGAGAGAATAAAAGAGCTTGCATGCGAGCATTTTTTAAAAAGTTGTATAAAATTTGAAAACAGTTTTAAAATAGAGTAAATAAAAATAAAAACTATTAATAAAAATTTAAAACAGCATGCTTATGATTTTCAAATGTATAATCATATGTATGATTTCTTAAATCAGAATGATCAAAGATAGCTCATTCTTTAAAATGTAAATGAAGGAAAGTTTTAATCTAGAAGTTGTGAAATGAGAAATATGAGATAAACATAAAAATGTAAATTTCTTGTTAATTTGTCAACATAGTACGTCTGTTTTGCAAAATTTAATCATTCCTAGCATTCTGTTTCAGTGCCCTGATATTTGTGTGTCATTGAATTTCAACTTTTCTTCATTGGATCATATAAATTGTGGTACATTCATGTTGTGTTATACAGCTGTTATAAACTACATATAATACCAAAGAACTGGTCTATAAAGTCAATTGACAAATCAATTAATATGACTCTTTTACTCTAAATAAAGAATGAAATTAATAATAATGCCTCACATATTGCTATGTATATTTTAGTTTCTTTAAAAACCTTTCATAAATAATCACTCCTTTATATCTAATTGATCCTACAAAAATCAGGTTAAGAGATATTCTTTTCAACACTAATATGACAGAACAATTATGTCCATTTTTCATGCAGCTGGTTTTAGGCAAAGTTCACAAGCAATTTTTCTGACGTACAATGACATGGTATTTTTTCAAAGTTAAAAGCCATAAACTGGAGCAAAGAGATTTACATAATATCATCTTATCAATCCTATCAATAACGATACAGTCAAAACTGAAAACTATAATGTACACACTGGGAGAATTAGCAACCAAAGAAGCAGAATATAAAAGGTTGATTTTTCCTAGTGGAAAAAGTAGCTTGGGATCATAAAACAGTAAAATACATCTTTACCAATGTAGAACAAAAAGCAGAAATACACATTCACCTCTCCCTAACCCTCAAAATCCTCACAAAGTTTTATGACTTTTAGTGAAAGATAAGCTTAGTTTGAGTCAAAAATGCATGAATATGATCAGAAAATATAATGTAGCATAAATCTTTAACTTCAGGACAAACCTTCAGTATAAGTAATGTCATGTACTTATTGTACTCTGTCCTGGTGGAATCATGGAAAATTCTCATTTGTAGACTACATTTTTATGAGAAGGCAAATGAATACATGTTCAACAAAAAGGAACTGAGAACTAGAATTATTCATATTATCTTATAATATTTGAAGGTATTTCTTTGCATATTTAGAAGGTTGCTGTGTACAAGAGAACTTAAAATTGTTCTCCTTTATCTAGAGGATGTGGTCAGACTGCACGGGGAAAAAGTACCTGAAAACGGACTGCAGCATAACATAAGAGAACATTTCCTTTCCCTGGGAAAATGTTATTAGTATGCATTTGTAATACACAGTAGTATATCTGTAATTTTCATTATAGAGCTCTTTCAACTCCTTGGTTATATTGATGCCTAGGGATTTAATATTTTAAAGCTAGTCCGAATAATATTATTTCCTGATTTCTATTCCAGTGGGTTCATTATTGGTGAACAGGCATACTGTTGATTTTTGAGTGTTGATTTTATAACATGGAGAGCAATTTAGAAATAAACATCTTCAAAAATGTAATGAGTTACATGTTGGATTGTTCATGCAGAGGTAAATTGACTATTAGGAAGAGATTTATAAGGAATGCCAAGCTATGTGTTAGTGATTTGGACATAGAATTCTGACATAAAAAATCCTTCACAATATGTAATTCTTTGCAGAAAATGATTGTATAAGATATGTATAAAATTGCATAAGTTGTATATAAGATGTGTACAACATTGTATAAAATGTGACACGTTCTCAGGAAATATCAAATTTTTGTGGCAGTGTAATCCCTCAATAAAGAGACCATCCATGAAAATCATAAGTTTTACCTTGAGATCATTAAAAATAATTTGTTATACCATAAGTTATCCAGAAGTAATTGATACTAAATTTTGAGGATTTTTTCGGAAGAAATGTTAGTTGAGCACTATTTTACTCAACAAATATGTGTGAAGCAACTTTCTCTGGGATGTATTGAATCTGTTTTTTGACCTGACTAGGAGACTGGGAGACTTGACCTAATGAATTGAATTTTTTTGATTTTTAATTTTAGTATTATATTTTCTCCAAGGCCATGGTTAATCACGGATACAAAAACAAATAGGAAAATATTTTAATACAGTTAGATAATGATATTTAATTTTTATTTTCTTCATTAAATATTCATGTACTTTAGAATGATGACTGAGAAATGAGTAATTTCTATACTTTAATATTTTGATATGCACTGGAGTCAGGCATGGTGGTGTGTGCCTATAAGTGCAGCTTTCAGGAGGATGAGGCAGAAAAAGTCACAGCTAGTACAAAGACAGCCTAGTCTACATAGTGAGTTTAAGACCAATCTGGACCACATAGTGAGACTATGTCTCAAAAACAAAACAAAACAAGAAATGGAAAGAAAAGATGCATAGGAATGAAGTATTATATGACTATTATAATCACTTCAAATGTTTTTAAATATGTTTAATTATAATAATCTAGTTACTTAGATTACATTTCAGTGAAGATCATTTCATTCTCTGCTGGTTGCTTCATAATTAAAGATACCATGAGGATCAGTAATGCTAATTACTCACACCTCATTCACATTCATTCAAAGGAATGTTATCATGTAAAACACAAAAATACTGGCTGTGTATTTTTTATTAAAGAAGAAATAGCTTGTTTATACTGTTGTTAGCATAAATGCAATTTTATGTCAGAGTAAATATGTTATGTAACACTTAAAACCTTAAATATAGAGCCTAAATTGTTTGAGTATTTTTGTTTATTAGTTTCCAATGTTTATTTCTTTCACCAGCATTTACAACTATGACAAGTGATGCATAGGATTCCAGAGATCTTCTGAAACCCATAGAGTGAGTCTCTATGCTTAAAAATTATCTTAAGAAAATTAGTTGAAGTCCAATACTGTTCCCCCAAAATTATCAGTGTTGAAGATCCAGCCCAAGATATTGTACATGGTAGGCTAATTGTCTCTTACATGGCTATGTTCTCATTCTCTATGTTAAATAGCTGACTATATTAATGTTTTTGGATCATTGAACACAGCTGTTTGCAGTCTCTCTGTTTGAATGTCCACTTTGTATTCTTTGATACTGTGATTTGAGCAACTATTTCCAAGATGATAATATGTAATCTATTAACAGGTGATTTCTTACTGTTGTTTTTTTTTGTAGTTCTGTATTACGTGTAACCTTACACCACTTTGTTTTGTTTTGTGTTTTTCTCTTTTTCCTCTTAAATAAAATTTAAAAAAAAATCATTTTAAAGAAATGTAAGACCAACTCTCTCAAGCAGAGCTTGTCTCTATCTCTTATACCTAAACATACAACCAGAACACAAACTGCTTTATATATCATATAAGCATACATTTGCACATGTATCCTTAATTCAAAGTTATTCTCTTCAAAAAATTAATATTTGCTGATACTGCATGTAGGTCACTGTGTTTCCATTTTGGCTCAATTCTATGTAGCTTCTCATTCAGAAATCTAGACAAAAGCATATAGCCTTGTGAAATATGCTGTTTTTGTAGAAGAATATAGATGTTATAATTCTTATTTTGACTTTTTATTGTAAAATGAGCAGTGTAACTTTTGTAATCTGATAATGAAAATAAAGGTTATATCGAGATGGCTATTTTTCCTTAAGAAAACATGAATAGATTGTAATGCTGTTAAGGCATCACAATTTTAAAATGTGAGACTGTGGCATTCAAATATAATAAGATTGTTAGTGGGATCATTGATAAAAAAGTAAAAAGATGTAATATTTTTATTAGGAACTCTTTGATGCTGTATGAAATGTGGTGTGTTGATCTGTCCTCAGAATCTTTCCAGTGTCCTTTACCAATGTATGAACACAGAGAGGAGACATTTTCTTTTTTTTTTTTTTTTTTTTTCTTTTTTTTCTTTTATTTATTTTTTTTTTTTTGAGACATTTTCATACGATAGTTTCATGCTTCTTTAAGATTGTGCTCATGGATTAGCGAGCTGCCACCAGACTGGGAACAGCTAAATCCTAGTCCCTTCAGAAGCACAGACTGGCAAACAAGAGGTACCACTCTCCCACCTCCACCCTCCTGTAAGCAACCAACTTATCTGGGGAAAGGCTGTGGTGATAGTTATGGAGGTGAAACGCAATTGGATGCCTGTGGTGCTTTGGTGTTTCACTAGTATTGCAGATTTAGGAAACTGCTTTGACATCTGTCTGTCCAAAGGATATTGGTACACAGTGTGGCATCTAGGAGGATGTCTTTCTGAGAGTTGTAGCCATTATTGATTCTGTATGGTCTCATTTTGAGTTTCTATATCATTTCCATTGTTTTGTTGGGTCGAGTTTTATTTTCTTTTGTTTCATTTGATTGTGTTAAATCTAATAGCAGGACAAGCTATTTTCCTGATGGCAAGATATATTATGGTAACAGTTTTGGATTTACTATTGGCTTGCTTTGAAATTCCTTGTTGCATTCATTGTTTTACTTTTATTGTTTGTATTCTATTCTTTTCTGTTTGTTTTTTTACTATGTCTGATGTTATCTGCAGTTATTTTGAAAACATCAAAAGGCATTATGGTAACTATTTCTGAGTTTGTAATGTTTTGAGGTGCTGTATCTCTTACACTGGTTGGTTTCAATTGGTTTTATTCTGTCTTATCCTCTTTAAAATGAAATGAGATAAAATAAAATAGATAGTGCTTATGAAAATTAATGATATCTTGATTTTTTCCTAGTTTAATAAATTTTTCAATAAAGTTTAATGTATAAGAAGAAAAGTATATAAATCCTAATTGTACAACTTGCAATCTTATCATAAAATAAGAATATCTGTATAACCAAGACCCACATTAAAAAAAATACTACTACAAGCTCATTTGATTCCATATACCAAGAATTTTCTATTTACTTCTTTCCCACAGGAAATTAATACCATATTTCTGTTATTATAAATCAATTTTTTCAGATTTTGAACTGCATAGAAATAATACAGTATGCATTAAGTATTCTCAGAATTCCATTATACAATATTGTAATTGTGTGATTAATTCATATTGCATACAGTAGTAACTTGTCTATTTATTTATTTTTACTTATTTTTTTTTTTTTAATTTGGGTACTGGGGATTGAACTCATGCTTGCCAGGGAGACACTTGTGCTGCTGAGCTTAACCTCCAGCCCTAATTTGTTTAATTTTATTGCATTATCATACCTAGTTTTATGGATAAGCCACAATTTATTCACTCTGCTATTAATGGACTTTTGAATTATTCCTACAGTGGCTGTTTCAAATATTATTATGATCTTAAGTAGGTTTAACATGAAGAAAACAAAGCTTAAGCTTCAGAGACCTACAACAGGGAAATCCATTTCTATCATATCCTAGGTAGGACGAAAAAGTCAGATTCTATGCAACAGGTTGAGGAAAACATTTGAGGTAAGGAAGTCTTAAAGTGCTGCAAAATAAAGAGATCAGAATTGGAAAATGATTCCCATCTTTTTGTATTCATGATTAAGTTCAATTGTATCTTTGCTTTTTTTTTCTTTTCCCTTATTTTTATTGTTTAAAAAGCAGTTCTTTGTAATGTGGTATTCAGTATGAAAATGCAGGATGGGAAGGTGATCTGGCTGTGACATTGATCATTCTATTGTTCTCAGAGGTTGATTGAGCTCACCTGGCTGGCTAGATGGATGTCCTTTTCCTCTCTCACTGCTCCATGTGCTCCTTTGGGGAGCTGCTCTCTAGACAGTAGAGGATAAACACTACTTATAGGCAATTGTTTCCTCAGTCAAGGATATGTGAGTAGCTGTGCTCCCCTGCTACAATATCCAAACAAGTTCTTAACATGACAATATAGGGCTGGGGATTTAGCTCAGTGGCTTAAGCACCTGCCTGGCAAGCATGAGGTCAAGAGTTCGATCCTCAGTACCAATATATATATATATATATATATATATATATATATATATATATATATATATGAAAACATAAACTGGCACTCCATCTATTTAAAAATCTGGTCCTCTGAATTTCAGCACTCATTATTCATTATAATTTGCTTTCATTGGGGTGATTTTTAGTAGTCAAACTGTGGCTACCTTCAAAATGTTCTCTTCTTTTTAAAAATCCCAACTGTGCACAAGTGTACATTTTTAAGCTTGTGGTTATAAATAAAATTGATCAATGCAGTTGTTTACAGTGGTTTTGCAATTGCCCTGGAAGTTCTACCTTATGATTGCTTCACACCTGCATATGACTTTAAACGGGAGATAGAAGTTTTAAAGAGAATAGCACAGTGGAAAAATAATTTTTCTTTAACTTGAGGCTACTTTTATATTGTGAGGGCCTGGACCAAAAAAAGAATATCAGCTTTAGAGTCAAGATGACAAACCATAAAGTAGTGACTAACTCCAAGTGCAGCTTCACTGAAAATAAATAGTTTCAGGTAATCTTCTCAGAAGATTCCAAAAAAATTTTAATTTTCATTGACAAGTAATGAAGTCTTTCATAAAGAAGCATGCAAAATATAACATTTTTTGGTACTTTATGGCCTGGGATCTGGGTTTTAAACAGGTCAAATTAAACAATATTTGTAAAAAAATAATAAAAAGCCCTGAATCCAGACATTTTGATAATATATTTTATAATTCTAATACCATACACATTTTTGTACCTGTTTCCATTTTTAATGCATAGGTTTTTCATAATCAGGGCTCCCGGGTTGTGTAATCTTCAGGTTCTAGGAAACAGGTAGCCACACCTGCATTTTGACATTTTCATACAAGATTTTGAAATGTTATATACATTGGGGAGTAGTATAATTGGATTATATTTATACCCACACAGCTTCAGAAAATACTACCAAACTAAATTTCAAATTGGATAAATCTTTTACAATCACATCAGTGTTGCTTGAGAGTTCCTTTTGCTTTTCGGTTTTAGTGGGTGTGCAACACAGAACATTTTTAATATTAAATATCAATTTAAATAACTGATATTTTGTGAGCTGAAGTTTAGTTAGACTGTAGTTTAAATTTGAATTCCTTGATGATTAAGGAGGCTGACCAATTTTTCATAAGTCTATTTACTCTTTGAACATAATTTTTGTAGAATATCAATGCACTCAATTTATCTCATTTCTCATTTTTGTTGATTTGCAGTACTTGTGTAACTCTAGTTGTATCACCTTGGTTGTAAACATATTTTTCTATTTGATATTTTACCTTTTCATTCATTTAATGCTGCTTTTTAATTCATAGATGCTCATAATTTTAATGTAATATGATTTACTAATATTTCTTAATAGTCAATATATTTAGTATTCTGTTAAACGTTTGTCTACCTCAAGTTCATAGCGATATTTTAATATTTGATGGCCAAGTTTCATTATTTCACCTATAACATTTACATCTACAGTTTATTTGAATTATTTTATTTATATTGTATAGTTGGTGTAAATTATAGGTAAAGTTAACAGTTTCTTGGTATCTTGTCTATTGTTTGTTAGGTTTATTACAAGGTTTTTTTATATTTTAATGTCAAATATATGTCTTATGAATTGTATTTTCTAAATTTTAGCAAAATACAATTCATAGTCATATGCTGTTTGTGCTGATGATAATTTTGTTGCATTTATTCTTTATTCTGAAAGCACTTACAATTAAAAAGTCCTACCTATAAAATAATTATTCTATGAAAGAAAATACATTTTAATCTTCCAATAGTTGGAATGTTATTTCACTTTTCTCTGCTATTGTGGTGACCTAGAACTCCAGGGTAAGTAAAAAAAAATGGAGGGTATAGTAGTAGAATTCATTGTCTTGATAATTTTAACCTTAACCTAATTTCAGAGTTACAATTTTCAATATTTTATCATTTGCATTATGTGAAAATTCAACATGACTAAATAGAGGAGGAGTCATATTGGAAAGTCTCAGAGAAAAATCAATTAAAAATACATGTCATTTGGAGAAGGGAAAGAAAATACACCCTGATTCCAAAATTCAATTAGAAGTAAGTGACTTGCATATCAAATAATATATAGTCATAGGAATTATATAAGGTGAAACAATCACATAATTTTGACCTGAGGGCCTCCACCCACACCCAATATAGGAGCTGCCATTCCAAGGAATTTGTACACAGCTGATGGATCCCCAGAACCATGACAGAGTCATACCACAAGGATATACTTGGATTCTGTGATTCTGCACCATTTTTGATCTTTGCAAAATAGAGATCACTGCAGCCTGACCACATATTTCTGAGGCACACAACAGGGTCAAGTGACCAGGAAGCTGATCGCTCCTTCATGATCTGCCAGTTTGTTACAGACTGTGAAGTAATTTTCAGGCAGACTCGATCTGAGTTGAGAGTCTTCAATTTTTAACTCAGCTGTTTGGCTCACTGTATGGGAAAGGATCATTGAACCTATGGAGAAACATTGCAAATGAGGGAGATCATGAAACTCTGGAGACAGACTCACCACTGAATCAGTGTGGTGTATGCTACACACTGCAGGGCCTAATTAGCACCTGCAGAGACAAGAAGGAAAGAGATGATAAAGAAAATTGAAATGTTCTGCTGTGCAAAATGAAGAAACACTCTGTGCACCCACCCCAGCCCCCACTGCCAGTGGCATAGTAGATAGAGAGAGATGTACTATTGTAGTAATGCAGAGGGGTAATGAAAGGACTCTGAGGGACCAACTGAATGTGGGACTCAGAGAAACCATGGGCTGTTTTTCTCAGGTCTTCCACTGTTGAACTGCCACACATCAAATTGGTGAATGATGGCTGTGGAAGTATACAATGTAAGGAGATTTTGGTGGCCCACTGAGAGATATTCAGAGTGTTGCTATATTAAGCATCAGGCTCAAAAATTCATATCTTGAAGCCAAAACTAATCTACACATCTGAAGAGTTGAAAGAGTAGAGTAATCATATTGCTAGGATTTTGTTTCATCCTTTAACAGAACTGTTTGCAGTTTCACTGTTTTAATGTCTACTTTTTATGCTTTACTTTTGTAAATTGAACAACTGTTTCTAAGAGGACAACATGTTGTTTTTCAACTAGTGATCTCTTACTGTTTTTATTGAAATTATGTATTATTTATACATTTTTCTGTTTTATTTTTTGTCTTTAAATAACATTTAAAATAAATAAGAAGAAACTTCTCTGTCCCACTTCTTTTATTGACATCACATACTAATTTTAATTGTTTATTTTCCTTGTTCCTCCTCATTTATTCTACTCCAGCCACCATGACCTCCTTAGGTGACTCCTCAAATGCAACAAGGAATCTTGTTCCACTTGCTAAGTATTCCTGGGAATCCTTATGCCCAAGATGTACACACAGTTTAATTCGTCTCTTCCTTCAAGACTGTATTCAATGTCACCTTCTCTAAAAGAAGTGTGCTAATGATAAGTGATAATTATTTTACTTTACTCTATTTTTTTGAAGTGCTAGGAATTTAAGCCAGGTCCTCAGGCATGCTAGAAAAGTGTTCTACTATTGAACTACATTACCAGCTTTGTAACTTAAGTTTTATTCAAAACAAATTTGAATATCTAAAATTACATTATGAGTTGTATGCTTATTTTCATATCTCAGCAGAAAGTGAGCTCCCATTAATTTACATTCAGAAATATGGTTTTAGAAGATGTAAAACGGAGTGGTATATGGTAGATATTAGTAAGTGAAATACTCATGTTAATTCTTAGAGATACACAGGAAAGCTAATGGCCACATGATTTCCATTTCTCCATTATGTGAACAATGAATCAGAGGTTTAGATTGATAAATGAGTTCTCCAAAGTCAAGCAGCTTGTGACTGATACTGTTTGGAGTGAAAACAAATGCTTTGTCTTTTTTTTTTTAAATGATGTAGCAGCATAACAGAAAAGGAAGGATTAACTTTAGAGACAGAAGCAAAAAAGCTACAAGAGGAAGACAGGGTTTTAAAGGAGGTATTATAAAGAATGCTTATTTAGGAGAAAAAGTGTTTTTCTGAGGAGTCTAGAAAGCAAAATCATGAGAATGATATTCAGAAAAATGAAAATATGGATGAGAGAAGGGACAGTTTAGCAAATCAAAGCTGGGGAACTTATATCATTCCAGTATATTAAATATAAATTGTAAATAATTGTGAAATGGCTGGACTGGGCATTACCCAAAAATCAGAGAAGTGATGGGTGCAATAGTTAATCAAACATGAATAATGAACCTATGGTTTGAAGTGTGGAAGTAGTGTGGCCAAGCCATTAGGAAAAGAATATGTGATATATTTTGAAATAAAATTATGTGATGGTAGATCTAGGAACAGAAATATAAACAAAGATATGTCATTAAAAATGAATGAATGAAACTTGTTGACTAATAGCCTATCCAGAATGAATGACTAACAAAAATTCTGATTATTACAGCCAAAGAATATAGTATTTATGTTGTGAAGATAAAAAAATTATAAGCAACTTTTATTGTGTCATATCTCCAAGAAGATTAGAGTAGTAACTTGAGGAATATTAAATCCAACTCTTAAATCACAGTTGGGACTTTACACCACATAAAATTCAAGCAGCAAATAGAAGAGAATTATATGTGCATAGACTTTTTTAGACTGTGACATCAGAATAATTTTGTGTTTATAATTTGTTTACAAGGAAACAATAGATTGATAAATTTTTATATTAATTCAATTTTATACTTGCAGTTTTTAATTTCTTTAATTTTAAAAAGCAAAACAGAAAAAGGGCATAGAAATGATACAAAATTTCAAAAATAGTAGGGAATTAACACTATTTAATATATTGGATATTGTTATCTCAAAACTAGTTACTCAGTTTACAAAATCTGGAAACAAATTTGATTAATCAAACAATGATAGCACAAAATATTATTTTTGATGAACTAAGAGAGATTAGTAGTATGTCTCTATTATCTATCTATATACATACACTTATATATGTTTACCAACATACATATAATTTTTTACTTTCTTCATTTTTCCTTTCAATATCCCAATACTTCTGTCCTTTTGAGCATTTTTCCCCTTCATTTTTTACAATATCTTTTGTATAGTTTGGATCTTATTATTATTTCAGATTTTTATTTTTATTACATTTATACTAGGGGATAATAACATTTATAAACATTAGTTTGATTTATTTTACTTATGATTGTGGTCTCCAGTTTCCTCCATTTACTTGTAAAAGCCTCAAGATTATCCTTTTTATAGCTGAATAATATTCCATTGTATAAAAATACCACATCATTTTTATGCATTCTGTGGTTTATGATCATTTTGGTTGTTTCCAAGATTTAGATATTAAAAATTCTGCTATTATAAACATGGATACACATGGGTGCACATATATCACTATGACATGACATTTTCATTTTTTTTTTGAAAAATACCCAGAAGAGCAATAGCTTGAATAACGGAACTTCTTATCCTAATTTTTTAAGGAATCAAAAATTCTGTAATTTCAAACAGAAAGCAAGACAGCAATTCAAAATTAATATTCACTGGTTTTATTTTTTTATTTTAAAGAGATTAAGACAAAACAGTACATAACAAAGCAGATCAGAACAGAACAATGTAAGCAACACCGTATTTCACCAGAAGACAATCCGTAATTAACAGTAACTACCACAATGTCTCTTTCTTTGAAATAGTTGAGTATAAATTCACATACATAGTATCAAACATAAAATAATAGGAAAGAAGATCAGATTTGAGAAGGACGGAGACATGTGTCACTGTCCAGCAATAGGCTAGTTTTTAATCTGTCATCATGATTACTCAGGGCTTCCGTGTGCCGATGACAAGTAGAGATGACAGTCTGGCTAGAGGGAGGAGACTGAGTTTTCTGAGCCCCTTAAAACCTCCTGCACCTGCTGATAGGCTAGGTCTGAACTCTGGGACTTTGGCCTCACAGGGAAGTCTAACTTTCAGTGGTCATATTTGTAGTCAGGGCTTGTTTTGAGGTGGCCTCTTAAGGCAGTTTCTCCTAAGGTGGGTTGGCTTCTGGGAGCGACAGCAGGTTAGTGTATTTATCCAGATCTTCTTGGAGGCAAGAGAATCAGACTTCAGTTCTGTTTCTTTTAAGGCCACAAAAAGGGAAGCTACTTTTCAATCTCTCTGTTTTCTCTCTTTTGCTTTCTCCCAGTCCCAATACTGAATCATAAGGAGGCAGTTTTGCTAAAGTCTGAAGTTTACTATCTAGATCAAAATCTATGTTTTGTAACTTTTTTCTAATATGTGGGATTAACTGGTTAATAACCATGTCTTTAAGCAAAACATGTCCCTCTATTGACTCAGGGTCTATGGTAGCATATTTTATCACTGCCTCTAATAAACAATCAAAGTCAAGGGTTTTCATTTTTCTCCTGAAAAATGCCTGGCAATTTAAAATAACTAGAAGGTTTTATTTTTGTTCTTCTTAGACTTTCAAGAACACGTGTCTTGTAATGTTTCCTAATCCAATAACTCACTTTGTTGCTAGTCCAGTAGGAGTCTTGCATAGGGACTGCCTGCAATTCAGTGGGAATTGGTAGTTCCCCTGGCTGCCTATCTTTTGAACTTTGAAAATTACTATAAGATATTCATCTCTAAATGCAATAGCAACTTATAATGCTGCTTGTCTCTCACTAGAAGTCAATATTGGATTTAAGAGTAACATTACATATTTCTAATTAAGCTGATAAAAATCTAAATATATCCTCTAATGACCTCAATGTACTTATCAGGGCCATTTGAAAGTTTTCCAGTATCTGACATTATCTGTTTTTGTTCACTAAGAGAAAAAGACACGTGAACTCTGGAAGTTCCAAAGCATCCATTTACTTCCTGTAAAGAATATTTTCCTTGAGAAGCTTTCATAAACTCAGCTAAGAATTTGTTTCACCTTGTAGTAGCCTGAATTACAGCTGGCTTGGAAGCCCCATCCTCAAGGCTGGCAGGGCTACCAGGAGAAACCTTAGGTTCAGTAATGATAGGTGAGGTGTTGATTAAGGTGTCCTTCTCTTCAGATTTCGAAGGTGGGGAAGAGCAGCCTCAGGCTCTGGGATAGTGAATGTTTAAAGGGCCAGAGTTGCTTGCTTTTCACGTGTCTGCCATTTACAATTGGAACATATATAATACCATCCCTTAATGCAAAGAAAGTCTGATCATAAGACAATTCTGACCATTTTCCCTCTTATTAAGAGTATGTCTCTACTTGTAAAAGAATATAATAATTAATAATTTTCTCTGCATTCCTTTTGGGCTCTAGGGAGTAGGTAAGTCTTGTACAGATGCAGAAAAATATCAAATGGTCTTATTCAACAAGCAAGGGTAGAACAGTGTTTGAGAATGTATTCAAAAGGAGTAAGGAGATTTACACTGAGTGACACATGTCTGCAATGTAAAATACAAAGTGTAAGGCTATGAGACTTTTGACAATGAGCCATCTACCTATGTAAAGACAAATAATCAGACATCCCTTTCTTATTTCTATTTAATAACATCCTCAAGGCATCTCTAGGATTGATGTCCCTCCAGGGCAAATGTATGCTATCTATAGAGAGTAGAAAACTAAATTCAACCAAGCTATCCAACCGAGAATTGCCATGCAATGTTGCTTGCCAGGTAACTTGTGGACTTTGTTTTTATAAGACTAATTGTGACATGAATGTTTAAAGAAGAAAGCATAACTTTACAATAAATGATTGCGTTTTGTTTATTGTTAAAAGGTGAGTTAGAGCACTTCTCTGGCTGTGCTGTGAAAGATATTTCCTCTGAAGATAAATAAAGACAATAAATAAACTTGTAGAACTCTGCCCTGGGTTCTCGAGCCAAGTCTCCAAGTCATTTGTGTCTTCTATCTAATTACCTAGGCAAACGTTCCTAGCAGTGAGACATGGATATGCTTTTTAAAAAATATTTATAATTTCAAATATCACAGGCTAAACTTATCAATTATCATTTAACAATCACATTTTATATGTTAGTAAAGGCACATAAGTATTTTATGCATACTGAAAAAGGTGACTAAAATCTCTTTTATTTCCTGTTTTCCTAGTTAACATCTGTAAGGTACAAATGCAAATCATTTCCTATCAGCTTCTTTGAAATGTAAACAGTTGATGCAAGTTATCTGAGCCTAATTTTCTGAATGGAGAGGTAGTGTAATTTCCTGAAAATTTAGAGGAATGTTTTTAGTTTACTAGCAGAGAGGTATAAGTGTGATAGATAAGCAATGGTTTTTCTGTAATCTGGAGCCAGCTTCCATGGAGGAACCTTTAGTTATCTTCCAGAGAGTAGCCTTGACTATGAGTTATCAATTTTTCTCAGTTTCTATTGGCCCAGATAACCAGGAGCCAAAGGAATCCAGCTCTCTGGTCAACATTTCATTGGCCATTGGCTTAAATGAGGACTCATCAAAGAGATACTGAGTAAACCTGTCCTCTGCTTTAAGAGAGAATTAGCTATTGAAGTAACCACTTTTTATCAAAGTTTTATAAGAGATAGTTAAAAGCCTGTGTAAGATCATTGCCTCATACTTTATGAGTTTACACTAAAGGTTTTAAGTTCATAGCTTATTGTCAAAGAATTTTCTTATACACATAAATGAAAGGTTTGAAAGACTCCCTTTGTATAAATATGTTTTGCTTCCATAAGTGTGCTTCTTTTGGAAATCTGGTTTTACCCAATGTTAGTTCTTTCCATTGTGTCTCAGGTTTAGTCAACCAAGGGAGGCATACCCAGAAACTAAGATGAGACATGCCTTTTATGTGTGTTCTATTGGATAGGCAAAATTCTGATGTCTTTTTTGACCCAGAGATGCGCTATGTGTACTTTATCTAAGATGATTCCTTGTCTTAGGCACTAGCAAATACTCATTTTCTATGGACTTATTAAGAAAAAAAATTTGGCATACTCTAGAGTTATTTCTGAATTTCCATGTTTCTGAAAAGGATAGTACAAAGTAAGGGAAATAATTAGAATGAAAGCCAAAGAAAGGAAACTAAAGCAGAACAGGCTTGTTATTTCCTCTAAGGTATACAGAAGGATCAGAGACAATCTGTCCCAGGAAACTTGTCTTCCAAATTTTAAGGCTGGCCACCAGCCTAGTGCTGTTTAAATGGTGGAATAAATCCTCTGTTTCATAGGCATGTATATTTTCTAATTCAGAGATAGATTTTATTACAGAAAGTGCATTTTACAGTAGCTTATATTAAAGTTTACTAGAGGCATCCTAATGTTACTCTCTCTAATGTTATTGTCTATATTGATTCAAGTAAGCAGTACCATCAAGTTTGATCACTAGATTAAATGCAGCATGTACAATGAGGAAACCTTAAAACCTCCCCAAGTTTTAACTTAGATAAACCACATTTTTAAGAAAACTATTACTGAAAAAGCATAAACAATTATAAGCAATGGGCCAAAACACAACAAAATTTGAGGCATAAAATATTTTAGCTAAACAAATCCAAGTCCAGAGTCTATGAAACAAAAGCAAACTCTTACCTCTGTGCAATGATCTCATAGAAGATCTTCAAATGATGTAAGAGAAATAAGCTCCAAAACCACTAGATGTCTGATAAGAGTTCATGTTCTCTAAAATCAAAGAATGAATTTTATGAACAACAATGGTTAAGAGCACAATGTATTTATTGAGAGAAAGGAAACATCTGTCTGAAAGAGAGACAGAAGGGTCCCAAGTGGCCTTCCAAAGACTTTTCTATGGATTTATAGAGTAACATCACAAAGTGAGGCAGGTCTAAGGTGAAGAAAAAATGTGAACTTACAAGGTGGGCATGAGATGGCAGAGAACTACAGTCAACCAATAAGATTAATTACTCATTAAATTGATTAATCAAGGACAAATGAGGAATCAGTCACGTAGCAAGCAGGCATGCTTAAAGAGCAATAACTCTATAGGGTGTTGAGATGGTGATTCCTCGCTTCCTCAGATTACAGAGATCTATGCATAATATCAACTCCTCATGCTTATCCTTAGGAAGTCTGTAAATGTATTTGATTCATCTTATGTCTTGAAATCTTGCCCACAGTATAGGCGTCTGCCTCCTTATCTGGCCTTCTGTACTGACTCCTTCAAGGTTCTAGCCCTGTCTGACTGCCTAAAAATTATAGTTCTTCTACCTATAACAATACGTAGAATATCATGTCTTTCCGAAATAACAATAGAGTTCTTCCTTTCCTAAATTTATGTGTCTTATTTTTTTCTTTCTTGATTGGTCTGGCTAGTAATTACAAGTACTATCTTGAATAGAAATTATAATAATGGTCATCCTAATTTTATCCCTGATTTTTAGGGGGAAGACTTTTCTCCTAACTTAATGTGATATTGTCTTTTATACATAGCTATTATCAAATTCACATATCATCATTCTATGCCTATTTTAATTAGGGTTCTTATCACAAAGAGATGCAAGGTATTTTAAAAAAATCTTTTCCTTATCTAGCATTATAATTTTTTTCATTTTGACCTTGCTTCAATTCAAGTGATGCATGACATCTATTATTTTGCTTGTGTTGAAATATCTTGATTTTCTGGTATGAAATCTAATTTATCAGTTTGGCGGAATAGTTTTACTAATGTGATGCATTCCATTTGCCAATATCTAGTTGATTATTTTTTCATCTATGTTCATTAAGAATATTAACCTGAAGCTTTATATTTATAGTTAAATTTTTATCTAGTTTTGGAATCAGATTTATGGTGACTTCCACATGGGAGTTTGGAAGCACTCCATGCCTTTCAATTACTTTAAAAACATTTGAAGAATGCAGGTAATATAACATTCTTTAAGATTTTTCAGAATTTTTTAAATTATAAAATCCTAGGCTTTATTGAGTTGGCAAATTATTACCCTCTTAATTTCATTGCTGTTTGCTAAATTATTCAATTTTTAGTTTCTTCTTAGGGTAGATTTTTTAATTTCTATGAGTAATAGAATTTGTCAATTTCTTCCACATATTACAATTTTGTGAAATAAAATTTTTATAATAGTTGCTATCTGTTTTTTTACAGTGTCTGTTGTGATTTCAACTTTTATTTCTTCTTTTTTTATTAAGAGAAAAAAGTGAAATATAAAAAGGCAAAAATAATATTGACTTTCAAAAAATTAAAATAAATCTCTAGATGATAAATTACACGTTGTCATCTTAGAAGTAGTTGTTCAAATTAAAAAAATCAAAGTATAAAACTTGGACAGACAATCAAACAAAGACAATACACAAACCATTCTGTTTTATGATCCAACAAAATCATAATAGTATGGTTATCTGTCTTACATGCTTAAACATACGTAGAGTTGTATCATTTAGAGCACTTCCTTCCCAATCATTTTTACAATATCTATTATACATTTTAGGTATTATTACTCTTACAGTTTTTATTATTCTTTACACTAGAGAGGCAATCTCATATTTGCAAATGAGTCTTATTTATTTCACTTATGAGGATAAACTCAAGTAGCCTCC
This sequence comes from Cavia porcellus, assembly GCF_034190915.1. Taxonomy (NCBI): domain Eukaryota; kingdom Metazoa; phylum Chordata; class Mammalia; order Rodentia; family Caviidae; genus Cavia; species Cavia porcellus. The sequence continues at coordinate 73,937,887 of NW_026947486.1, forward strand.
ATTTACCTATAAAAGCCTCAAGATCATCCTTTTTGTAGCTGATGTGTATGTATATCCAATGTATGATAATACTACATTCTTTTTCACTTAAAAAAATATTAAGTTAAAAGAGGACATAACAAAACATTTCAGAACAGAACAATTTAAGTAACCTAGTGTTACAAGATAACTCAACGTAGCAGTAGCTACCACAGTGTCTCTTTCCTTGAAATATTTAAGTATATCTTCATACACTATAGTAATACTACATTCTTATCATCCACTCTGCAATTGATGGGCATTTTGGTTGTTTTCAAAATTTATCTATTACAAACTGCTCTTACAAACATGGGTGCACATATGTCTTCGTGATACGAGCTTTTCAATTTTTCTGGGAAAATAAGTCCTTTGTCTGAGGGATTGCTGGTTAAAATTCTTTCCCATTCTGTGGATTTTATTTTCACTTTGTTAATGATTTCTTTTGAAGTACAAATCTTTTTAATAATACAAAATTCAGTTGTTCATTCTTCGAAGAATTTCCGATGTGGTTTGCATTTTATTCATGAATTCTCTGTTTACCTCTATCTCTCTAAGATTGCTTCCTACCTTGTCTTCCAGTAGATTTAGTGTTTCTGTTTCAGTGCTTATGTCTTTGACCATTTTGACTTTAGTTTAGTGCATGACGATAGGCAATTTTTCTAACATCAATTATTAAAAATGCCATGCTTTTTTTAGTGAACATGTTTGGCCCTTTTGGCAAATATAATGTGGCTGAGGGTCTTTGTAGTTGTATTTGTGTATTCTAACATGTTGTATTGATCCTCACGTCTTTCTTTGCCAGTAACATGTTGATTTTATGACTTCAGCTTTGTAGTATAGTTTCAAGCCAGGAAATGAGATACCCCCTGCCTTGCCTTTGTTGCCCAGAATAACATTTTCTATGCTAGATTTTTTCTGTTTCCAATAGAATTTTAGGAGTTTTTTTCTCTATATCTCTAAGGGATATTAATGGTATTAATTTTGATTGGCACTGCATTAAATCTGAATTACATTATTGGGAATAGGGTTATTTTCATAGTGTTGGTTCTTCTTAACCAATAACAAGGAATATTTTTCCTTTTTCTAAGATATATTTCAGTTTCCTTTTTTTACAGTCATATAATTTTCAGCATATAGGTCTTTTACATTCTTAGTTAGGTTAATTCCGAATATTTCATTTTTTTGGATGGTACTGTGGAAGGTGATATTTCCGTAATTTCTCTCTCAGAGAGTTTTTTTTTGTTTGTCTACTAGAAGGCTATTAATTTTTGAGTGTGGACTTTGTATCTTGCGAAACTGCTGAATTTGTTTATTACCTCTCGTAGTCTTTTAATGAAGTTTTTTGGGTCTTCTGGATAGAGTGTCATGTCACCTGCAAATAGTGAAATTTTAATTTATTGTTTTCCTATCTTTATTCCTTTTAATTCTCTGTTTTGTCCAATTGCTCTGGCTAATATTTCCAGAACTATATTTAACAGATATGGTGTTAGTAGACATCCTTTTCTTGTTCCTGATTTTGGAGTGAAAGATTTCAGTTTTGTCCATTTAGTATAGTGTTGGCTATTGGTTTGTCATAATTAGACTTTATGAGATTGAGGTAGGTACCATCTGTTCCAATTTCCTGTAGGCTTTTTTTTTTAAAATCATGAACAAGTTTTGGAATTTATCAAAAGTTTTTTCTGCATCTATTGAGATGATCGTGTGTTTTTTTTTTTTTTTTGCTCTGTTGATGTAGTGTATTATATTTATTGATTTGCATGTGTTAAACCATCCCTGAATTCCTGCATTAAATCCCACTTGGTCATGATATATAATCTTCTTGATGATTCGCTGCATTCAGTTTGCCAGGATTTCTTTGAAAATTACATTTATGCTCATCATATGATTGGAATATAGTTCTCCTTTTTGGTTGGGTCTTTCTCTGGTTTTGGTATTAGGGTAACACTTGCCTCCAGGAATGAGATAGGGAGGATTGCTTCCCTGTCAACTTTATTGAAGAGTTTGAATATTTTCATCTAATGTTCTCCAATTTTCTTGTAAAATACAACTGTGAATCCTTGGACCTCAGCTTTTCTTTGATTGTAAATTTTTAATCACATTTTCAATATCAATAGCTGATATTGGGTTATTCAAAATTGTTATATCTTCTTGTTTGAGCTTTGATATTTCATATGTTTTTAGAAATCTGTCCATTTCCTCTGTGTTTCCCACCTTATGTATGTAGATATTTTCAAAGTAGGTACTCGTAATCAGTTGAATTTTCATGGGATCTTTCGTAGTTTTACTTTTTTCAATCCTTATTGCATGAATTTGAGTTTTTTTTTTCTTTTTCTTGACAAGGTTAGCTAGAGATTTATCAATTTTGTTTATTCTCTCAAAAAACAGGTTTTGATTCATTAATTCTTTGTATTGTATTTTTAGTTTCAATTGCATTAATTTATGCTGTACTCTTTACTATTTCCTCTGTTCAATGAGCTTTTGGTTTTACTTGCTCTTCTTTTTCTAGAAGCTTGAGAAGCAGCATTAGATCATTCACTTGTGCTCATTCTATTTTCTAAATATGGCATTTTATTGTTATATATTTTCTTGTTAAGACTGCTTTCATTGCATTCCATAGGTTATGGTATGATGAATCCACATTCTCATTGAATTATTGGTATTCATTTTTTATTCTTTAATTTAATCTGTAGCAGCTCACCTGTTGTTGAGAAGTTTGTTATTTAATTTCCATATATTTATGCAAGTTTTGAAATTTCATTTGACATTATTTTCCAATTTCAATGCACTATTGTCAGATAGTATGCATGGGGTAATTTCAATCCCTTTACATATACTTAAGAGTGTTTTATGATTTATTGTATGGCCTATTTTGGAGAATGTTCCATTTGCAGCTGAGAAGAATTTATATTCTGATGTGGTTTGGTGGAACACTCTGTAAACATGTGTTAAATCCATTTACTCACAGATATGATTCTGTTCTATAATTTCTTTGCTGACCTTTTCAATTGATCTATCTTTTTGTGACAATGGGGTATTAAGGTTCCCATTACAATTGTGTTCTTGTGTATTTGGTTATTCATGTCCAGTAGTATTTGTCATATGTAGTTATATGCTCCTGTATTTGGTGCCTATGTATTTATAACTGATAGTTTTTTCTCTTGAATTTTCCACTAACAAGTATGTAGTGATCATTTTTATCTCTTTTAATCATTTTAGGTTTGAAGTTTACATTGTCTGCAAACAATAGTTACCCCTGATTTTTTCTGGGTTCCTGTTGCATGGAATACTCTTTTCCATCCCTTGACTTTTAATCTATAAGTTTCCTATTTAGTCAGATGTGATTTTTCTATACAGCATATTGTGGGATCTTGTTTATTGATCCATTCTGTCAATCTGTTTCTTTTGATAGGTAAATTAAGAGCATTTATATTGACAGATGTAACTGATTTGTACTGGCTCAACTTTGTCATGCTATGCTCCTCTTATTGGTATCTGCTTTTCCTTCTTGTATAATTGCCTGCCCTTCCTGGAGGTTTCTTCCTGTTGTTGTTTGGAGATTATGGTCATTTTTTCTCTATCTGGTATGTCTTTCAATACTATTTTATGGTTGATTTCATGGACATGAATTTCTTCATTTGTTGTTTGTCAAGAAATTATCTTTTTTCTCCATCAAATTTGAAAGAAGTTTTTGCTGCGTATGTTAATCTAGATTGAAAGCTGTTTTCTTTTAGGCCTTGAAATACTTCACTCCAAGTTTGTCTTAACTTGAGGGTTTGTCCTGAAAAGTCTGCCATGATTCTAATGGGCTTTCCTTAATATGTAAGTTGTGGCTTTTCTCTAACAGCTTTTAGTATTCTGCTTATGCTGTATGTCTGAGATCTTAATTATTGTACGTGTGTGTGTGTGTGTAGATTTATGTTGGTTATGACTGTTTGTCATGCTGGATATCTCACTTATATGTATATTGAATTTTTTCTTCCCCACGTTTGGGAAATTTTCTACTTTACTTCTGTAAAATCTTACTGATGTCATTCGCGTTGACTCCTGCATATTCACTGATGCTTATTAATGGTATATTCTTTCCCTTGACATCATCTTGGAGCAGCTGAATTGTCATTTCATGCTGCTTTGTTATTTTTAAAAGTTCTATCTTTTCATGATCATTAACCATGATCCTGTCCTCAAAGTCCAAAATTCTATCCTTGGCTTCATTTATACAGTTTTGGCAGGTTTCAATAGAATTTTTTATTTATTAGATATCTCTTGGAATTTGTTGCATGGATTCTGCTTATTTTCTACTTAGTTCATTCATGGTTTAAGTCTGTTTCCTATGCTTTTGTACTGTTTAATTCTATTTGTTCTTTATCTACACTGAGCAACTCCTTTACTAAGGTTGTTATTTCTGTCTTTACATGCAAAACTATTTCAAATTTGATTTCCTCTGTAGCCTCTTGGATTTGTTAATTTAATTTGCTACCTTTTCAGAGATTTCAGATGGATGATCTTTAAAGTCCTCTATTTCAGTGTCTCCTGTACTTGCTCCTGATGGACTAGATGTTTGAGATTGCATTTTACTTTTTTGTTTTGTCGTTTTCACCCTTTGATGTATTATTTGGTCTTTCAATCTCATTAAACTCAACTATCAGTCGTGTGTATATTAGGGTCCTACTGTGTGATTGATTTTTCTCCAGCTGCTGGGTACCACAATGAAGAGTTGGGTTTGAATTCCTCTGAAGGGCCTATTGGGTGAGTCCTATATTCTTCCTATGCTGACTAGCCTAGGCATATTCATGTAAGTTAACCCTTAGTTCCTGCTATTACTGTCTTCAGGTTGTTCCATGTCACCAGATACCCCTGTTGATAGTGTTTGTCTCAGCTGGGACTCTATTGCGTTATTAGGCATCTCATAAGCCCTTTTAAATTTCTCCATGTTGGGGGAGGTCTTATTGGCACCCTCCTCCACCTACCTGATATTCTCTTTGTGTAGTAACGACTCATGTACACACACTCTTGCCAAATTCACCAAGGTCCTACAGCTGGAGAGAGCTTCAGTACTTCTCCTCTTTACCCACTGAAGACCTCTGTTTTAGTGTAAACTCACCAAACTGATGGAAGCTTGCTGAGTTCCTCTGTTTGGATGAGGGGTTGCCAATTCTCCCATTAACCTAGCATAGTTAATCTGCTGCACTCAAATGTTCTGGGAGGAAGAGTGGAAGCCAAAGATAAACAGCAATACTAGGTCTTGGAGGTGAGGTGATCTCCAAGGGCTGTGGGATGGCAGGGTGCAGATTTGGCCTGTGCCTGGCCCTGTACACTACTGGAAGTCAGGGATTCTGAGGGCTACAGGACAAAGTTTTTTATTTCTAATTAGATTAATGTGATTATTTTTTCTCTTTTTCATGGAAAGTTTAGCTTTATTACTTAAAAGAAATAGCTCTTCAATTGACTGATTATTTTGATTATAAAAATCTCATTATCATATAGTTTTCTCTAATATTAATTCTTTCTTTCTTTATTTGCATTTTGGGCCTGGATTGTAATTGTCTCTTGAATGTCTTAAATTTCTGCATAGGCATGTTTGCTTAATCTTACTTTTTTCAAAATGTTGGCATTTATTGCAATTAAATTCCCTATTCAGTTTGCTTTCAGAGTGTCACAGAGGTTCTAGTGAGTTGTACAGGCATTGTTATTAACTTCCAAAAAATGCTTAAGTTTTTGCTTCATTTCTTCTGTGAATCCCTGATTGTTTAGGATTGCGTCATTAATTTTCTATGTGTTTTGGCATTTTTCCTAATTTCCTCTGCCACTGATTTCCATTTTCATTGTACAATGGTCTTGTAGTACACATGGGGTGACTTCAATTCTTTTATATTTATGTAATAATTCTTTGTGGACTAATATGCGAACAATTTTAGAGAAAGTACCATGGCAGAAATGAATTTATATTATCCGGCGTGGTGTTGCATGCCTGTAGTCCTAATATTCTGGTACCTAATGCAGGAGATCAACATGATTTTGAGGCCATCCTGGTCTACACAAAGAGTTCAAGGCCAGCCTGGACTATAGAGTGAGACTTTATTTCAAAAAAAGACAGAAAAATGAATACATAATCTGTTGTAGAGGAGTGCAATACTTCATCGATAATCTATTCAGTATGTATGTTCAGCGATGTGGTTCAGCCCTGATATTTCTTGAATTTTGTTTTGATGATCTTTTTGTAAATGTCCTGTCTTAAGAACTCTCATTATCTTTATATTAGTATTTATTTGATTTCCTATTTCCTGAAATGTTTATTTCATGGAGAAACTCCAAAATTCTATGCATAATTATTTAAAAGCTTTATCTTTACTTGTTCAATTTTCCCTTAATTAGTATATAGTGAACTTCTTTGTTGTTTCCAGTCAGTTTTATAATGGAGTTTACCATGACTCAGATTAAATTTTTCACTCCTGCTTGTTTTGGAGGACCTGGTGACTGAAATTGTTTTCTCTTCTTTAATTTTTAGTCTATGAAAATCTCTTTGGATTTGGTGAATGCAGAAGGCTGCTGGATTCTGGTTTTTGGCCAATTTTTCCAATCTATTTCTTTTAATTAGAGAGTTGAATCCATTAACATTGAGCAATATTTCGGAAATGTGTTGATCATATACTATTATTTTATTGTTTATATATTGGTGCCTACTTTTCATGTCCTCTTTTTTGTTGTTTCTTCATGCTCTTCCTTGATATTATCATTTCATATTGATTTTTAACTTTAACTGGTTGATTGATTTTTAACTTTTTAACTGATTGATTTTTAACTTTTTAACTCATTTCATAATTTCTTTCTAGGTTATTTTTGAGTACTTATGGAATACTGGTTTAAGTATTTGTATATCTCTTGACCTGACATACATCATGAAATCTGATTATTTCTCCTTGTAAGTTGAAGGAAAGATTTCTGGGTGTGTTAATCTGGGGTGAATATTGTTTGCTCTTGACACTTGAAATATTTCACTGCAAGCTCTCCTGGCCTTTCAGATTTGTGGTAGATTTCTGCTATGTTTCTAATGATTTTACCTTTGTATGTGAATTTGTTTTTCTCTGATTGCTATTAAATTTACTTTGTTGTTGTTGTATATCTGACAATTTAATAAGGCTATGCCCTGGTGTGTTTTTTTTTTTTTTTTCATCTTAGTTGTTTGGTGTCCTAGAAGCCTCACTTATTTATATGCTGAGATACTTTCTTTAATATTTGGGAAGATTACTCCTTTGGTTTCTGTTGACAAGTTTTAAATTCCTTCTGTGTTATCATCTATATTTCTTTTAACTCCAGCTAGATTAAAGTTACTCTTTTCAGTGTCATTAAGTAGATGATAGAAGACATTTTTTTTTATTTTTGTGTGTGTAATATTTCTTATGTACTTTATATTTTCCCATTTTGTCTTCAATTTCAGGCACTTTATACATTGGTCAATTTGTAATTTGCAAGATCTATTCATCTTTTTTTAAAATTTCAGTTATTTGTGGCTGATATCCTTTCAAGGATTCTATTGTCTTTGGTGAATTTGTCTTTGATATTTTGCACTGTTTAGTTCATATTTTTCAATGTTTTATTTATTTATTTATTATTAATCTATATGAAGCATTTTGAGTGATAATCCTTTAAACTATTCTTTCATTTTTTATTTGAACTCATGCCATTTTTAATATATTCTTTAATCTTGCTATAGCGTTCTGATGCCTGGTATTTGCTTTCCTCTCCATTTGTGCCCTCTTGATTTTCCTAAGGATAGTTGAGATAGTTTCTTAAGATAGTAGAGATTTTCAGTTGTTTTGATGTCCACTGATCCTATATGTGCAAGTATATGTTTTTATTGTTTATATACCCACATGGAATCCAGAATTTGTGAGACAGAAAACCATTTGCCAGTTGTTACTATGTTACCTTGGATACACTAGTAAATTCACTGACAAAACTAGCATCAAATTCCAATTGAATGTTTACTAATCCTGGAATCTGTAGCACTTAATCTTAATGAACAGACCTTAAACAGAAAAAATGAATTATGGCCTAAGAGAAAACAACTCACTCTTTTATATATTTACCTGTAGTACTTCACACCAATTTCTGCTAGTATAGGAAGGAGTTCCAGAGTTTATAAGTGTCACTGCGAAATTTCCTCTTCAAGACTGTCTCCTCTTACAAATACACTCTCCAAACCTGTCTCCAACAACCTAATATGACCTCCATAATTATCCTGGTCTGACTCCATGATCCTCAGTGATCTCTAACTCTCACCTACTACAAGCCTGTCCGTCAAGGCTGTCTCCCACTGAACTCTTTGTTATAGTAACACTTCAGTCTTGAAACAGAACTCCTGAGTTTTGATGTCCCCTTTAGTCAAGTCAGTCCGTAGCTTGTCACATATCTTGTCATCTGCTCTTGAGACTCTTAGAATGTAAGGCGAGAGTGTCTGTTGAGGGGTGGAGCATGCAGTCTGTCCAAGGTACCAGGGTACTTCTGCTTCGGTGCATAGGCCAGCCCAGGAAGGAAGTGACATCAACTTGTCTGAGCATTTCTCCTTTAATAGGAGGCATTCATTATCATTCTACTTGTGCCTAGACTGTCACTTATCACTTATAAATCAGCACAGTATATTTTACAGAATTACAGATTACAGATTTTGGCTGCCAAAAACCAGTATTATTAGCTCCAGATTATAAAATACTTCTCTCTTGAGGGTATTCACTGTATTTTTTTTCAGTGTGTACTTTAAAAATTCTACATAATATATCTCTTCAAGCCTTTTAAAAAGAAAATTTCTACTGGCAAAGTCTTAAATTTTTTTTGAATGAGATTTACTCCAAACAGGAGTAAAAGCTTCCTTAAATCCGCATTCCAGTACTGGCATTATTTGCATAGATTTTGATTCTGGCAGTTGTATAGTAATAGGCTAATGTACTTGAGTTACTTCTCAGATATTCATCAATCCTGTGCATGTATTATTTTATAAAATGGACTTTTTCATTTCTTTTTTAATGTATTTTTCTAATACATATTCATTTCACACACTTTTCAAGTTCAGTGCAGTATTTCTATACAATATATTTTGATCATATCCATTAACTTGTTACACTTCTTTAGACACCCCACTCTCCTTACTCCTTTCCTATTTGAAGGTAATAGTTGTTCCAAATTAGGAAACATGTTTTCGTGAATGAGGAGCACTTTTTAATGTATGGATGATGAAACAAATTTATCAAGGTCACATATTGGATTAGAATCCTTGAGTGCGGATTTTGAAAATCCAAAATGTGTAAATTTTGTTGTAAAAAAGAGAGGGGAAAAAAAAAGAGCTCTAAGGGATATAACAGCAAGTGTGTTTAGGGGTGTTAAATAGCTGACTATATTAATGTTTTTGGATCATTGAACACAGCTGTTTGCAGTCTCTCTGTTTGAATGTCCACTTTGTAATCTTTGATACTGTGATTTGAGCAACTATTTCTAAGATGATAATATGTAATCTATTAACAGGTGATTTCTTACTGTTTTTTTTATGTAGTTCTGTATTACGTGTACCCTTATACCGCTTTGTTTTGATTTGTATTTTTCTCTTTTTCCTTTTAAATAAAATTTAAAAAAAGAAAATACATATTTTAGCAGTACTTCTTGTTTATTCTGATATATGGTGAAATTTGAAAAACACCAACCACTAGTAAGGGATTTCAACCAGGTACAATTTTATACCCTAAAAGATATTAGCATTAAATAGAATTTTTTGATGTTACAATAATGTGTGAAAGATGCTACTGTTGTCCATTGCAATATATGGTTCCATTCTATGCAACTAAGATTAATTTGTCTGAAAATATAAATAGTACCATTGATGAGACACCCTGATCCATGACAATCAAGGAACTGAAAGAACCTGGCTGAAAATTAGCAGAAGTTTTCATAGTGGAAAAGAATGCAATACAAAATGACTTAAATCAATGTTCAGCCTGAAAAAGCAACAGAAATGTGAATAATTTATCAGTGCTAATATCTGTAAGTTATTTGGTTTCCATTGGACTTTAAATATATTCTCTTTAAGTTTAAATTCTTTAAGGGCTGATTCAGTCATTTAAACTAGAAAGGAAACAACTCATTGTGAGTGTATTCTTCATTAAAGTAAAACTTATAACCATCTGTAAATCTGATTCTGGTTAATTTTCACAATATTGTGATATTGCATTGTATATTTTGAAATGTGAGGGTATTTTAAAAGAGTGGTGTATCTAAGAGGAAATACTCATCGTGGGTATAGGTACTTGATTGGTATACCTCAAAGGAACTATTTCACCTGTGGGTATAGATACTGCATTGAAGCCCTTGTTTAAAAAAAAACTCACAATGTAGTTTATATATAGTATTTAAAATATGACAACCATTTAATAATTATATGTCTTGCAGTTTCCACATGTAATTTTATCCTCTGTTAGACTTTAACATTATTACAATTTTGTATGTTAAGAATTGCAAAGTTCCAATGTGAAATTATTTTTAAAGTCATGCAGTTAATATTTTATGGTATCTTGAATCACAAAGTGCTTTTAATCACTACAGTGCTATGTTAACCAATAATTTCATGTAAACATAATTTAGAAACTAGGAAATATATATACAAACATTAAATTTCATTCTAAAAAGTAATGTGCAATGCATTTAAATAAATTACGTTTTTGTATTGTAAGTAATAGAAAGAAATGTATTTAGTTTTTAAGGCTTTACAGACAGGAATTATGTGAAGAACTATGGGATATGGTTTGCAATAATATAGTTAAAGCTTCTTAAAGAAATTTTGTAATACAAATTTCCAAAATTATTCAAATGAAAATTTTCATTAATATAACTTCTTGTATTATCTAATCAACTTGGATCATGTACAGTTACATGAATAACATTTGAGTAATTTTTCTGCATTAATTACCTTTGTTCACCATAGTAGTCACTCAATAAAAGATTTTCTTTGGAGATTATAAATGTCAATACTTTCACTAGACTTGATTTGTTTAGAGCTATGCTTTTCATGAATATAATTTTCTTTTGGCACTTGACAGCAATTGTCACAATTTTGCTAACTTCTTTTGAAGGTTTTATTGGAAATAGTTTCTCTGAATTTCCATCTAAAAGTAACTTTGAGTTGTCAAAACTCTGCATACATTTGCAAGAAAGAAAAGTGTAAAAATACATCGAATTTCAAGCAATGCCTTATACAAAGTCTATTGTAGAGTACAAATAAAGTTATGTGTTATTCTCATAATATAGCACTGATTTATGCACCATACTGAACACAGGTGAGAGATTTTTCATACCTCATTGAAGAAACTAAATGCATAAATGAAATATTTCAAGTTTGAATATGCTTACATTAAAGTAGTATTTTAAAACATATATGTAATTTTATATTTGACAAGACGTATTTCCTCAAATAAGCTTTATATACTATAAATGCTCAATTTAATGATTTTGAGTAAGTTTATATAACTGTCCAAATATCATTGTAATTCACTTGAAAATGTTTCAATCTCCTTGGTAGATTTCTACTACCCCATTAAAAAAGGCACTGAACTTATTTCTATATAGATTTCTACATAGATTTACCTCTTTTGGTTATTTCATAGAAATGAATTATTATTTTTTCTGATGTATTATTTGTTTATTTATTTTTGGAGTGAAAAGGAATTGTCTTTGGTCATATAGGAAATATGTAATATAGTTAATTAATATAAGTAATAAATCTCCCTTTTAATATATTTTTATTATATCGTTTTAAAAAGGGCCATGAATAAATGTTGTCGGGTGATTAGACTTCCCTAAATCAACAATGACTTTTTGAGGTGGCAGAAAATGATAAAACTACAGAAAAGTGTTTGGGGAGACTATCTGGATTATTATTGTAGCTCAATCTTTTTTATCATGAGCTCCTCATCACTTTAATACATCTGTCTCTTTTCCAATAACATAAAGGCAATGATAGTACTTATGCTGATTTTTTATAAAATATAAAAATAGAGTTAGTTTCCTTAACACAGAACCTGGCATGCTATAAGCAATCAATGTTAGCCATGATTTTTTTCCAGACTTTCTTATGTATTTCTATTTTGATTTGAGGAAAGTAGGAAGTGTTACATATTACCTACAGTAGTGCTGTCAAGCATTAGTGTGCATCAGAATCCCCTGAAAGAATTTTCACAATGGAGATTGATCTGAAATATCCCCATAACTTGGGATGTATTAGATCTGAGATGGAGCCCATATATTTGCATTTTGAGTAAATTGTCTGGTAATGCTACAATTTGATTGGATCCAGTCATGACTTATATGTACAACACAACAATTACAAGTGAATATCTGTTCCTAATGTTTCATAATTTTGAATGAACAATACTTATTCTCCACTCATGTGTATTTTTGCACCATTATTAAAATACTGCTTTGTAATCACAATTGAAAATTTGCTGAGCATTCACCAAAATACTAGTGGTAGGTATATTACTTTCAAATTAAAGTCTTCTTTAAAGTGCTAATTTCCATTCAGTTTTTGGAAGACAGTAACCTAAGATCTTTGAAATTATTGGATTTTATTTTTTACGTATTTGATCATACTACACTGGCACAATATTTTCATATTTAACTGGCCATGGCATTAATAGTTAATGACATCTTAATGAAGCCAGTATAATAAGCACTGAGCTTTTTCCACATGCATAATATTAAGAAATTACAGCAATTACTTTAGAGTGATACATAAATACCCCTTTTGCACATATCACTGTCTTTGATAGTAATTACAAAAGAATTCATTTTATAGTAGATGTTGATGTTTCTTAGGTATATGTGTGCCTTCCTGGTAATAAATATCAGTTGCATGACTACCATTCAGGTAATATTTTGTGTATGTTACATGTTTTTAATCAATATTTTGAGAAACAGGAACAGTACTTAATTTTCTACTAAGCATGTGTCGGGAGATTTTGAACCTGAAAATTGAGCTCATGTGCAGGGCTGGGATATGACTACCAGAGAACAAAGAGCACCTGGGACAAGCTAAGTGAAGAAGTTGCTGTAGCCCTGAAAAACACCAAGCCCTTAGACAATCCAAGCATTGGGTACCTAGGCAGAGGGTTATCATGTGACATTAAGTTGGTAAAAGTTATAAATAAATGCCTCTACCATGAAGGAGCAGTTCCTTTCCTCTGATCAGGGGTAAGTACTCCACCTGACCCAAGATTTGTCTCTATTTTCTCATCTTCTCATGGTTTTTCATCCCAAGAACCTCAAGAGTTGTGCAGATCATAGCAAGTGGCACCTGGACAAGGACTTAATCAATACAAGCTTATGATCTACACTTAAGGAAATTCCTTATTCATGGGGAATAATTGTAATCCCTGATACCCCTATCATGAATGGAGCTCAATGAGTTACCCATGGCACCCAAATAGTAATGGGGTGTGAGACAGATTGAAAGGGGATACTTCTTAAGTTCATGCAACAGAGGGGGACAAGTGGATTTGTATAAATCAAAATTTATCACTGGAGTGCATTGATTTTGGTCTCATTAGGTGTAAAGATTGGGACTTTGAAACAAATCCTTATTCTCTAGCCCCACAGTTACAAACATGTTTGTAAGAAATGTCATTCCCAAAAGAAGAAGAAAAGAGGTGTATTGATTTCAATAATGGTATAATTATGGGACAAATTCTACAGAATTGGCAACTGTTTGCTGTATACGTGATTACAGTATTTACATTGCTTTGGTGGATTTTGATTAGGAAATGCATTAATGATTATAAGCTTTTCAAGATAGACACAAAGAATTGGGTTGGAGAATTATTTTAAAATCAAGTCCCAAGTTAAAACAAAAGATGGCAGAATGACAGCTACCCAGATAACCACAAGCAGCAATGCCTGACTTCTCAGCTCAGACAAATTTTACTCCATCTCAGCTTAGGAATTTCACCTCTTAGGCATTAAGCCATTTTCTCTGTTCTCCTTACAAGTGGCACTAAAAGAATCCAGACAGGGTGGGTCGCATAAGTCCAGCGGAGGCCTGGAACTCTCCTCTTCACCTGCAGGCCGGCCTCCTCCTGCTCCCTGTTGATCCAGTAAGACCAGTGGAGGCAGGGAACCCTGCCCAAGGCCGGGCAACTGTTTTCTTTGCCTGGGGCCCAGGATTCTGCTTCCTGTCGAAATCAGTGAATAAGGAGGAAGCAGGGACCTCTGTCTCAGCCTGGCTGACCTCTCTACCTCACTTGGAACAAAACTTGAATCACAAAAATATAGGAAAATGACAAAACGAAAGACCAAAATGCAGTCTCAAACATCCAGCCCATCCCAAGAAAGCCTAGGAGCCATGTGCATAGAAGAAAATATATGCCACATACCTCAAATAATAGTAACTGCAATAAAGAAGCAACCCTGGGAAGCCTTAAAGGAAATCAAACTAGAAACAATCTCTCAGGTAAAAGAAGAAATGATAAAAGAAATGAAGGAGATGCTGAACATATCTAACTAAGACACAGTTAAAAAACTTGAGGAGATAGACAAAAAGATAGCATCCCTGGATGCACAATATAAGAAACAAACAGAACATATAAAGCAGATGCAAAGAGATATACAGGAAATCAAAAACTCCATCAAAAGTTGTAAAAACCACCTCAATGAATGTGAAGATAGAATTTCAGACCTTGAAGACAAGATTGCAGCCAGTGAACAGGAAAGGAAAGATCTTTTAAAAATAACAAGAAATCAGGAAGTAACAATTCAACACCTGCAAGATGACGCAAAAAGGAACAACATAAGGTTAATAGGGATAAATGAAAAAAGAAGGGAACAACATAAAGATGTCAAGAGGATATTTAGAGAAGTAATCACTGAAAATTTCCCAAACGTGAGACTGTAAACCGATATTAAGATCAGTGAAGCATATAGAACTTATAACAAAAATAAAACTACACCCAGACACATAGTGATGGCCATCCCAGAAATCGAACAAAAGAATAGAATATTAAAAGCTGTAAGAGAGAAAAGACAGATCACCTATAAAGGAAAACCTGTCAGAATCACAGAAGACTTCTCATCACAAACAATAAAGTCAAGAAGAGCATGGAGTGAAGTATTTCAGATCATAAAGGAAAATGATTTCAAACCTAGGCTGATGTATCCTGCAAAACTGTCCTTCAAAATGGATGGAGAAATAAGATACTTCCATGAAAAAGAACAGCTGAAAAACTACATGATAATCAAACCAACCCTGCAAAGAATAATGAAAGACAGCCTAGATGCATCTAGGAAAAAGCCACTAAACAAAGCAGACAATTAAACAGAACCGAAAGACAAAGATGCAAAAGCAGAAAGATAACATGTCAACAATAAACAAATATATAACAGTTATAACCATTAATGTAAATGGTCTCAATGCACGAATCAAAAGAAACAGACTGGCAGAATGGATAAAGGAACAAAATCCAACCATATGCTGTCTACAAGAAACCCATCTAACCCAAAACGAAGCCACAGACTGAAAGTCAAAGGATGGAAAACAATACTTCATGCTACAGGAACCCAAAAAAAAAAGTGAGGGTGGCTATTCTGTTTGAAGACAATGTGAACTTCAAGCCAATAATGATCAGAAGGGATAAAGAAGGTCACTACATACTGGTTAGGGGAAAACTCCAAGAGGAAGAGATAACTATATTAAATATTTATGCACCAAATTACAGAGCATCCAGTTATATAAAACAAGTACTAATAGAAATGAAAAACCAAATCAGCAGTAACGCAATTCTAACAGGGATTCTCAACACAACATTGACACCAATGGACAGATCAACCAGACAGAAAATCAGCAAGGAAATAAAAGAACTGAATTGCACTTGTGAACAAATGGACTTAATAGACATATACAGAGTACTCCACCCAAAAACAAAAGAATACACATTCTTCTCAGCAGTACATGGGTCATTTTCTAAAATAGACCATATATTATTTCGCAAAACATATCTAAATAAATGCAAAAGGGTTGAAATCATCCCTTGCATGCTATCGGACCATAGCGCTATGAAATTAGAAATTAATGATAAAAGATACTACAAAATTCCAACAAAGACATGGAAACTGAATAACACACTCTTGAGTAAATAGTGGGTCACAGAGGAAGTCAAAGAAGAAATTAAAAACTACCTACAGGAAAATGAAAACACAAATACAACTTACCGGAATCTGTGGGATGCAATGAAAGCTATCCTCAGAGGAAAATTTATAGCACTGAGTTCACACATCAGGAAAATGGAATGAATACAAATAAATAACCTGATGTTACACCTCAAACATCTAGAAAAAGAAGAGCAAGTCAAGCCCAAAGCCAAAAGAAGAGAAGAAATTATAAAAATCAGAGCAGAAATCAATGCAATAGAGACTAAAAGAAAATACAAAAAATCAATGAATCAAAGAGTTGGTTCTTTGAAAGAATAAATAAAATTGATAAACCCCTAGCCAACCATAATTAAAAAAGGGAAGAAAAAGCTCAAATTTATGCAATAAGGAATATAAGAGGAGAAATCACTACAGTCCCTATAGAAATACAGAAAATCATCAACACCTATTTTGAACACCTCTATTCTCAAAGGTTTGATAACACAGGGGAAATGGACAGATTCCTAGAAGCATACGAAGTACCAAAGCTAGGTCATAAAGATGTAAAACTACTGAATAACCCAATTTCTATTAATGAAATAAAAAATGTAATTAAATCCTTACCTACAAAGAAGAGCCCAGGCCCAGATGGATTCACTGCAGAATTCTACAAGAAATACAAAGAAGGGGGCTGAGGATTTAGCTCAGCGGCATAAGCGCCTGCCTTGCAAGCAGACAGTCGTGAGTTCGATCCTTGGTACCAGTAAAAACGAAAAAGCTAAAAAAAAAAAAAAAAAAAAAAAAAAAAAAAGAAATACAAAGAAGACCTAATGCCGAAACTCCTCAAACTATTCAATGAAATTGAAAGGGAAGCAATCCTTCCTAAGTTATTCCTGGAAGCAAATATTACTCTAGTTCCAAACCTGAGAAAGACCCAACTAAAAAAGAGAACTATAGACTGATCTCTCTAATGAACACAGATGCAAAAATCCTCAATAAGATATTGGCAAATAGGATGCAGCAAATCATCCAGAAGATCATACACCATCACCAAGTGGGATTCATCCCAGGAATGCAAGGATGGTTCAAAATACATAAATCAATAAATGTAATCCACCAGATCAATAAAGCCAAAAGTAAGAATCACATGATCATTTCTATACATGCAGAAAAAGCCTTCGATAAGGTCCAACATTAATTCATGATAAGAACTTTACAGAAAATTGGAATACAAGGTCTTTACCTCAATATAATAAAGGCAATTTATGACAAACCAACAGCCAGCATCATACTAAATGGCCAAAAATTGAAAGCCTTTACTTTAAAATCAGGCACAAGACAAGGATGTCCTTTATCACCACTCCTATTTAATATAGTACTGGAAGTACTACCAGAGCAATCAGGCAAGAGAGAGACATAAAAGGGGTAAAGATAGGAAAAGAAGAATTTAAATTATCATTGTTTGCAGATGACATGATACTCTATATAGAAGATCCCCAAAACTCCATTGAAAGTCTCCTAGATATAATAAATAAATTTAGTAATGTAGCTGGCTATAAAATCAATACTCAAAAATCAATAGCATTCCTATACACTAACAACAAAGTCACAGAAAGAGAAATAAGAGAAACCACACACTTCACATTAGTAACCCCAAAAATGAAATGTCTAGGAATTACTCTCATGAAAGAAGTGAAAGACCTGTGCAGGGAAAATTATATTACACTGAAAAATGAAATTGAGGATGATCTCAGAAAATGGAAAAACATCCCTTGCTCATGGATAGGAAGAATAAATATTGTGAAAATGGCCATTCTCCCAAAACTGATGTACAGATTCAATGCAATCCCGATAAAAATACCATCGACATACCTCATAGAACTCGAGAAATCACTCCTAAAATTCATCTGGAGTGAGAAGAGACCCAGAATAGCAAGGACAATTCTTAGCAGCAAAGGCAAGGGAGGAGGTATCACAATCCATGACTTGAAATTATACTACAAAGCAACCGTAGTAAAATCAACATGGTACTGGAACCAAAACAGAGCTGAAGATCAGTGGAATAGGTTAGAAGATACAACCACAACTTCAAACACCCTCAACCACCTTGCCTTTGATAAAGGGGGCAAACATGTTCACTGGGAGAATGACAGTCACTTTAATAAATGGTGCTTGAAAAACTTGCTCTCCATATGTTGAAAACTAAAACTAGACACATGCCTATCACCATGCACTAAAATACAATCTAAATGGATCAAAGATCTAAATATTAAAACACAAACACTAAATCTGTTGGAAGACAAATTGGGTAAAAACCTTGAAGATATAGGAGTAGGTAGAGAATTCATGAACA
Organism: Cavia porcellus; assembly: GCF_034190915.1. NCBI lineage: Eukaryota > Metazoa > Chordata > Mammalia > Rodentia > Caviidae > Cavia > Cavia porcellus. The sequence continues at coordinate 73,956,416 of NW_026947486.1, forward strand.
GGACTCAAACCGCATGGGAAATACTTCTCAGAATCAATAACTGGGATCACCTCTTTTTAAAAAGTTTCTGCACGTCAAAAGAAGTCTCCACCATGGTGAGAAGAAAACCCACAAACTGGGAAAAAATCTTAATGAACTGCCCCTCAGACAAAGGACTTCTATCTAAAACATACAAATAATTAAAAAAAAATCAGACCCCCAAAATTCAAAGACCCAATCCAAAAATGGGCATCTGAGATGAATAAACAACTCTCAGATGAAGAAATACAAAGGGCAAATAAATATATGAAAAAAATGTTCATCATCATTGGTCATTAGAGAAATGCAAATCAAAACCACATTGAGATTTCATCTCACTCTTGAAAGAATGGCCAAGATCAAGTAAACCAATAACAACAAATGCTGGAGAGGCTGTGGGGAAAAAGGAACTCTCCTGCACTGTTGGTGCGAGTGTAGACTTGTGCAACCTTGTGGAGGTCTGTCGGGAGATTTCTCAGAAAACTAGGACTGGAAGCCCCATATGACCCAGCTATACCACTTCTAGGCATATTCCCAGAAGAACTGAAAGCATCATACCACAGTGATATATGTGCACCCATGTTTATAGCAGCACAGTTTGTAATAGCCAGATCTTTGAAACAACCTAAGTGTCCATCGACTCAAGAATGGATAAAAAGTTGTGGCACTTTTATACAATGAAGTACTACTCAGCTATAAAAAATGACCACATTGAGACATTTTTAAATAAATGGACGCAGCTTGAGACCATACTCATAAGTGAAATAAATCAAACTCACATGTATAAATACCGAACAGTTTCCCTAGTGTAAGAAATGATAAGAGTACATAGAAGTATGTTGTAGTCATGATTCCTAATCATATTGCTTTGAAACCATAAAATGTTTTCACTCATTAACCGCAATGGTTTTAACCTGGGTTGTTCGATTTTAGTATCTATGATTGCATGAATAGCTATTTTGAAGAAAGCAACACAACATAAAAGCTAGTGCTGATTTAATATCGTCTTGTTTTAAAGTCCCATCAAGCTGTAGTACATCTGTTTCCACTAGTTTTAACATGTTGTATCTTACTATATTTCACTATATGCTATAGTATAAACAAAACCCTTTATAGGCAAAGAGATAATATAGGAACGATTGTTTGTTTTCTATTAGCAGGTTCTAAATACCCTGTAATTCTTGCATTCTCTTGAAAGGCGTCACACTGTCTAGATACACTTGATATTATAGCATGCGAAGTTACACTCACATAATTTAAGGAAAGAGGCTCTGTGGTGACTACTATTATGTTAGATTATCTGGTGGTGAAACACAATGATGCTTGAATTGCTCAGTTTTCCCCTGCATTGTTCTATTACAATATCTTATCTCAATCTTCCCCCTGTTTTTAAATTAATCTATTTTCTCTCATTTTTTTAATTAGGTGAAAACTAAATTAAAGAATAATGGGACATATTATAGTAACTTTTTTTGTTGTCCTATTAACCTGACTTGAACCCCAGTATTGCTTTCCCCATCTTGTTCTGTCTGATTATTATATATTCTATTTTGTTAGTATCAAGTTTGAGGGTATAGGCAATCACTTTGAAGGCAATAAAATATACTATGATGTCCAATATGGATTGACTATCATCCTTTTTTTTTAAAGTCCTGTAAGGTCTTCAGTGTAGATTTTATTGGTTTTGTTCCATATTTTTGATCAATTCTATTATACCTGATGATATAGACAACTCAATTTGAAAATAGCAAGAGGCACAATGGTAACCACTTTTGATCACTTGCTATTCTATTTTTGCATCACGTGCTATGCCCACCCTTCTGTTCTGACTCTGTTTTGCTTAGTCACATTTGTTTTTATTCTCTTCAAAAAAGTAATAAGAACCGTGAGAGTAATAAAACCCTAAAAGTCTAATTGTTACTGTAAAAAAGAGAGGAAAGTAATGTGGACTAATGGATATAACCGCTGGTATGTTCGAGAGTGTAGGACGGAAAACCATATAACTGAGCTCTTGTTGGGTCATTGAACGGAATTGTCTCCAATTCGACCGTATGAATGTTTACTTTATATGCTTTAATTTAGTGATATGGACAACTGTTTCTGGGAAGATAATGTGTAGCCTGTTAACTGGTGATTTCATACTGTATATATTTTTTTCTAGAAATACTGTATTATTTGTACCCTTTTACTGCATTGTTTTTTATGTCATTTCTTTTTTGTTTGTTTGTTTGTTTGTTTGTTTTTTTCTTCTCTCTTTAAATAAAAAAAAGTGAGGGAAAGAAAGTGCTCTAAAGGATACAATTGCAAGTGTGTTTAGGGGTGTTAAATAGATGACCATGTTAATGTTTTTGATTGGATCATTGAACACAGCTTTTTGCAGTCTCACTGTTTGAATGTCCACTTTGTATGCTTTAATCCTGTGACTTGAACAACTATCACTAAGATGATAATGTGTAATCTATTAAATGGGGATTTCTTACAGTTTTTTTTGTAGTTCTCTATTACTTGTACCCTTATACTGTTTTGCTTTGTTTTGTTTTTTCTCTTTTTCCTTTTAAATTAAATTAAAAAAAAAAGAAAAAAAATAGAATCCAGACAGGTGGGAAAGCACTTGGAGAGTTTTCAACATATCTACTCAGTTACTAAATTTTGAAATCCCAATAGTCCAAGACACATTATAATCACTGAAATCATCACTTCAAAACCTAAAGAAAACAGAAAAAATAAAGCTACCTGTTTTCATGGTAGGCGAAGACATTTTCCTCAACATTGTTTTGCTGCTGCACCTATGGGGGCAACACAACCATTATCTATCTCTTCAACAACATATTCTAGTATCTGTACAAAATGTCAATGAATATCATTGAAGAAAAAATGTAAATCCAAAATTGATGTGGAAGGCTAGACAATTCTAAGAAATCTCTAGTAGGACCTGCCTTGGCACCACCAAACAGTGAAGATTCTTTCTTCACTTACTCCCCAGCTCTGTCCTCTGCCACCAAGCATATTTCTGCCTTAGGAAACAAAAAAAGACAAAGGAAGTTGGGACCTTGGTCCCTCCTTCAGATTTGTACTAACTCCTGAAATGGGACTTTGAATTATTTCTACTGGAATCTATTGGTCTTTGCCTCAAGAAAGATTGGGGCTCCTACTAGGATACAGCAGCATCACTTTAAAAAAGTCTCCATATTTTATCAGATGTCATGAATGCTGTTTATACAGGGAAAGTCAAGGTTATGTTTCAATTTACTTAAAACACTTCAAATCACCCTAGATTCTCATATTGTTCAATGGGTTAATTTTCCCTTGACAAAAATTGGAAAACCTATAAATAAAGGGGATCTAAGAGCTTTGGGTCTTCTGATACTTATTGGGTCCAACAGATTAAGCAGTATCACACCAAGATAAAATTGATAATTAAAGAAAAAAATATTTAAAGGTCTTTTGGACACAAGAACAAATGTTTCAGTTATTTCTCAAAGCAATTTGTCTATGGCATGGCCTCTGAATGCGGCAGCTACAAATCTACAGAGTATGGGTAATGTTTCTCACCCTAGTAGAAACAATAAATTGTTAACCTGGAGGGATACAAAAAATGTCTTTGTTGCTGTGTGCAATCAACTTACTTTTGAGTTGCAAATTTATAATCAATTTAGAATAGCAATCACAAGAGCATGTAGGACACTTCTTTCATGGGGTAAAACATCCCTAAATTTGACTTCCAGTTATCAGAATCTACAACAATTTCAGGATTTTGCCTTTAAAAATGCATACACCTGTTTTAAGACACAAAGAACTTCCTCATGGCAGCCTGGTCTGGCCTGGCTTGGTGAGGCAAGACATATGCCTTCGAGTTGGTGTTTTCTTGCCACTGCAAATGATGGTGGGTGGAGGGAGGGATCAAACCCCAAATAAGCCTGTCTCCTGCATGCTACTGAGAAAACTCCACCAGGACCTGCCAAATCTTTCAATGTCCAGCCTATTGGCAGTGGTGCTGCAACACTTGTCCTGGGACCAAGAAGGCAGGACATGGCTCTGGTGTGTCCCAGCCATTCTTGTTTTTTTCCATGACCTTCATGCATGTGTTATGCATCAAAAGTTTCCAAGGTTCTTCACCACCTGTTCTGAGACACCCAACAGCAATGGGGCCTTCAGCTGGAGCTGCGCACTCAAAGCCTAGGTTTAGTTAGCAGCAAGAGTGGCCAGGCACATCCCCATGGCAGCACAGAATTTCTCTTCCTGCACATCAGCCATCCATCCCCACTGTTTCAAAGTGGAAAGGCTAGAGCTGAACCTAAGATGAGAACAATGATAACCCTAGATGCCTGAATACAAAATGTAGCTTTTTTTCCTTTATACTTAAGTCTCTTAACAAAGAAATTCCTTATAACCCTCAGATCTAAAAACTGTTAAACGTGTCCACAATTTAAATTTCAAAAACAGAAGGGTGAGATCATCTCATCAATGATTTCACTTGGCAGTGTATAAAATTTAAAAATTTTTTCGAATTCTAATAGAGGTGGAAATACCAAAGAACAAAGGTAATGCAATCAAAAGGCTACAGAGTGAACTTTGGAAAGATCTTCATATTGGACAGTAAAAGCACCCAATCCAGACTAATTTCAGGAGCAGTGTATGCTTGTGTTTTTTCAAGGAAATGCTAAGTGCACTATCTGGGTGCCAAAATTCATTGTCCAGCTGCATCATGGACCCAAACACAGAAAAGGAGTGTATTCCGCCTCTTGAAAAGTAGATGCTCAGTCCAATGGCAGTAATGCTTCAGAGACCACTACACAACTAACAAAAGATGACCCTAAAATCTTAATTGACTCAGGATGCCCAAGAGATGGTAACAAAAGACAAATCCGAAGGTATAAATAAGTGATAACAGTATACAGAGATAACCTACCTGACAGTTTAAAGAAAGTAGGGACACAAAGTTTACTAACATTCTTAAGATAAAATACAAAAACACATTTTAATTATAGGTAAAATTTTGTCCATTCCAAATTGTTTTTTACAAAAGATCTCAGCTATTGACCTAAAACAAAAACCTAACTAGTCTATTTAGTTATAAATTCTACAATAGTAAAAATTACTGTAATTCAATTTGGGTAAAGCATATATTTGAGTACACTCTGATTTTGTAAGATGTTTGTCTGGTTGTGTATCTGTCCCCATTCCTTCTCCAGGAAACTGCCCCACGGATCCAGATTGACCCACGGGCCAAGTCAGTTTCTCATTCTGATCTCTGCCTGTAAAAAAACCTTATGAGATATACATCCTACTAAAGGTAAACAAGTTAGGTAAACGCTTTTATGTAGTAGGTAGGGATGATTACTAAAAAGAGGTATTTTATGTCAAAATGGAAAATCAGGTGTGTTACAAAATGTCATCATGTTTGTCATGTTAGGTATGGTTTTGATTTATCATTTACTGTGTAAACTATACAACAGTTTCTTAATATTCTACAGATACTCAAATGTTACAGTATCCATGACTGCTAAAAAAATAATGGTTTAATTTATGTTCTTAGGTATTTGATGTTTAGATAAGATCATGACGTTAAGCTTATTGTCTACTACACTGTACAGTTGATCACTTTTTTCTTCTGAATGCTTAAATACTGAGGTTTAGAGTCCAAAAATTAGAGAGCTAGATGGGCTAAGAGGATAGTCAATATTTTGACCCTTGTCTTCAGAGGTCAATGAGGACACAGGACATAAGAGGACCTCTGATGAATCATCTTATACTCAGTGATCCCCTGGTTTTCTGATCAAGAAGACTGTGAGATCACAGAGGAAAATGATCATTGGTGTGTGGAGTGTCTAAGGAGAGTCACCAGGACAAAAGAATCTCTTAAGCTTTCATAGAAAGCAACTTGAGGAAACAATGGCTGTGACTCATCCAGATGGCTGACACTGACAGAAGAGGTAAGAGGTGCTTTTCATGGTTCCAGAATATCACTGTTATAACCTAAACAGTACAAATTAAGGTCATATTAGTGCAATACTTTAAAAACATTGCTTAGTGAATATTAGCAAAAGTATATATAAGCACACAAACAGGTTCTGACAATGTCATAATTTCCTTTGATATCAAAATAAAATTCTATCTTTGTATCTCCTTCTGCCTATCAAAAATGTGCTTACAAATCCCTTCAAAACTAGTCCTTTACCACAGCAAAGGTCTGATATCCTTTGTAGTCTTTTACAAATTGACATTTCTCTTACTTCCATCTCTTCCTCCTTACATTCTCCATTCTTTTTCCCCTTCTTCTCTCCTTTGGTCAAAATCCCACATCTCACGTAAAACACTCTAAGAGTATAAGGCATAGACAAAAGGTGAAATTTTCAAAACACTTTTTAGTGTTTATGATTGCTGCATGCTTGGATCTGTTGATGCTGTTATAAACAGTAGAAATTATGTCCTTGGAACATAGTGGCAGCATTCAACCCAATTTAATTGATTAGGTTTAACTGGTAAATAGCAATTCTTGACAAATAAAATCATATACTTTAGATTTAATGAATACTCAAAAAATATATTGATAGCATTGCTCACAGAATTAGAGACAAGAATTCTAAATTTTATATGGTACCAAGAGAGACCATGAATGGCAAAATTAATGTGGGCAACAAGAGAAATACATTAAGCATCACCGATGCCAGATTACATATTTTATTATGATGTCACAGTGGTAAATGCAGCATGTTACTGGAACAAAAATAGATGTTTGGATTACAGGAACAGAATAAATGATGTAGAAACTATCCTAGACACATTCAACCATTTAATCTTTGACTAAGGGGCCAAAAATCCACTGTGATGGAAACATTCCTTTTAGAAATTGGTGCTAGGAAACTATGACTTTCTGCATGTAGAATATTTAAGCTAAACCCATATGTTTCACCATATACCTAACTAAAACCAAGATAATTCATATATCTAAGTATTAAATTTGGAAGAACCTTCTGGAAGATAAAATAGGTTAATTCCTTGAAGTCTTAGCCATAAGACTTTCTGAAGAGAATATTAATTACACAAAATATAAAATCAAGAATCAACAAATGGAACTGTACCAAATTAAAAGCCTTCTGCAAACACACACACACACACACACACACACACACACACACACACACACACACACAGAGAGAGAGAGAGAGAGAGAGAGAGAGAGAGAGAGAGACAGAGAGAGAGAGAGAGAGAGAGAGAGAGAGAGAGAGAGAAGCATTGAGACAGAGAGAGAAAGAGAGGTAGAGAGACAGAAGTGACAACTTACAGAATGGGGAAAATTTGTAGTTACAACTCATACAGAGAGTTAATAGCATAAATAAACAAAAAGCTCAACAATATTAGAATCCTTCAGAATGAAAGACAGTGACAAACTGGACAGTGGAAATTAATAGAAATTTCTCAAAGAAGCATAAATAGCTAATAACTGCATAAAAAGTTTTTCAACAGCTCTTGAGAAATACAAATTAAACAACATTAAGATTCCATTTTACTTGATAGAATGATTATCATTAAGAAATCCAATGAAAACAACAGTTTGAGAAGTTATAAGGAAAAATAACACTTCTATGTTTCTAGTTGAATGTGAACCAGTATAATCACTATGAAAATCATTATAAAATTTTCCTAAACAACAAAAAAGAGAAATTGTATTCAACCAAGTGCTTCCATTTCTAGGTATCTTTCCAAAACACATCGTATTATAGTGAAACATGCATACCTATTGTTATAGCAGCACAATTCACAATACATAAATTTAAAAGTGGTCTGTGTGTCCATCAGTGATAGAGGAATAAAGAAAATAATGATATTTATACAAAATAGAATACTATTATTTTACAAATGATAATCTGAACCATTTGTGGAAAAATATAAATCCTGAAACATAATTTTAAGTGAAATATGTTGTTCAAACAAGGCTTACTTATCACATTTATATACTTTATGAGAAATCCAGAATACAAATAAATAAAAAATCAAAATAAAAAGTCATCACAACAGCAATCCAGATCTTTCTCAAATGGAAAAGGGAAGAAGAGATGGAGCAGAGAGGGGAAGAGGATGCAAAAAATGAAATACATGTTATGTACAGATACACACCCTCAACAGTGGAATCATGGTGAACTGCAAACATTTATTAAAATTTTTAAATTTATTAAAATTTAATATAACATTTATTAAAAATTTCCTAGCACCATCTCAAGACCATAATGCTAAGTGGAATATATCATCTTACATATATATATGTAACAATAAACATGAAAACATCTTTTACAAAAGGGAAGGAAATCAAGACATGAAGGGAGAAAATGGAAAAAAGAAAAAGTTTAAAATGTTTTTATGTACATATACCAATTCCATACACCAAATGTTACCATTGTGTACTATAAACATGAACCAATAGAAAGTAAAAAATAAATTCGTTCAGAAAACCTCCTCTGAGAGTCATTTTGTGGATTTCCAAAGAAAATTTATTGATACTCCTAATTATTATCTTGCATGACAAATGTATTTTCTAATTCAATGAAAACTTCTTGTGGCACCATGAACTTTGGACATGATAGCGTCTTACCATCTGACTGATGTAATTGAAAGTGTAGATAATGACATGAACCTTGTACTATTTTTTGACTCTAGTAAGAAATGAATTTTAAAATGGCATGTGATGTTTGATGATATTGTTTTAGCATTTTGCTGCTTGAGGCTGAGCAGAAAAAAAAATGTGCCACATCATATCATGTGGTGCACATTTAAACATAAAGCCAAGCTGTTTGGAATATGATGTGTTTCCAGCTAGTGTGGAAACTAGCTGGAAAGTTCATCAGAACAAATCAAACTGCTCACTGGGTATTCAGCATGATAATCACGTTGCAACATTTTGTTCTGGTTTATTCAGACAGCTGTGTTGGCAACCAAACAGGAATGCTGGGGAAAGTACATTTAGCTGCATAATATCTTTAAAGATACAGGGCAGAATTTTTCAAATCTGAGGTAATTTGAGAAATTTAATCAGGCACTCTAAGAATTAAGTATTAAGTGAAAAAAACTGAATCACACATTTTAATGAAATGCTACATTACAAACAAAATTAACTACACTCTTATCAAATTCTGAACCATCAAATATGCTCCAGCTTATTTCTCCTTTACTTATTTTCAAGAATTGTGCTTTGTAAAGTTTTTTTGCAGTACTTTGGGCTCAATTCAGGGCTTTCATACTCACCTACATCCTCTGAACTTTTTAATTTTTTTAAATGGTAAGAAAGGTCTTATGAAAACACTAACTTGACCAAATGGCTTGAACTTCTGATTCTGCTCCTTATACTCCCTTAGTGAGAGTGTTTTTATTTTTTAACTATCTCTTTTTTGTGCATTACATCTAGAACTTATTTACAATTGGAATATTCACATATGTGTACTTATATCCTCTATTATCTCTGAAACTACAACAAAATAATTAAATTTCCTAGTTTTACTTCTTTCAACTACTCCTCCATTTCTCCGTTCAATTTAATGTCAAATTGGTATGCTGGTGTCCATTCTTCATAACCAGTTTGCTTTATTTTTTACTATGAAATATTTTAATTTTATAAAAACATGATCAATTGTTTAGCATATATAACCATGCATATACCACATAGCTCATGAAAGATTAATATTATAATATATTTAATCTATATCAAAATTGTTCTCTTTTTAAGAAGCTAAGCCTGAGATATATGTCTGTATATCCCTACCTCCTTCATTAAAAAAAAAAACTACCAAAATCAACGAGTATTGCAGTTTTGTATTTGTATGCTTTCATTTTTTCTTCATTACTGCCTGCATTAATACTCAATATGGAAAGTGGTGGTTGAGTGGTTGAGTGGTTGAGGAGTTGAGAGGTTGAGTGCTTGCTCAGTATGCATGAACTTGGGTTCAGCCTTAATGCTGCAAAACAGTTTGTGGGATTATTATAGTCAGAGTGCACATGGAAAACAATTTAATATAGGGCATACAAACTATAGAATTATTTTATATTTGTCACTCCAAGAGTCAAATACAAGAAATTCAGGAAATCTGTCCACACTCTAAGACCCAAGGAATACGGCTGAGGGCTGGATCCCAAAGTAATGTCCTGCATTAGTCAAGTTGAAGACCTAGAGCTCATGACAGTGCATGCCATGGGTCCAATTGGAGGCCTAGAGCCCATAGCGATGATTCATGAAATTCTGTTTCATTTATCTGCACTGTAAAGGCCCAAAGATCATCAGTGGAAGCTAGAAAGCCTATGTCATTGAGATGAAGGATCTATCTGTACCAGGGGATTCAGGGATCCACATTGGAGTCAGGAAGTGACACTAACTGAGAACCAGAGCTCCCCGCAAAGGTACCACAGCCATCCTCAGCCACAATGAGGTCCTGAATTCCTCAAACAGTCACAATAGCCAAGTTCATAGCAGGAAGCCATCATGACAAACTTCTCCAAAAGATTGAACAGCATATCATCTTCTGCGGCAGAACCAGGACGTGATACTCAAAGTAAGGAACAGAACTCCCCTTAAATAAACTTCAGTCATTCTCAGTGACAAGGTCCCAAGCTACTCTGATGATGAGCACAGCTAAGTTCATAGCAAGAATGAAGCTTGAAAAGTTGCTCAAGGAAAACCCACAACAAAAGGAGACCCAATAACACCCATGTCTTCCTCTCCAGTTCTCTTTTTATCTTGGCAGCAATCCTCAAGTAGGCCATCCACATTCAGCTCTATGCTAATTCAGTTCACCTGGTTATTACAAGTTGACCAACAGTTGTCTATCCACTAAAGTCCACCCTTGGTCAACTTGATAACCATACACATTTCCTTAAACCATAGTCTCTAGTAACAGTCTTGTGAAAAGTTAATATGTCTTAATCTATTCAGATTTATATTAATACTACAATTACATATATACAGTTATTATTGCAGTTATCTCCTCCCTAAAAGCAAAATATTCAGAGTGACAAAAATTCAAAGTTAAAACCACAATACTCTGATTACTTAAGCTGGTTGCAAACATATATCTAAAAATTACACTAAAATCATATTATAAGTACTATTATAATCACAGTTCTAGCATCCCATTAATTTTTAACAGGGCATGGAAAGACTAAAATTCAGGGATCTAATGCAATTCAAATGCACGGTTACCTTCAGATAAAAAGTTTAAGTTCATTTTTCCCATTGGCTTGTACCTTCTTAACAACCATGTTGTCTGTTGTGTCACTCATGCAATCCACAGCTCCACTAGAGCTCTCTGTCTGGTCAAATGCTTGAAATAACTCTTCTGGCACATCACTGTTAATTTCCAACACAAATCTGCCCAAAATATTTCTATGTTAACCATTCAACCATCCCAACAACAAACTTCCCCCAAATATTTTTGCCACCTGGGCAGTATCACTAAGCACAGAGTAAAATGCAGATCAATTTCATGTCAAAACACAATATAGTGTCTGATATCCAACAGCCAATGCAATCCTTGACCAAAGCCTGCTGAGCTTCAACCTGACAGCATTTCCATCAGTACTCTGATTTTTCAGGATCTGATCAGAGTATCCAATACAGTTTACAGCATACAAAGGCTGTCTTTTTAGCCAGCCTCTCAAAATCTTTCCAACTTAATTCCCAAGGATCTTAAATGACATGAGCATGTGTTGTAGTCTGGGGTTGTGCAGAGAACAATTTTCTTTACATAGCCAGTACTGAACATCAGCTTTCTGAATAAACAACACTAGAAACTTCTCTATCATGATAAAACTTAAATTGTGTGAAAGTAGAAGTGATGGTCCAAAGAATCATAGCACTATAATTAAGACAAGGAAGCATTTGCATAGGAATCTCCCTGATCTATAAGGATCAGCACAAATGTTCTTTCAACTGAATGGTGTCTCTCCCCTGATTCAGAAGCTGAAGTCTTGATCCCAATGGGTTGGTAGTAAGATGTGGACCATGAAAGACAGTTTTCATGATGGTGAGGTCTGTGTAAGAGAAAAAAAGAGAAAGCAATGCCAAGGTCTCTCCTATATCTTTATCTTTCTTCTCTTTTCCCTCTTTCTCTACATCCCCTGATAAAACAAGAAGTCAGCCATTTACAATACAGAGAGTCCTCACCATCCACAGAATCAGCTAGCAGTTTGACCTTCAACTCCAAGCCCCCAAAACTTCAGGAAGTAAATTTCAGCCAGTAAATCACCTAGTCTAGGCTCCTCTTACTGCTGCCCAGGATGAAGAATGCAAACATGAACATGGAATGTGTGGAATAGTTATTCTTTGTGACCTCACTCTTACAAAATGGCACCTCTCCTGGAATTTGTGAAATCTAGTATCTCAGAGAGTCAGACCATTTTCCAAGTTCCTGTAACACAGTTAAGTCTTTTAAATCATCCACACACACAGAGTGTGAGAAATGGGGGAGTCAGGTTTCCTGAGTCCTTAATTATTCAGAAAGAACACTGAAGTTTGGACTGGTTAGATGACTGAGTTAACCTCTCTGAACAAGTTTATGGTAAAGATTCAAAAAAGTCTATGCTACTGGTTTCTAACCAGTATATTTTAAATTATTACATGGCAAGTTAGTGCTAAGCTTTAATTCATTTTTCTTTCTAAGGTAGATCAAAGAAAAGCATTTGATAACTCTAATCACCATATGAATAATTCAAAGTTCATATGAATTTGTAAGCATAAGGAAACAGAAATGCTTATGTTAGCATATCCTTCTGTACCTGTGTATATCAAAAGCACCAATATGTCAGATTGAGAATATATTTTGTCTAATACATCTGAAACATACTTGTGTATTTGGTCTTATGGTTCAAATATTTTTTGTTGGCCCTTCTTTACTCATTCATTTCATTTCTCTTTCATTCAGGAAGTCTTTCTTGGCCACCTCTCATGTTCCATGTACAGTTTTAGGTTGTGTTGAATATTGGATTCTTTCTATGATGCTAATTATCAATGACCCTGCAGTGAGCCCTCAAGCTCCTGCCTGGAGTTATGAGGCACTCAGAAAAAAAGGAACAAAATAGGAGTACAGAAGTAGGGATAGGCATAACCACTTGTAACAAGAGTCCACAAGGTACCCAGAAGCCTTAGAATTAATTCATTGAGGAAAATGTTTAGGGGATTGTGGCTGGATGTGCTAGACAAGTGATGAGGTAGAAAGGACAGAAGGAACAAACATTCTTGCTGAAGGGATAGGATCAACCAGATTTCAGAGACAGTTAATAAGTAAGCTTCTTTGTGGCCAATTCTAGGAAGTAATTTCCCTCTGGAGTCATACAGGTCTCACTGAACACATTATTTCGCAGCTTAATATCATGGTATCACAGCTCATGTATCTGAGCTCAACCAAGGATATTGTTGACAAACAATGCTAGTCTATCATCAGCCACTTGTTTTCATAAAGATATCTACACAGCTTCAGCCAGACTCACTAATTAAATTGAAAGCAAATTTAAGGATGTCACCACTATATGGCCTGCATTACTCATAGGTCAGCAAAATCACTCTTGGGTCAGAGAAAGGGTGACATCATGGTTTCCATAGTGACAGAACAGGGACCAAAACAGATCAAGTCTTTTGCAATATGAAACTTATGTTCTGCTGTGAGGGAAGAGAGACAAAGGCTTCACTGATTAGAGGACTTTTGGATAAAGAGACTAGGAAATGAGAAAGTTATCCATATATTGGAAATGACAAAGGAGAAGACTCATTGATGAGAACAGCTCAGTGCTTTTGGAAACCAGCAATAGTTGAAGTCATTTGGATGAAGTGAGATAAGTGAAATTAAGAGAAAATGAGAGCTGAGTGTTGTGGCACACATTTGCAATCCCTGCTTCTGAATAGGCAGAGGCAGGAGGATAGAAAATTCAAGGCCATCCTGAGTAATTTAGCAAGTTTTTATCTCAAAATGAACAACAAAATAGCTGGCTATTGAATTAATAGATAGAGAACCCCTGGGTTCAATCAAAATCCTGGGGGTGGGGAGTGTATCACTTTATGACTATCTTTTCTCCCACTGGTAAAGCTGCCTTTATTGCAGCTTTCTCTATAAATATGATGCTGATTTGTTATAAGATTTGTTACACTTTTTAATCGTTATTTTCCTAGGTACATACCAAAAATATTCAGTATTACAACTCTAAACTTTTTTGATTTTTAAAAATATTATTAGGCCAGACATTATGGCACAGGACTGTAATGCCAGCAATTGGGAGGCTGAGGTATGAGAATATTTGCAAATCTGAGATGAGTTTGGGCTACGAAAGGACCTCAAGATCAGACTGAACTACATAGTGAGACTGTCTCAAGAATAAACATTATATACTTAGTTATGTATTTATAGTACATAAAATTACATTCATTGTGAGGAATTGATACACATACATTACACAACTTAATGGTATTTTCATCCTGTTTGTAAAAGTCTTGATTGATAAGGTAATCTACAGTCTTCTTCAAAATAATTTTTATTCCTCATTTTTTATTCTTTCAAATTTTTAAAAAATTTTACTTTAAAGAGGGTAAAATTAAACACAACAAAGCAGAACATAACAGATCATAAGAAAACAATGCAAGAGACATCAAGTTCAAACCAAGACAAATGGAGATTTCCACTATCACACTATCTCTTGTTTTCTTCCAAATTATTGTCCACATCTCCACATACAATGAATTCATACCAAACAAAATAGTATAAAACTGATCAGAACAGGATGATGAAGGCATTTTAGATCTTCAAGACCACACAACAGGGAAGTCAACAATGGCTTCTATAATGTCTCTTATTCTCTTCAAAATAGCTGTCCATATCTTCACATATGCTGAAATTAAACAAAATAAAACAGACTAACATCACTCTGAACAAAGAATAATAGTATTGCTAGATTTCATATCATGATGCTACGGAATCACTCCTGGGGACCTTGGTGTCTCTTTTTCTTCAAAGTATCTGTTAATTTTATCATGCATCATATAATCGATTCTCATGAACAGTTTAGAAGTTCTATAATAGCATGAGTCTCTACATTTATACTTATTTTTTCTGTATTAGACAATTTTTTTAATGAGCTCAAAATTCTATTGAAAACTTTTTGGGATTTTTCTTGTGAATTCATTGTAATTATTGATTGATTTTATAAGAATATATTAGGGCAACAGGAGTGTTTCAATTTATGATCATGATAGATTTCTGTGACAGTTAAGTTTGATTGTATCAATTTAGTTGGCTTGGGAGTTGCCTTGGGGATTAGAAAGTGCACTTCTGTGTATGCCTGGGTGGATCATGGAGATGTGAACTTGTATATTATACATTGTTCCTAGCCTCTCCATTTCTGTTATTGCTGCCCTGAACTGCTTTGTAATGACCATAAACTGGTCACCTTTGTTCCTCTATGTCCTTCTGCTAGAATGGTCTTACATAAAGTCAGACAATCATGAAAAGTATCCTCTGAAACTGCGAGCCAAATTAAACTTTTACTCCTTTAAATTGTGTGTGTTGGGTAATGCATCACATAGGTGGAAATATGACTAATAGAATTTCTATACACATGTAAGTATCATTTTATAATCTTTAATGATATTTTATAATTTCAAATATAGATTACATGAATATTTTAAAGATATTTATCTGAAAATATTGTATAATACTTACTCTTTCATTTTTTTAGAAAGCTATCTTTTACAATTAAGTTAGGGCGCAGATGACAATACCCTAAAGTACAGCATCTTGGCATACTGAATATTTTGAACCAAAGGAAGTTGGAAGGGGTTCAAAAGACAATTTTACTCTGACTTTCTCCTGCCCTCCCCACTCTTGAATTTCTTTCATCACTAAATTGAATCATAGGAAACAGAATTCCCTTTTTCCAAATTGAGCACTAATACTAGTTTTATATTTTATCTTTAAAAATCAAGCTATGCAACCTAAAAAATGGTTACTGTCTTTTCTCTTTTCTCTGTCATTTCAGAGACATCTGACCTCCTTTCATTCCATTTTGTTAAATTTCATTCCTACAAGAAAGTCTGTTCTTCAACAAATTTAAGCACAATAATTAACAGTTTTCTCTGTGTCCTTAGGACTTTATTTCTGAAAACTCACATATTATGTAAAACTTTATTAAGTAAATTTGTTATGCTTTGCTAAGTAATTGTGTCTTTTGTTAAAGGAATATCAACTCTAAGCTTGTGATGGATGATTGAAAAGGCATTACACTCTTTACACCTATACACATTTTAAAAAAAAAATTATTTAGAAATGCATTTATTTTTATTTTTAAAAAAATTAAAAAGTTATATTTTTAAAGAAAAATAATGAAATTGTATCAGTTCTTACATGTCTCATACACTTATCCAATTATTGGCATCTTACATTAGTATGACACATTTAACAGAACTAATGAAGCCTTATTGATATAGTATTATTCAGTAAAGCTCAGACTTCATTTTGTCCTTAATTTGTTGCTTAATGGCTATTTTTTTCTATTTGAGGATCAAATTCATGATCACATTTGTTTGTCATATCTCCTTGGGCACTTCTTTGTTGTGACAACTTCTTAGATTTTTTTTAATGAACTTCATGAAATTTGACTAATGTTGTTCATGTATTTTATAAACCTCCTTAATGAGAAGATATCAGATGTTTTTCTCATGATTAAAGTGATATCATGGTTTCTTGAAAAAATAACCTTTGAATTGAAATGCTATTAAACTCAAATCATAACTAAGGTGCATTCTGTCACATTGATTTACCATTGATGACACTTACATTGAACACATGGAGTAGGCAAAATTAGATTTACGCACTGTAACATCATTATTTTCTTGCCCCTTTTCATTTAGTATATTTTGAAAGAAACTCCTCACGCACAGACCTGCATGTAAAAAAGAAATTTATACTGCACTTCCTTGAAGGCAGAGTAGAAGATAAATTATTTGGAATTCTTCCTTGTTGTAAATTAGTGTCTTTGTATTTATTTATTTAATATTTTACTTATATTAGTATGAGGTTTTGCATATTTATTTTACTTGGAGGGTTATATTTAAACAATACTACTCATTGAATTACTCAGATTGTTCCATCTTTTGCTATAAGGATATATTTGTTGGATCTTTTGTCCTTTTGATTTATTTCCATAATTTAAAATATACTTTCTTTCTGTCACTACAAAGTGTTCTAAACTTATACATTTATTATGTTGTCATTCACTTTTTGAACTTTTCCTAATTACTACTCATGGAGAATGATTTTAGAAACTGTGATCTAGGGATTAGATGTTTTCATTGCTTCTATGTTTTTACTATTAGATCTACTGAGCTAACGTAACAGGGAAACATACGTATATATACTAATCCTTGCATGCACATATTTTATAAATATTTGTATATATCAAAATTAGGTCATAATTAGTATTCACATTAAGGTACATAAATTCATATTGATATCACCAAATCTATTTTATAACCACATAGACCACTTTAGCTTTGTTTGACTGGGAAATCCCACTTTATTGGTGAGAAATATTGTTTCCATCACATGCCAATTTGAGGATGTAATTGTAGCAATATCAAAATTGTCAACCATACTTTCAGATAAAATGGCTTTATTCAATGAAAGAGTTTTCATATAGTTTCATTTGCTTAAAATCTTACAGACTGAACTCCTTTCTAAAATTACATAGATCATCAACTTACTCCTTATTCCTTTAAGTGAAGTTGTTTCAATACATTAAGATTCTTTTGTCACATTGTGATTTTCATCTTAGGATGTCCTAGATCTCTAAAATTATTTTAAATGTTCACATTCATTAAGATTCATTCTGTCTTTTGAAGCCCAGTCAGTTTTGATGAATGATTGGTGCAGGTGTCTATTACCACACAAGCATTCAAAATAATTTCACTACTTTGAAAAATTTGTTAAGCTTTATCTACTTAGATGCTCTTTTGCTTTCAATGGGATTAAGTCCTAAAATAACAAGTGTAAATTGACAATATATTGAATTAAACTAATCAATCAAATATTAGACCTCAGCAACACAGCACACTGTAAAGTATTGATTGTTTACTCTCTTGATCACATGATTAAGAGGTGAAGCTCAATGTGAGAGATACTGTATATCACTAGCCCAGTAAAGGATCAAAATGCAAAATTTCATGATGTTATCTAATTAATACAGGCCAATTTTGAACTCATGTAAAGTTGAAAAGTCATAAGTCAAAAATATCTTGTTAGGAATTTTGCAATACATTCTAACACCCTCACTGAATTTACAGACACTGTTATTCATAATGTTTGCATATATTTTTCCTAATATGTCAAATACTTGAAATTTTACAATATGTAGATTTTATTCGGTTTGTTTAGCTCAGTCACAAAATTTATTTAAGCTTTTTCTAGCTCTTCTCATTGTTTCATAGCACATTTCTTTTAATTATTGTGTAGTATGCCATCACAGGGATTAATCACAATTTATTTAATAATTCACCTATTGAAACATTCACTGGTTGCTTCCATGTCTGGTGAATATAAATAAATATAATGTTATGTTTATATTTGTTACAACTAAATCATGGAAACAACACAGATGCCCATCAGCCAATAAATGGATAAAGAAAAATTACTGTAAATATGCAGATATTTGTATGCACATGGCTTTCAACTCACTGGTGTATATTATGACAATATAATTAATTTTGTAAGAAAATGATAAACTACAATTCAGCTTAGATTCCCAAATTCAAACGACAGTCACTTTTAATTCCAAATCTTGTAAAAATTTGTTGATATCTATATTTTGAAACTTAACTATTATTTTCATGTTAGTGTATAAATATATCACTTGCTTATTTCAATAGTCATATTTTATATTCCAAAAATTCTGAATTTGTTATGTAAATATTAAGATGGAGAGTGAATAGTGTGTTTGTCTTTTTCCTTTTGGTCCCTTTATGTGAAACTTTATGTTTATTTTATGTACTGAAATTTTTAGTAGCTCCATTAATGTGTTAAATAGAAGGAGTGATAGTAAATATCATTTAAATTGTACATTGTCCATACTACAATATTACTGCAATAAAAACAGCATGGTACTGCCAGAAGAACAGATACGAGAATCAATGGAGTAGATTAGAAGATGCAGAAGCAATTCCAAATGCACTTAGCAACCTATTCTTTGATAAAGTAGCCAAACAGCTTCCCTTAAGGAAAGATAATATCTTTAATAAACAAACTCTGAAAACTAGCTTTCCACATATCAAAGATTAAAACCAGGCCCATATCTTTCACCATGTATTAAACTAAAATCCAAATGTATCAAAGATCTAAATGAGGGAGCAGACCAGAACAGAGACTGTAGCAGCAGCAGCTGGGAGTCTTGCCTGGGGACCAGGCAGGTTCCCTACCGGACCTGGGGCCAGGCCAGATCAAGACTGTAGCAGCAGTGGCTGGGAGCTCCGCCCAACCTGCGGGAAATTTCTCCCTGACCTGGGGACCAGGCCAGCTCCCCACCGGACCAGAGACCAGGCCAGATGGGTGAGTGTAACAGCAGCAACTGGGAGCTCCACCCAACCTGAGGGAACTTTCTCCCTGACCTGGTGACCAGGCCAGCTCCCCACCAGACTGGGGACCAGGTCAGATCAGAGACTGTAGCAGTGGCAACTGGGAATCCAGCCCAGCCTGAGGAGACACTCTTCCTGGCCTGAGGACCAGGCCTTGGTTCCCTGCTCTGTCCAGTGAGTGGGGCCATCGCAGAGAACCCCATCCCAGGCTGGCAGACCTCTCTCCCACACCTAGAACAACACTTGAAGCTCCAAAATACAGGAAAATGACAAAAGGAAAGACCAAAATGCAATCTCAAACATCCAGACCATCCCAAGAAAGCCCAAGAGGCATGTGCATAGAAGAAAACACATGCCACATGACTGAAATACCTGACATAATGGTAACTGAAATAAAGAAGCAAGCATGGGAAGCCTTAAAGGAATTCAAACTAGAAATAATCTCTCAGATCAAAGAAGAATTGATAAAAGAAATGAAGCAGATGCTAAACATAGCTAAAGAAGATGCAGTCAAAAAAATTGGAGGAACTAAACAAAAGGATAGAATCCCTGGATGAACAATATAAGAAACAAACAGAATACATAAAACAGATGCAAAGCCATATACAGGAAATCAAAAACTCCATTAAAAGTTGTAAAAACTGCCTCAATGAATGGGAAGATAGAATTTCAGACCTCGAAGACAAGATTGCAACCAGTGAACAGGAAAGAAAAGATCTTTTAAAAATAACAAGAAATCAGGAAATAACAATTTAACACCTACAGGATGACACAAAGAGAAACAACATAAGGTTGATAGGGATAAATGAAAAAGAAAGGGACAACATAAAGGATGTCAAGAGGATATTTAGAGAAGTAATAGCTGAAAATTTCCCAAACATGAGATTGGAAACTGATATCAAGATCAATGAAGCATATAGAACTCCAAATAGTCACGACCAAAATAAATCTACACCCAGACATATAATAATGACCATCCCAGAAATTGAACAAAAGAATAGAATATTAAGAGCTGTCATAGAGAAAAGACAGATGACCTATAAAGGAAAACGTATCAGAATCACAGCAGACTTCTCAAAACAAAAAATAAAGTCGAGAAGAGCACGGACTGATGTATTTCAGATCCTAAAGGAAAATGATTTCCAACCTAGGCTGATGTACGTTGCAAAACTTGTCCTTCAAATGTCCTTCAAATTCAATGGAGAAATAAGATAGTTCCATGACAAATATCAGCTGAAATATTTCATGATCACCAAGCCAACCCTGCAAAGAATACTGAAAGCCTAGATACATTTAGGAAAAAACCACTAAACAAAGCAGACAGTAAACAGAGCAGAATATAAACATGCAACAGCAGAAAGATAATATGGCAACAATAAACCAATATATAACAGTTCTTACTATTAATGTAAATGATCTCAATACACCAATTAAAAGGAACAGACTGGCAGAATGGATCAAGAAGCAAAATCCAACCATATTCTTTCTGCAAGAAACCCACCTAATTCAAAAGGATACTCACAGACAGAAAGTCAAAGGATCAAAAGCAATACGTCACGCAACAGGAACAAAAAAAAAAAAAAAAGCGAGGGTAGCTATTCTGTTTGCACACACACACAAAGTCAACTTCAAGCCAATCATAATCAGAAAGAATAAAGAAGGTCACTACATACTTGTTAGGGGAAAACTCCAAGAGGAAGAGATAACTGTCTTAAATATATATGCACCAAACTCCAGAGCTCCCA
This sequence comes from Cavia porcellus, assembly GCF_034190915.1. Lineage (NCBI taxonomy): Eukaryota > Metazoa > Chordata > Mammalia > Rodentia > Caviidae > Cavia > Cavia porcellus. Next base: position 73,977,770 of record NW_026947486.1, read on the forward strand.
GTTAAATAAAAAAAGTACTAACAGAAATGAAAAACCAAATCAGCAGTAACACAATCCTGACAGGAGATCTTAACACACCATTGATACCAATGGACACATCAACCAAAGAGAAAATCAACAAAGAAATAAAAGAACTGAATTGCACCTGTGAACAAATGGACTTAATAAACATATACAGAGTATTCCACCCAACAACAACAGAATACACATTCTTCTCAGCAGGACACGGGTCATTCTCTTAAATAGACCATATATTAACTCACAGAACATATTTAAATAAATGCAAAAGAGTTGAAATTATCCCTTGCATGCTATCAGACCATAGAGCTATGAAATGAGTAATTAACAATAAAATATACTGCAAAAATCCCATAAACACATGGAAACTGAATAACACACTCTTGAGTAATCCGTGGGTCACAGAGGAAATTAAAAAAGAAATTAAGCAATACCTGCAAGCAAATGAAAATACAGATACAACTTACCGGAATCCATGGGATGCAATGAAAGCCTTCCTCAGAGGAAAATGTATTGCACTGAGTTCCCACATCAGGAAAACAGAATGAATACAAATAAACAACATGATGCTACACATCAAACATCTAGAAAAAGAAGAGCAAGTGAAGCTCAAAGCCAAAAGAAGAGAGGAAATTATAAAAATCAGAGCAGAAATCAATGCAATAGAGACTAAGAAAACAATCCAAACAACAAATGAATCAAAAGTTGGTTCTTTGATAGAATAAATAAAATAGATAAGCCCCTAGCCAACCTTATTTTAAAAAAAAGAGAAGAAAGAATTCAAATCCATGCAATAACAGATGAAAAAGGTGAAGTCACTACAGACTCAATAGAAATACAGAAGATCATCAACACCTATTTCGAAAACCTCTACTCTCAAAGGTTTGATAACACAGAGGAAATAGACAGATTCTTAGAAACATATGAAGTAACAAAGCTAGGTCAAGAGGATGTAAAACGGCTGAATAACCCAATCTCTGTTAATGAAATTGAACATGTAATTAATTCCTTACCTACAAAGAATAGCCCAGGCCCAGACAGCTTCACTGCAGAATTGTACAAGAAATGCAATTAAGACCTAATACCAATACTCCTCAAACTCTTCAATGAAATTGAAAGGGAAGCAATCCTTCACAAGTCATTTCTGGAAGCAAATATTACTCTAGTACCAAAACCTGAGAAGGACCCAACTGAAAAAGAGAACTACAGATCAATCTCCCTAATGAACACAGATGCAAAAATCCTCAAAAAACTATTGGCAAATAAAATGCAGCAAATCATCAAGAAGATTATATACCATGACCAAGTGGGATTCATCGCAGGCATGCAGAGATGGTTCAACATACATAAATCAATAAATGTAATCCACCATATCAATAAAGCCAAAAGTAAGAATCACATGATCATTTCCATAGATGCAGAAAAAGCCTTTTATAAGGTCCAACATTCATTCATAAGAACTTTACAGAAAATTGGAATAGATGGTCTTTACCTCAATATAATAAAGGCTGTCTACGACAAACCAACAGCCGGTATCGTACTAAATGGCCAAAATTTAAAAGCCTTTACTTTAAAATCAGGCACAAGACAAGGATGTCCTTTATCACCTCTCCTATTTAATATACTACTGGAAGTACTAGCCAGAGCAATTAGACAAGAGAGAAAAATAAAAAGGGTAAAGATAGGAAAAGAAGAAGTTAAATTGTCATTGTTTGCAGATGACATGATATTCACGAATCATAGAAGACCCCCTAAACTCCATTGAAAGACACTTAGATATAATAAACAAATTCAGTAATGTAGCTGGATACAAAATCAATACACAGAAATCAATAGCATTCTTATACACTAACAACAAAATCACAGAGAGAGAAATAAGTGAAGCCACACTCTTCACAGTAGCAAGCAAAAAAATGAAATATTTAGGACTTACTCTTAGGAAAGAAGTGAAAGACTTATACAGGGTAAATTATAATACACTGAAAGAAGAAATTGAAGATGATCTCAGAAAATGGAAAGACATCCCATGTTCATGGATAGGAAGAATAAACATTGTGAAAATGGCCATTCTCCCAAAAGTCCAGATTCAATGCAGTCCTAATAAAAATACCATCAACATACATTATAGATCTAGAAAATCACTCCTGGAATTCATCTGGAACCAGAAGAGACCTAGAATATCAAAGGCAGTTCTAAGCAGCAAAGGCAAGGCAGGAGGCATAACAATCCCTGACTTGAAGTTATACTACAAAGCAACAGTAGTAAAATCAACATGGTACTCGAATCAAAACAGAGTAGAAGATCAATGGAATGGATTAGAAGATACAACCACAACTACAAACACACTTAACCACCTTATCTTTGATAAAGGAGCCAAGCAGGTTCACTGGAATAACGACAGTCTTTTTAATAAACGGTGTTGGAAAAACTGGCTCTCCATTTGCTGAAAACTAAAACTCGACCCAAGCCTATCACCATGTACTACATTAAAATCTAAATGGATCAAAGATCTGAATATTAAAATAGAAACACAATCTATTGGAAGACAAATTAGGTAGAAACCTTAAAGACATAGGGGTAGGTAGAGAATTCATGAACAGGACTCAAACTGCATGAGAAATACCAGAATCAATAACTGGGACCATCTTTTATTAAAAAGTTTCTGTACGTCAAAAAAAAAAAAAAAAAAAAAACGAACAAACAAACAAAAAAAACAAAAAACAAAAAAATAAAAACAAACAAACAAAAAAAAAAAAACTCCAGCATAGTGAAAAGAAAACCCACCAATTGGGAAAAGATCTTAGTGAACTCCCCCTCACACAAGGGACTTTTGTTTAAAACATATAAAGCATTAAAAAAACTCAGACCCCCAAAATTCAAAGACCAATCCAAAAATGGGCATGTGAGATGAATACACACTTCTCAGAGGAATAAATACAAATGGCAAATAAATACATGAAAAAATGTTCATCATCATTTGTTATTAGGGAAATGCAAATTAAAACCACACTGAGATTCCATCTCACTTCTGAAAGAATGGCTAGAATCAAGAAAACCAACAACAGCAAGTGCTGGAGAGGCTGTGGGGAAAAAGGAACTCTTCTACACTGTTGGTGGGAGTGTAGACTGGTACAACTTTTGTGGAGGTCAGTCTAGAGATTTCTCAAAAAGCTGGGATTGGAAGTCCCATTTGTTCCAGCTATTCCCCTTCTAGGCATCTTCCCAGAAGAACTGAAAGCATCATACCACAGTGATATATGCACACCTATGTTAATCGCAGCACAATTAGTAATTGCCAGATTTGGAAACAACCCCAATGTCCATCAACTGAGGAATGGATAAAAAAGTGGTGGTATTTCTTAAAATGGAGTACTACTCATCTATAAAGAAGGATCACATTGAGGCATTTATCAATAAATGGGCGTAGCTTGAAACCATACTCACAAGTGAACTAAATCAAACTTGCATCTGTGAAACTATTCAGTAATAGTTTCCCTAGTGCAGGAAATGTTTCAAATATATAAAAGTATGTGGTAACCATGATTCCCCATTATGTGGCCTTGAAGCCTTATAAAGTTTTCACTCATTAATTGGAATGGCTTTATTATGGGCTATTTGATATTATGGCCTGTGATGCAATGAACAGCTAATTTTTAGAAAACAAGACATCATAATAGCTAGTACTGATTTAATGTCATCTTGTCTTGAAGCTGCAGCTATCTATGGCTCTTCTGTCTCCATTGATTTTATCATGTTGTAGCTTGCTGGATTTTATTGTATGCCATAGTATAAACAAAAATTGTTATAGGCATAGAGACAATATAGAAATTATTGATCATTTTTTCTGTTAGCTGGTTCTAAATACTCTACAATGCTTTCATTCACTTGAATGGTGTTACACAGTCTTGATATGTTTGATGCTATAGCATATGAAGTTATATTCAAATATTTCAAAGAAAAAGACACTATGGTAATTACTATTAAGTTGGGTTATTTGGTGGTGAAGCACTAGGTTGCTGAAAGTGTCATGCTTTAACCTGTATTGTTATGTTGTTATTCTCCCTTTTATTTCAACCTCTCCCTTATTCATTAAAAAAATTATTTAATTTTTTAAATTTCTTTTTTAAACTTAGGGGAAAAAATCAAAAATCTAGCAGGATATATTATAGTAACTTTTTTTATTTCCTATCAACTTGAAGTGCTGTAATATCCCCATTATCTTGTTTTGACTGATTAGACTCTATTCTGCTCTGTATGAAAGTATCAAGTATCAGAGTATAGGCAACTACTTTGAAGGCAATAAGATTCACTATGATGCCCATTCTCGTTTGACTATTATCCTCTTTTGAGGTGCTGTAAGATTTACAAAGTTTAGGTGTTATTGGTCTTGTTCCCTACTGTTTTGTTTAACTTTACAATACCTAAAGAGATAGACAATTCTTCTTAAGGATGCAAGAGGTATAATGGTAACTATTGTTGATAACCTTTTACTCTGTTTTTACATCATGTGCTATGTCTATCCTTGGTTTTGACTGACAGCTTTGTTTTATCATGCTTGATTTTATTCTCTTACAAAAAAGTAATAATATCTAAGGGAGTAATAAAGCCCAAAATGTGTAAATTTTGTTGTAATAAAGAGAGGGAAAGAAAAGTGCCCTGAAGGATACAACAGCAAGGGTGCTTAGGTGTGTTACATAGAATACCGTATTAATATTTTTGATTGGATTACTGAACACAACTGTTTGCAGTCTTACTGTTTGAAGGTTCGCTTTGTGTGCTTTGATCCTGTGACCTGAAACACCATTTCTAAGATGATAGCAAGTAATCTATTAACTGGTGATAGCTTACTGTTTTTGTTGTTGTTGTTTGTAGTTCTGAATTAGTTGTACCCTTGCACTGTTTTGTTTTGTTCTGCTTTTGTTTTCTCTTTTTTCTTTTAAATAAAAAAGATCTAAATGATAAAATGTAAACACTAACTCTTCTGACAGAGAGAATAGGTAGAACTCTTGGAGGTATAGGCGTAGCCTACAAATTTGTGAACAAAACCCTGATTCACAGGAAATATTACAAATAATCAACAACTGGAATCATATCTTATTTAAAAAAAGATTTAGCACATCAGAAGAAACAAGTAACAGAGTGAAGACACAAATGACTGAATAGGAATACATTTTTTTCCAGCTATTCCTCAAACAAAGTACTAATATCTAGAATATAAAAGGAACAAAATATCAGACACCAAAATTAAAGTCCCAATCCAAAAATGGGCATTTAAGATGAATAAATACTTCTCAAAAGAAGAAATTCAAAACAGAAAATAAATATATAAGAAAATGTTCATCACTGGATATTTGAAAGCTTCAAATTAAAACAACACTGAAATTTCATCTTGATCGAGAAAGAATGGCTACCATCAAGAAATCAACCAATAAAAAATTCTGATGGGACCATGGGTGAAAAGGAGCCCTTCCTTCTCCACTGTTTGTAGAAGTATAGATTGCTGCAATCACAGTAGAAATTAGTGTAGAGAGTCCCCAAATATCTTGGACTAGATATGCCCTTTGCCTACTTGGTATTGTCCCAAAAGTATTAAAAGCATCAAACTAAAGATATACATGCACACCCATATTTGTAGCAGAATAATTGTAACAGAGAAATAATGGAAACAATCTAGATGCCCATCAGTCAATAAATGGAAAAATAAGTGGCTTTTTTATTTTAAATAAAAAAGATAAATTTAACCATGAAACAGTTTCAATGTTTACAGAACTGTTATGATAATTAATACATTGCATATAGTTTTCATGAGGTCTTGTCAAAATAGTACTAGTACAAATTTTTCATTTCAATGAAGAGAAACTAGCTGTATAACTATTTAACTTCTTTGTTTATAAATATATTTTTGTCTTTTTTCCTTTCAGCTTTGCCGATAATAGTTTGTCTTTTCTATTGAACAGTTTCTTCCCAATGTACAAAATCTACTGTACGTTTTGAATCTTATTTATTCCTTTAGTTTCTCACAATAGTGAGGCAATGTGATTTTTTACATTGGTCTGATTTATTACACTTATAAATAGTCTCTAATTATGTTCATTTACATATAAAAGTCTCCAGTTTACCTTTCTTTATGTTGAATAGTACTCCAATATATCTATATATCTGTATCTATACATTTAAAACACATCTAATTTATTCATTCCTCAATTCATGTGAATCTAGATTATTTCCAAGATTTAGCTATTACAAATTATGCTGCTATAAAAATAGGCACAGATATATCACTGTTATATTTTTCTAATTCATCTGTAAAGACACCCAGAAGTGGAATACCTGGATGGATGGAACCTCTAATTCAATTTTTTCAAGGAATCTGTACACTGATTTCCACAATGGTTGCAGTCTATTCTCCCACCAGCATGGGAGAAGGGTTCAGTTTTCATCCACAGCCACACCAGCATTTGTTATTAGTTGATATTTTAAGAAATTTTTTCATGCATTTACTTCTTATTTGTATTTCTTTTTCTGAGAAGGCTATATTCATTTCAGATGCACAGTGGAATTTAGGGGGTCTGATTTTTTCAATATTTTATATGTTGTAAGTATCAGTCTTTTGTCTGTGAGAAAACTGGATATAATTTTTTCCAACTCTCTTGGTCATCTTTTCATGCTGTTGGTGATTTCTTGTTGTGCAAAAGGTTTTTAGTAAGATGATATACCATTTGTTGATGTAGTATTTTCCTTTCAGTATTGGTTTTGTTAATAAACACTCTGCCTACATCTATTCAAGATTTCTACCTATGTTCGTTCAGTAAATTTTGTGGTTTTGTTTTAATATTTAAATCCTTGGTCAATTTTGCCATTACATTGAGTACTTGGTGAATACATGTGTCTAGGCTTAGTGTTTAGTGTGTGTAAAGCTGAACGTGTTTGGGGTTCATTCTACATCTTCTATTCTGTTCCACTGGTGTTCAGAAATATTTTTCTGTTGTTGTTTGCTTCTTTGTTTTCTTACCAATACAATGATGACTTTATCACAGTAGTTTTGTAGTACAATTTCAGGTCTGAGACTGTGATGCCCTCTGACTTGCCTTTGATGCCTAGAATTATTTTTTTCTATTCTAGATCTTTTCTGGTTCCAAATGAATGCTAGGAATGTTTTCTCTAGATCTATGAAGTATGTTAATGCTCTTTTGATTGAGATTAAATTAAATCTGTATAATAGTTTTGGGATTATGGCCATTTTTAGTATATGTGATCTTCTTATCCATCCATAAGGAATATTTTTCCATTTTCTGAAATCCTCTTAATTTCAATCTTTTGAATATTGAAAATTTCACTGCACAGATATTTTCAATCATTTGGTAGATTGATTCCTAAGCATTTTACTTTCTAAGATTCTATTGTAAAGAGTGTTTTTCCTTAATTTCACTGTCAGTGAGTTTGTTGCTTATGTACAGGAATACTATATATTTTTGAGTATTGACTTATATCCCACTACATTACCAAAATAGGTATTAAATCTGTAAGTTTTTAGTGAACTTCTTGGGATCTTCTCTGTAGAGTATCATGTCATCTGAAAATAATGGTAATTTAACTTTTTTTCCTATCAATATTCATTTATTTTTTCTCTCATCTAACTACTGTGGTTAATGTTTCCAAGACTATATTGAACAGAAGGGGTAATGATAAACATTCTTTTCTTGTTCCTGATTTTAGAATGAAAGCTTTCAGTTTTTAATGTGTTAGTTATTGGCTTGTTTTGGATTTATTTTTATAAGATTAATTAAAGAAATTGTATTCCAATTTCTGTAGGATTTTTTTCATAAAGTGCTGTTGGCTTTTGTCAAATATAATTTCTGTTTCTATTGAGAAGACCACGTGTTTTTATCTTTGGTTTTGTTAATATGCTATATTTCTTTTATTAATTTGCATATTTATCCATCCCTACATCCCTGGAATGAATCCTTCTTTGTCATGATATATAATCTTCTTGATGATTTGTTGAATTCTTTTTGCCAAGATCTTATTAAGGATTTTTATTAAAGATTTTTGCATATGGGTCTATAAGGGAAACTGGTCTGTAGCTTTTTTTTTTTTTGGTTGAGTTTTTCTCTAACTTGGTTATCTGTGTAATAATTGCATAAAGTAATTTTAGAAGTACTGCTTCCTTTTCAATTTCTTTGAAGAGTTTCATCATTAGTGGCATTAGTTCTTGTCTAAATTTCTTGTGGAATACATCACTGAATCTATCAGAGCCTGGGATGTCTTTGTTGCTAAATTTTTTATTACATTTTCAATTTCATTGAGTAATATCAAGTTGCTTAAAATTTTCAAATTTTTTATTGAGTTTTATGAATTTGATTGTTATACTGCATGTTGTTACCTTCAAAATAGTTTTTCAGGTTACCAGATACAGGAATAAAACAAAACAGTAAAATGGAACAAAATATTGTATTTTGATAACAAGACAGAAGGAAATGACCCACATTTGGCACAAAACACACTGCCATCCTCCAAGTAGAGATCAAGATCACCAGTACCAGGCCTGCAGTCAAACAAACAATACAAGCATGAAATTATTCCTTACAACTCGGTTGCTCTCTTCTTACCCTGAGTTCCTCTGAATTAGCCTGTTGCTTATCAGTGGGTGGGAGAGGTGGTTTTTTTTTTTTTTTTCCTGGTGGACTCTGGCTCAGAGAAAGATATGGTTTGCCTTCTTGCTTAGTTTCTTCCCATTCTCCATTGTGGGCCCTGGATCACAGAAGTTGTGGTTCAGCTTCTTGTTGAGTCTCCTTCTATACCCCAGGATGGACCCTGGCTCATGAGAGGCATAATGCAGTTCTTGCTGAGTCTCTTCTAGTTCTCCATGGTGGAGTCTGGCTCATGGGAAGGTATAACTCAGTTTCTTGCTCAGTCTCTTCCTGTTCCCCATGATGGACCCTAACTCAAGGTTTACATTTTACTGGGTCTCTTCCCCTTCACCATGGTGGACCATGGATCAAAATTGGTTTAAGTCTGATATTTCTTTGTTGATTTTTTCATCTATTAATGTCTTCCACTATAATTTTTAGGGCTTGTTTTGTTTTTAATGTCTGTTTTATGCATATGAGTGAATTTGTGTTTGTTGCATAAATATGTGATTGTGATCTCTTTTTCTTGATGATTTCACTTAATGAGTATGTACTGACTTTATCTCTTTTCATCATTTTTGGCTTAAATATTGCATTATTTACAAATAGAATATTTATCCCTGCTTTTTACTGAATTCCTACATCACAGAGAACAGGTTTCCATTCTTTCATTTTCAGCATATAAATTTTTTTTGAGTTAAAATTGTTTCTTGTATGAAGCATAGTGTTGGATCTTCCTTCTCGATACATTCTACCAATCATTCTTTTGATTGATGAGTCAAGTCCACTTATGTTAATGATTATAACTGATTTGAATTTGCTTCTCTTTTTCATGTTATTTTCCTATTGCTTTTTCTCTGCCTTTTTCCTCTTTTAATTACTTCCCGTCTATGATGACATTTTATCTACTGTTGTCCATGTGTTTGTATTTTTCTTATTTCTTTCTAATATGTCCTTCAGAGCATTGTTTAGGGCTGATTTGGTTGTCATAAATCTCTTCACTTGTTCTTTGTCATGGAGGTAACTTATTTCTCCATAAATTTTGAATGATAGTTTTGTGAGGTAAGTCAATATGCGTTGAAGACTGTCTACATTTAAGGATTGAAATATCTTACTATCTTCTTGATTTGAGGGTTTGTATTGAGCACTCTGCTGTGATTCTGAAGACTTTATTTTATAAAAAGATATGTATCTTTTCATTTCTCATGCTTAGTTTCTGAAATCTTGATTGCTATATGCTTTAGTGTAAATTTATTTTGGTCTTGAACAGTTTAAGTTTTATATACTTCATTTATTTGTCTTTCAAACTATTTATTCATGTTTGAGGAGTTTTGTGTCATTATTTCTACGAAGAGGTTTTTAATGGTTTTTGTGTTGTCTCCAGATTTCTCACTGATTACACTAAATCTTATGATGTTATTCTATGCTTCATCCTGTACCCGATGGATTAATTTTTCATGATTTTTTTTTTACTGTTTTTAAAGTGTCTTTCTTTCCCTGGTTTTAGATGTATTTATGTCTCTTGGATACTGTCCTCACCTTTATTCAATGTCATGTGTATACTTTCAGTGGAATTTCTAATCTGGATTTCTTTTTGGCTCTGTGTCATTGATTACATTTCTTGTCTATGGTTGTATTCATGGTTTTCATCATTTGTTTGATCTCTGTTTTTCTGTGTCTGCTGAGATGTCTTTTATTTTGATGTCATTTTTTGCAGCTTAGATATTATTTTTTCTTTGGCCTCTTCTAATTTTTTGTTTCACTTCTGCTGCTATCATTTCTGAGAGTTTCATTTATTGGTTTTGATTTTCTCTATTTCTTTGTGTTCTGAGTTTCTCCTGGGTGAGTTGGGATTTGGAATTGCATTTTACTTCTTGATCTTCTCATTTTCAATTTTATTTTATTTTATTTTATTAATTTATTTTCACAAGATTTTTTTTATTTTAAAGAAAATAAAAAAAGATAGCAGAATAAAGCAAATAAGAGCAGAACAATGCCAGCCACACAGAACTTCACAAGACAACTGGACGTCAACAATAGCTACCATAATAACTCTTTTCTTTGAAATACTTGAGCACACCTTCACATACAATATCAAACATAAAAATGTAGTATAAATTATTCAAAAAATAAAGCACTACAGGACTTAAAAACCAAATAACAGGAAATGAACAATGGCTACTGTAATATCTCATTTTACTCAAAATATTTGTGTACACCATCACACATAATAAAATCAAATAAAACATAATAATACCAATCAAAACAAGAACAAAAGCATGTTGGACTTCAAAACAAAATGATAGGAAATCAGCAGTGGCTACCATAATGTTTTGTTTTTTTCAAAATAACTGCTCATACTATCACACATAACAAAATCAAACAAAACAGAACATAACCAAACCAATGAATGAAAGCTTTATGAGACTTCAAAGCAATATAATAGGAAACCATGATTACCATAAAATATATTCAAAATAGCTGCCCCTACCATCTGACAGTATAAAATCTAACAAAACAAGACAGAACAAAGTCAAACCAAACAAAATTGTGTAAACAATGCAAGAGTTCAAGATAAGAAAATACGAAACTGACATTAGTTTTCACCTTTCCTTCTCAGGAGTTTCCATCCTTTTGCTTTTATATTAACTATTTTGTTTTTGGATCCCATTAACTCCTTCTGTTTCTTATGCTAGGGTTCACACATAGGAGTTTGAATTGTTTCAGCCATGAATATGATCTTCAGTTGTGTCTGTTTACCTACAGAAGCCTTGAGATTATTCTACTTTACAGCTGGGTAGTTTTCCATTGCATGAAAGTATCATAACTTTCTTATCCATTCTTCAGTTGACAGGCAAGTTATTCTTGCTTATTTGTTGGTTTCCTGTAACATGGAGAAATTATTTTCTCTCCTTTGATTTTCAGTCTATGAATTTCCTTTCTAGTTAAATGTGTTTCTTGTATACAGTGTATTGATGGATCTTGTTTCTTGATCCACTCTCCCTGTGCTTCTTTTTATTGCTGAGCTGAGGCCATCTACATTAATGGTTACAACCAGCATACAATGGTTTTCTTTGCCATGCTATCCTCCTATTGTTGGCTTAGACTTTTCCCCCTTCATTCAGTTTCCTATCTTGTTTGGTGATCCTCCTCTGATGCTGTTCTTAGAACCATGGTCATCTTTATCCCTCTATAGAATATTCTTAAGCACTCTCTGTAGGGTTGGTTTGGTAGTCATAAATTCCATAAGTTGTTCTTTATTATGGAAGTATCTCATTTTTCCATCAGTTTTGAAAGATAGTTTTGATGGGTACATCAATCTAGGCAGGAATTCTTTACTTTCAGGGTTTGTAAAACTTCAATCCAAACTCATCTTGACTTGATGTTTTGTGTTGATAAGTCTGCTGTGATTCTGATTGGTTTTCCTTTTACGGGAGATTTGTCTCTTTTCTCTAACAGCTTTTAATATTCTGTTCTTGCACTGAGTTTCTGCGATCTTGATTATTATATGCCTTAGTATAGATTTATTTTGTTTATGGCTAGTTGGAGTCTTGCATGCCTCACTTATTTGCATGCCAGATCCATTTCCCATGTTTGGGAAGTTTTCTTCTATTACTTCTGTGAATATCCTTTTAATTTCCTGTGTGTTGACCCCTGCTTCTTCATCAACACCTAGCATAACTCTTAAGTTATGCTTCTTTGTGTTATGCTGTAGCCATCGAAATGTTATTTTCCATTTCATTGTTATTTTTAAGAGATCTTTCCTCTCACGATCATTAGCTGCAATCTTGTCTTACAAGTGTGAAAGTTTATCTTCAGCCTCCTTTAAGCGGTTTTGCCAGCTTTTGATTCAATTTTTTTTTAATTTCCTGGATCTGTCTTTAAATATTTTTATGCATTGAAATTCTTTTCTATATTCATTCAAGATTTCCATCCATTTCCTATGCTCCTCTTTTTTGTCTATGTCTTCTTTAGACCTGCTGAAAAATTCTTTCATTATGTTTGTGATTTCTTGTTTTTCCTGAGACATTATTTTTATTTAACTGCTTTTACAATCTCCTGAAGTTGTTTCCATACGTCAGTTGCTATCTTCTCAGAGATTTCAGGTGAATTCCATTTTCTTCTATGACTGTATTTCCCAGACTCATTCTCTGTGGGCTGGAGGTTTGGAATTTGCCTTTTGCTCCTTCATCTTGACATTCTCCTGGGTTCCTCCCAACAAGCTGGTTGTGGGACTCCAGGCACTTCCCACATTGCCTGTCCCTAGACAGTGTAGGAGGGTAGGACAGGCACTTGAGTTTCTCTAATTCTCAATTTACAAGGAGCACAGGGCATACCTGGTTGTGTGTCTCTGCTTCTACTGGCTGCCTGCAGGAAGGAGCCTTCTGGTGGCAGCTCCCTGAAGGTGAAGGTGGATTTGCTAGTTCTCTCTGCCCATGCTGGTCACATGCAGGGTGTGGCCTTTTGTCGTTGGAACACAGCAGGCAGAGGTGGATCTGTCTGTCTCACTCTGCCTGCACTGTGTGAATGGAAGAAAGGACCTTGTGGTGATGGTGCCCATCAGGCAGAGGTAGGTCTTCTGGCTCTCTGTGCCTGTGCTGAGCATGCAGAGGAAGGGACCTTCTGGTGGCAGTGCCCAGCAAACAGAGACAGATCTGGCTCTCTCTGCCCAAACTAGGTGCACAGTGTATACGGCCTTTGGTGGCAGTGTCAGGCAGACAGGCAGAGGCAGATATTCTGGCTCTTTATTTTGTTTTCTCTATTGATGTTTGTAGATTTCTTATATTAGATATCCTTATCACTGATGATGAGAATTCAGAGATGAGACAGATTATAGTAGGAGCAAGATTGGGGAGCACTGGATGATCATCAACGTTTTGGATAAATGTAGGACACAAGAAGGAAGGATTGGAAGAGATAGCATAAGACTTTTAAAGTGGACCACAATGAGAACACACAGTGTTTTCTTGCATGAAATTATCATAAAGTCAAGAAGATAATTTGTGTAAGAGTGAAATATGACATGTTAAACAAAAAGAGAGGTTGCAGATCACCTGTTTGTTCATAGTGCTAATTTTGCATGATTTCTTTCCACAACTTTAGTTTTATCTGTCCATTGTATGTGACTTAATCAGAGTCCTCCTGTGTTACTGGCTTTCCCATAATTCTCCATGCCCTGAGTCACACAGTCAAGGGAGAGGCAGATCTCACACTCTTGTTGCCAGGTGCACCATCCCTGGTCCATGGAGGAAGGGAGGAGCTAAATGCAGACTCTTCTGACTAGCTGCATCACACTCAGGTACTGGAGGAAGGAAGGACAATGAACACTCACTCCTCTTGATGGCACTGCTGTTCTTGGACAACCAGTGTGGCTTTTTATTCAGTGGAGTGGTAGCCATAAAAACATATACACTTGAGACATTGGTAAATGGATGCACCTTGAGAACATACATCTAAATGAAATAATTTGAGTACTCATGTATAAATATCACATTGCTTCTCTGGTATGATAAAATGAAACTGTAAATATGGATCATAGTATATACTACATATCATTAAATAGGAAGTAAATACTCAATTGAGAAGGGGAACTAGAGGAGGAAGGTAGCAAGAAAGGAAGCAAAAAAAAGAGAAAAGAAGAAAAAAACTAAATACAAAACATTTGTAAATGAGTAGAGGAAAAGTAGTTGAAATAGGGGTAGAGAAATGGAATTTTAAAAAAGGAATTAAGGTGTATCATGTGCAAGTACAAAATCTCTATGGTGGATGTGATTATATGTATGTGAAAGGTGCCATAAAATCTAATTGATAACAAGTTGCTAAACAAATACATATAGTTAAAAATTAAAACATCAAATTAAAGAGTGTTTTTAATGTTTTTCAGTTTAATATGTTTTTTATAAATACATAATGACATATTTTATTGATTTAAAGAAATAGTCATTCTACAGTTTGGTAAGAGATTCTTTTTAATCATGAAAAGATGTATAATTGAATCTATTTGACTACTGAGACTATCAAAATATATTTTTCTTCAATGTTAATGTATTGCTTAAATATAGAATATGTTCCTTTTTATTATTTTAAAAATAAACAACAGAGAAATCAAGAAGCAAACAAAGAACAAGAACAAAAGCAAAGTGACAACCAGAACAACAAAAACAAGAGTGATATAATATTTCAAAACAAGTTGATAGGAATTTAAAAATGGTAGTGTATTTTCTAATGACAAAGTATTTTTAAATTTCCAGAAGAAGCCCAACATAATAAATACTTTCTAATAAACTGCTTAGCTGCTGATCATTTATTTAAAGCTATTGTTACATCTATGTTCATCAGTAAGTTGGTCCTTAAATATTCTTTCCTTTACTATCCTAGTTAGATATTGTCTAAATGATATATTAAGACAACAAAATGTTACTTGATCCTGTGCTATTTCAACATTTGTGTAAGATTGTAATTTTTTGTATTCAAATAAATTGTAGAATACCATTATTAATATTTTGTTTTAATGGATAATTTAATGTGGGGCAGATTTAACTACTGATTATATTTCATTGATGCTTCGATGTATATTCAGTTTTTAAAACATATTAAAATACTTTTTGAAATTTATAGTATTTACAAAATTTTCCATTCAATAAGAAGTTTTCAATACAGTAGCATAAGGTACATAATACCTTGTTATCTATAATCTGAAATCCATATATACTTGCTGTATTTCCATTTCTAATATTATTTATGCACTAGATTTTAATGAAGATTTTCCCATTGTATTATAGTAATTTGTTTGGTGTTTTGTTAATTTTTCTCTTTTCTTAATTGTTGTAAAGAACTTCATATAATTAATTTTATTTTAAACTTTTTCTAATCACTGTAGCTTTATTCTGATTTTCTTTTCCTGAATCTTTTTGCTAGGTAATATAGAAGAGAAAGTTAGTTTTCCGTCAATATTCTGTACTTTTCCTTTTATGACATAGAGTTGTTGTTGACATATCTCTGTTTAATAAGGGCATTAACATGGCATTCATAATTCATAGTCACTCTGATGAATCATTTTTGAACCACTGAGGTTCCATATTAGGTGTAGATTTTACTTCCTGCTAACTCTTTGTGTTCTATCCTACTAGTATTCTCTTGTACTAGTTGACTGTCTATAAATCAGTTCAATTCTGACACTAAAAGTTTTTAAGTGCAGATGTCAAAAGTCAAAGGATTCAGTCCTCTCAGGTGGTCCCACTTAACATTACTGCTAGCAAGTCTCATTTACCCAGGCTATTTGTACTTTTGTCTGAGTAGGCTACAAATTGAGGGATTTAAACAAGCCAATTTTATGTTTGAAAATCTGTTTCAATGGTGGCATGTTTTATGTCAGTGGAACCCATGGCTCATGCAATTATGTGATGGTGACTGGTTCATTGTGTAGCCCTCTTATTGGTGGTGTGGATGCTACACTCACCTATGGGTGAAGCCTGTATACAATGTAATGGCAGAAAGAAAGTGTGTGTCTTTCTCTCTCTTGTCTGTTTGCACCTTGCTGTTTTGTCCCTGTGATATTTACATGTAGTTTAAAACATTTCCAAATATAAAACTTTGTTAGATATGTTTTGTCCCATTATAACTCCCAACATGGTAGATGTCAGATGCACTGAGTTCATGTTTCCCAAAAGTGAAATATAAATTTTAAGGAAAAATAGAAGTTAAGAATAATAAATATTTATTTACAGAGATACGGCTCCTGAGAGACAAGAGTGAACATGAAAAACGTGTTGCAACAGATTGTACTTTACAGAGTAAGTTTTATTAAGCAAAACCATAAAGTGGAGCAAAATTCTTTGGTCGGAACAATGTGATACAGATAATAGGATTAAATGTTTAGTAGCTTAGGTGATATTTATCCAATGGGTAAGTAGGTCATCTGGTAAGTGAACTTGTAAAGAACAAAGACCTTTTTATGAAGAAATAAACAAGGACATTTTGGCCACCTATTGGGGTTATAGATTGTTAAGGTTAATTTATTATCTTTCAGGGAGTCTTGAAGGCCTGGTCATTTTGTCTTTGAGGCCTGAACACAAACAAATGCCGCTCCAGCCAAGTTGTAATATGTTTTTTTTTTTTTTTTTTTTTTTTTTTTTTTTTTTTTTTAATACTGATTCTGTTAAGGTCCCAACTTTGTCTGGTTGCATATAATATTTCTACCCAACTTATCTGTCTGTAGTACTATGAGTTACTAAATATATATTAAATAATGTTAATTTTTTAGGCTCTTTTACACACATAATCTTTTATCTTCACAATATTTTCATTTATCTGGGATTCTGCTCCTGGTGAGGTACATGTTCAGTGTTCCTGTAGTTTCTGGGATATTTAAACATAACTTGCAGTGTTCCTTATGTGAATTCTCATACCTCATACCTTGTGTTCTGCTATTAATTTAGAAACACTAAAATATATTGCCTATTTGATAAATTTATCTTATTTATCTTTTTCAGTCTTGCTGTTGTTCTTCCTTGGGGTGTCTCTTAAGCTGGATTTTTAAAGTATCTCTTTTAACCAACAAATTGGATTCACCTATATATGATTTTATTACTGACATACTTTGATCCACATCTGCATCTTTTTGAAAGTTAAGTCAAGGCTATGAATTGAGCCCTTGTCCTTTCCAATTTACATGTCTAAGGCTCCTTTTCCTGGAGTTGTTTCCTGATCATTATTTCTATAGGAACAGTATCAAAATTGTACATGAAAATGTTTCTCAATTGCCTAATTTATAATGAATATTTAATTGCAGAAAATGACACACTGTGTTCCAGTATGGCTTATACTATATGTATAATGTATAGATATATTTAAAAATGAAACCTCAAGACACAGCACACATGAGTGATGGAAGGGTGTTATTGGATGTATACTGACCAAAATATTTAAGGTTCTAGCTCAAGTTTTCCTACTCACTGTTATGAGATTTAATCAAGCCAATAGTTAATATTAAGTTTGGGAAGGTTGTACATGTTTTGAGAACTCCCTTTTAGTTTTCAACATGTCTAAGTGTTGAAAAATATCACAAAATGACTCCCAGTTATACATTGACAAGATCAAGAAAACAAATTTGGAAAGATTAAATTTAATCAAAGGTTTGGATAATTTTGGACTTCAGCAGCACTTGTATTTTCAAACTTTTGGGATTTTGAGATCCCATATTCTCTTGCACTCTGCTTATCTCATGTAATCTTCTGGTACTTTCAATAGATTTTAATTATTTTCAACTTTCCATAAGGAACATAATGACTAATGTTTTATATATTCCCAAAGAAAGGCTTTATACTTCATTTTAGAGTACTGATTAATTAACAGTCATTTAGAACATTTTATTTTTGTTTAGACTTTATAATAAACTGTTTAGATTGATTTTGATTAGTTTAATCCATAAATTTATCTGAATTTGGGAAGCATATTTAGACCAGCTGTGAACTGATTAGCTTTCAACATTCTGCTTCCTTTACAGCTCTCTGGCAGTGATACAGCTGTAATTATGATTAGTGATGAGATGACGGTAGAGAATTGGCCAAAAAATTTCAGGGATTACAAAAATGCCTGATGAAACTATTTTCTGTATAAGTTTGAAAATAAGTATCAGGAAACTCAGTGATGAAAGAATAGACATGTAAAAACCAGCTAGATAAATGTATTAATATCTTTAAAACCCAGACCCACATTAAGTCATTTAGATTGGAGGAGGAATTACATTGTCTTCGAGCAATAACTCTGCTGGGTGCAATTTCCAGGAATGCTGATTTTTAAATTAATTGCAAACTCAAGGAAATGGTTACCAGTGGTAATTCATCATTCTAACCAGCAATGAAGTTGTATAATGCAATTTTTGTCTATAGTATAATTTCAGGTGGTTACATTTTGGTCAATAGTTGTTAATCATTTATTTCCTTAATTTCAGCTATGCAACGTTTCTGTCTTAGTATTTGTAACATGCTCCTGTGGAAAAAATCCACAGAAACAAAATATATGTTTTCATAAATGAAAACATCTGGCTATCTTATTATGGAAAAAAGTTATTTTCATGTTCATGAACACTTCACCTCAAGAAAATCAAAAGAAAGTGGTAGTGTCCAGTATGCTCAGTATTTCCTGGACATGTGACTTCCATAAATAACCAACTATTTTCTCTACTCTCAGCTATAAGAAAGTGTTAAGTGGATGGTAGAGTGACCATAATATTAACAAATTAAGTCATTTTCAGGTTATATAACATGTTTCCTATTAACAATTGAAAACTAAGTGATTAAAAAAGGCTGAACACTAGAAAATCAATTTGTTGAATTGAGGAATTTATCTGGAAATAGAGTAAGTACAAAGTTTGCAATCAGATGTGAATAATGAAGATACACCAGATAATTGTATCTGTATACCAAAACAAATCTCATTATTCTGCATTACTAATTTTTTCACAATTAAAAAAAAATGTTTTATATTATGAATGTGGCTGCTAAAATGTAGATCTGAAGATACAAAGGAAATTGATTATTTTTATCTAAATATTTGAATAAAAATGGATTGCTCTGTAATATCAGCATTAGGAAAAGGGGATTCACAGAATGATATTTGTTTCAGGAGAGAAAACTTCACATGAATTCAATTTACATGTTCTCCTTGGAATCTCTATAGATTTCCTTCCCTTGGGTATACTTCAGGACCTTTCTAGAATGAGGGTTCGATGACATACTTTCACATAAAGTTAGGTCATAGAATTTTTTGTGGCTAGCTTATACACAGAAATGGTGGTGGGCGGTCAGAGAAATATTTCCATTTGTGAATTATTTGAGGGTACACGAGTATCACTGTCCATGAACTTAAGAAAGCAAATGGTAGTTTATATACATAGCACTGAGGATGAAAGTGGATTAGAATAAATGTTATTCGAGAAAGGTTAGAGAGAGATTGTTTCTGAGGTTCCTGCAGGAACCAAAGTGACTTCAGGGTATGTAGAAAACAGGGGCAAAATGACAGAGGAGAAAAAAGGATTTATTGCTGAGAAAAATAGCTCTTTGACACAGACTGAAACAAGAGTAGCTCTGTAACTGACCAGATGAGTGAAAAGGCAGTGAAAGCAACTTTGCACATCACTGAGAGACATAACCCTGACTTGGAACAGCAGAATTTCGTGCAGTCAAAAGCAGTAGGGAGAGCAAAACATCCTGTTTCCTGAGCATCTCCTCTCCCAAGTTAGCAGTTGATGAGTAAGCTAGAGTAAGCACCTGGCACACAGTCATGAAGAAGAGCAGCCTTGGTTAGTTGGGATCATTATTTTATTTCAAAGGGTTTGAGATTCAAACACGACCAGCACAACAGCACCAAGGTCACTTCATTGTCAATTTCCTGGAGTTGAATGAGAAAAAGGGCATCCAATCAAGGTAGATATCCAATAATTGTCAACTGAATGGGTGAAATTTCACTGGGAAGTGAAGCTTCGGTGGAAGTGAAGCTGGAGCTGGAAATACCAAAACTCTCCTGGAAGTTACAAAAAGCCAGTCTTAGTCCTACTTTCAAAGTGCTGAAATCACTCCCCTTTTATTTGATAAGAAGTGCAACTGGGCCAACAGCTTTGGTAGCAGTGGGACAAGAGCATTGCACTTGCTGTATACTCAGTGTGTGAGAGGAGTTAGTGGTGTGGCCAAGATCATTGCCACACCAAGTAATAATCCTACTGCAGACTTGGTGAGGTTATTAAGTAAAGATCCTATCTCTGACAAAGGAAATAACACAGATCTGGGAGCACTAGAGGAATTATTTCCCTTTCCTTTTAGGGGAGGTCTTGTCTATATTTAGACTTTTATTTGGTATATTATCTATTCCCATCTCTCTATCTCTCTGCTCAAAAATCTTAATGGCTTATTTAATAAAAATATTTTCATGAGTGAATATTGTCTCTATTCTTTCTGGTTTGTCTCTGTTCTCTTTTATTTTCTATTTCACTATTTTCCTCTGTCTTTTTTATATAGCTTCCCAAAGTTTGGCTGATTATCCTTTGTTCTTCAGCCTTGCTTGTGCTATATTACCTTTCAGTTATTGCTCTGTTTTGTCCCCTATCATTTGAAATATCCCTTCCTCATAGGATAAAATCACTCTCCCCCCCAAAAAAATTCACTGCATATAAGTTCCTAGTTTATGTAAAATGTCACTTTATAACTATAGCTATTGCTCTTATGGTTACAAAGGCCAAATTAGCAGTTACCACAGTTCGATTGTTCCTAGGATGTGCTTGATTATATATCTAGTGCTAACTTACTAATTTGACTAAGAGGTCACATATTCTGTAATCAATCGTGCACACATTTAGACAACACTGTCTTCAGTCATAATCATTCTCATAGTCAGTACCAAAGGATTGTGTGATAACCACACAAATAGCAAATTTTCATCCTTAACAAAATGGGAAGATAGGGTCTTGGGACAGGCACAAGGATCAAATCCAAGCCATACATATAATACATCTCAGAAGAATATAAACTTCATAGAGAAGCCTTGAAACCAGTGCTAATGATATCTAACATTATAAAAATTTAAAATTAAAAAATAGAAAATGACAAGATGCAGAAACAAAATAAAACCCCAAACATTCAGCCCAGCCAGAACAAATCCAAGGGGCAATGAGATAGAAAAAAATCTGAATTTACTTATGTAAATTTTCTAAAAAAATAGCAGCAGATGAAAAAAGCATATATATGAGGCTATACAAACTGTAGAACAGAAATACTCTCAGAAAAAAAGATGATAATTATAATGAAGGTTTTGTTGAACAGATGTAAAGTAGAAATACATTTTAAAAATATAGAAGCATGGAAACTATGAATGCTCAATATAGCAAAGAATCCATGAAACCATAGAAAGAACACAAGAATCCATGAAACAGATTCAAACAGATAACCAGGAAGTTAAAAAATTCATTGAAAGTTTGCAAAACTGAATGAATAACAGTAAAGGTACAGTATCAAACCTAGAGGACAGAATTTAGGCTAGTTATCAGGAACAAATGGCATCTTAGAAATAGCATGGAACCATGAAAAAAACAATCCAATGGCTGCAAGACAAGACGAAGAAGGAGAACATAAATTCATAAGAGTCAAAGAAAAAGCCAGGTATCAGCACAAATGGCATTAAAAAATTGTGCACAGAATTATTATTATAAATCTCCTCAAGCATTGAAAAATATTTTTATACAGATATGTGAGCAATATAGAATGCCAATTAGTCATGACCAAAATAAATCAGCAACAAAGCATATAAAACAGTTTCCAGAAATTTAACACAAGAGCAGAATATTAGAAAATGTAAGCAAAAAGAAACAAATCACTTATAAAGAAAGCCTATCTGAATCACAGGAGACTTTTCAACACAAATACATTGAAGAAAGGTTTAACTGAAATCTTGAGAGACAGCAAATACCAAGTCAGATTGATATATGCTGCAAAATTATCTTTCAGAATTAATGGAGAAATAAAATCCTTCCATAAAGAAAACTGAATAACTTCATGACCATGGAATGAACTCTACAAACTGTTTTGAAAGATATTCTACTGAGGGATAAGAAAGACCACAGTGACAGGAGTACCAATAAAATGTCATCAGACAGGGCATGTAATTAAACAGAGGGCCAAGACAGAGAATCATCAGAAGAAAAATACTATGACAAGGACAAGCCAATTCAAATCAATATTAATGATGTAATTTACAAAAGAAAAGAAACAACCTTGCAGAATGGACCAAGAAGCAATATTCAGAAATATGCTGCATTCATGAAAGACATTTAACTCAAAAAGAAGTTCATAGACTGAAAGTCAAGTGATGGCAAAACAATAATCTAAATAACAGACCCAGAAAAAACTAGAGGTAACCATTATATTTGTACGCAATGTGAACTTCAAGCCAAAACTGATCAAAGTGATAAAGTCATTACATACTTTTTAAGGGGAAACTCTAGGAAAGGTAACAATCATGCATTTTATAAATATATATATATATATATATATATATATATATATATATATTTTACTGGTTACCCAGATATGTGAAACAAATACTAATGGACATGAAAAATCAGTCATTAGCACAATCATAATATAATACTCCACTGTCACAATTAAATGTATCAACTAGACAAAAAAGTCAATGAAAAAGTATCAGAACTGAATCAAGTCTGTGAGCAAATTGACTTAGTACATGTACACAGAATGTTTCATTTAAAAATTCCAGAACACACATTCTTTTAAGCTTAGCATAAAATGATTTCCAAAATAGGTCACATATTACCTCATAAAATATGCTTAAATAAATTCAAAGTAATTGAAATTATACCACGAATATTATTTGGCCATAGTTAAATGAAACTGGAAATCAATGGCAAAAGAAATAACAGATTATCTGTAATTACACAGAAATTAAACAACACTTTCCTGAAAAAAATAATGTCAAAGAAGAAATTAAAGTGTCTATAATTAAATGATAATGCCAATAAAACATAATGAAATTCATGAAGAATAAATGAAAGAAGGCCTAAGAAAGAAATGTATAGCAGTAAATTCTCTTATCAGAAACAAAGAAAGAGCTCAAATAGAAAACCTAATGTTGAAACTCAAAATTCTAGAAACTGAATAGCACAAGTGCAAAGCTCATATGAGAGAGGAAACTACAAAGATCAGACCAGACATTGATAAAATTGAGAATAAGGAAACAGTATAAAATTTCAAGGAATTGAAGAATTGACACATTGAAAGACTAAAAAGTAATTGAAAAACTTTAACCAATCTTTTAAAAAATAAAGGAAGGAAGGAGAGAGAGAGAGAGAGAGAGAGAGAGAGAGAGAGAGAGAGAGAGAGAAATGGAAACACTCAAATTCATTCAATTATGAATAAAGGGAATGAAATCTCAATGGACACTGTAGAAATACGGAAGATCAACAATAACTGTTTTGAGAAATGTTATTCTATTAACAAGAAAAAAAAGAAGAAATTGACAGATTTCTAGGTACATGCAAAATTATCAATGTTGAATCAAGAATATATAAAATTCCTAAACAACTAAATATCAGCCAGTAAAATAAAAAAAAATTAAATTTCACTAACAAAGACAAGCCCATATCCTGTTGTATTAGCTGATGAATTCTACAAGACATTTAGAGAAGATCTAATGCCATTACTTTTTAAACTCTTAAATGAAATTGAAAGATAGGCAATGGTCTAATATCATCCTGGGAAGCAAGTATTACCCTGATAACAAAGTTGAAGAATGACCCAACCACAAAAAGAGAACTACAGGCCAATCTCCCTAATGAATATACATTCAGAACTCCTCAATAAAATACTGACAAAGAAAATCAAGCAAATCAGAATTATATGCTATGACCAGTTAAGATTCATTCCAAGGATTCAGTGATGTTTGAACATACAAATCGATAAAAGTAATTCGCTATATTTATACAGCCAAAGACAAAAATCACATGATCATCTCAATAGGTGCCAAACATACATGTTACAAGTCCAGCAAATATTCTTGATTAAAAAAAAAAACTACAGAAAATCCGAATAGGTGTTCTTTATCATAATTGGATAAAACCTATCTATGACAATCCATCATCCAACATCAGAGTAAATGATCAAAAACAGAAAGCCTTCAGTGTAAAATCAGGAGCAAGACAAAGATATCCAATATCACTACTTTTATCAAAATAGTTCTGGAATAATTAGCTAGGGTAATTAGACACGAGATACAAACAAATGGAATAAAGTAGGGAAGGAAGTATTTGAATTATCGTTATTTGCAGATGACAGGATATTTAACATAGAAAACCCAAAACAACTTCAAGATTTCTATATTTAATAATGAAATTCAGTCACATAACTGGATTAAAAGAAAACACTCAACATTCCAGTGAATAAAAGCAACACAGGTTTTTTTGTTCATTCCGTGGTTGATGGGTAGTCTCCAAGATCTAGCCACTACACACCATGCTACTATAAACATGATTGTATATTTATTGCTGTGGCATGAGGTTTTCAATTCCTTTTGTAAAATATGCAGAAGGGGAATAACTGGATTGAATGGAATATCTGATTCTACTTTATTGAGAAATTTCCACACTGACCTCCACAGTGGCTGCAGCAGTCTACACTCGCAACAAGAGTGGAGAAGGGCTCCTTTCTCCCCAGAGCCCCATCAACAGTTGTTAGCTGATTTCTTGATGACAGCGATTACTTCCAGAGTGAGAAGGAACCTCAGCATTATTTTAATTTGCATTTCTCTAATGACCAATAATGTTGAACATTTCTTCTTATATTTGTTATTTATATTTCCTCACATGAGAAGTGTGTTCATTTTGGATACCCATTTTTGAACTGTGTCTTTGAATTTGGGAATCCTAATGCTACTTAATGCCGTATATGCACTGGATGTAAGTCTTTTGTATGACAGACAGTTGGCTAAATTTATTTCTTATTCTGTGGATTTCTTTTTCACTCTGTTGATTTCTTTTTATGTGTAAAATCTTTTTAATAAGATGATATCCTACTTGTTGATTCTTTGAAGTACTTCCCATGCAATCTGTGTTTTGTTCGTGAACATTTTGCCTATGTCTTCAAGATTTCTGTTAGTTATCTTCCAGTAGATTTTGTGTTTCTGTTTTAATATTTAATACTTTGATCTATTTTAACTTTAGTGCATGGAGACAGACATGGGTATAGTTTTAGTCTTCAGCATGTGGAAAGCCAATTTTTCCAAGACCATTTTTAAAGGAGGCTATCTTCCAGTGAAAATGTTTGGCACTTATCTCAAGTATAAGGTGGCTGAATGTCTTTGTCATTGTGTCTACATATTCTAATCTGTTTCACTGATCCTCAAGTCTGGTTTTTATTTTTTCTGCCGGGATAATGCTTATTTTATCACAGTAGTTTTGTAGTGCAAATTCAAATCAAGGATTGTGATGCTTCTTGACTTGCCTTTGCTACCCAGGATTTGCCTTTGCTATTCTATTTCTAAATAAATTTTGGGGCATTTTTATCTGTGGGGTATGCAAGTAATATTTTGATCAAGATTGCATAAATATGTATAATAGTTATGCATACATATTTGCATAAGCATCTATAATAGGTTTGTGTATGTTCAAACATCATTGAACTCCTGGGATGAATCTTACTTGGGAACTACTATTTGGCAAGTAAGGCCATTTTCACAATATTGGTTCTTCCTACCCAAGCACAAGGGATATCTTTCTATTTTCTATTATTCTCTTCAATATCCTTTTTCAGAATACTATAGTTTTCTATAAATGCATATTTTACATCCTTTGTTAAACTGATTCCTAAATTCTCAGTGGTTTTGTGTACAAGGATGCTATTGATTTTTGAGTATTGACTTTGCATCCACCTATAAAGCTGAATTTTTTTATTGACTCTGTCTTTTGGTGGAGCTTTGGGGTCTTCTATGTACAGTATCATGTCATTTGCAAATCATGATAATTTAACTTTTACTTTCCTATCTTTATTCCTATTACTTATCTTTCTTACTGCTCTGGCTAATAGTTCCAGAAGTATATTGTATAGGAGTGGTCTTGTTCCTGATTTCAGAATAAAAGTATTCATGTTAGTCCATTTAGTTTGAGGTAGGCTGTTGGTTTATCATAGATGGATTTTCACATATTGGAATAGAGGCCATCTATTCTCATTATCTTTAGCATATTTATCACAAGCAAGTGTTGGATTTTATCAAAAGCTTTGTATATAATATTAAAGTAAGCATGTTATTTTTGTCTTTGACTCTGTTGATGTGTGTGTTGATGTATATGACTCTGTTGATGTATATGTTGATATATATGACTGTTGATTTGTAGATGTTGAACCATCCCTACATTCATGGGATGAATGCCGATTGGTCATGTTATATAACATTCTTGATGATTTGCTGGATTATATTTGCTACAATTTTATTAAAGATTTTTACATCTGTGTTCACTAGAGTGATTGGCATTTAGTTTCCATTTTTTATTGGGTTATTCCCTGTTTAGATATCAGAGTAATACTGGTCTTTATGAATGACTTGAGAATTATTTCCTTTTCAATTTCATTAAACAGTTTGAGGAGTATTGGAATTAAATGTTCTGTAAATTTATTGTAGAATTCAACTATGAATCCATCAAGACTGGGGCTTTTCTTTGCTGGTAAGATTTTAATGAAGTTTTCATTTACAGTAGCCTGTATAGTGTTATTCAATTTTTTTTTATGTTTTCTTGTTTCAGCTTTGTTTTGCTAGAAATCTGTTCATTTCTTCTATGATTTTAAGTCTCTGGGTAAGTAAAGTTTTTCTAAAAAGGTGCTCATGATCTTCTGCATTTCCAAAGAATATGTAGCAATTTTACGCTTTCTCTTGATAAAACTGCCTCGAAGTTTATAAATTTTGTTTATTCTTTACACAAACTAACTTCTATTCATTCTTTGTATTGTTTTCATAGTCTCAATTGCATAAATCTCTGCTCTGATCTTTATAATTTCCTCAATTCTATGAGTTTAGCTCTTAACTTGCTCTACTTTCTGCAGACACTTGAGGTGCAGCGTTAAATTGTTTATCTGTGCTCATTCTGTTTTCCTGATGTGATAATTCATTGCCATATATTTCCTTCTTAGAATCACTTTCATTGCATCCTACAGTTTTCAGCATGCTATACCTGCATTTTCTTTTAATTGCAGATACTGTATAATGTGCACTTTAGTTTCATCATCAATGATCTGTTGGTTGCTCAGGAAGTACTATTTAATATCGATGAGTTTAAGTAGTTCTTTCAGTCTGTTTTGACATTAATTCCCAGTTTCAGTACACTATGCACTGAATATGCACCGATAATAAGCATAGTATAATTTCAGTCCCTTTACATTTACTTAAGAATGTTCTATGAGCTAGTATGTGATGTATTTTACAGAAAGTCCCTCATGCAGATTAGAAGAATGTGTATTCTGATGTTGTATAGAAACACTCTGTAAACACCTAGTAACAATCAGAGGATTGATTCAGTTATATGGTTTTATTGTAGACATTTAGTTGATCTATGTCTTTGTGACAATGGGGTATTAATGTCTCCCATTGCAGTTGTATTTTTCCATATTTTAATTTTCATATCTATTAGTATTTGTCTTATATAGTTCATTGATCCAGTATTTGTTGCAGATATGTTTATAATTATTATCTCTTCCTATTGAAATTTTCATCTAATGACTATGTAGGGACCTTTTTTACTTCTTTTGATCATTTTTTATTTGAAGTTCACACTGGAGTTAACAGAGTAGGCGTCCTGGTTTTCTTATGGGTTCTTGTCACATGGAATATTGTTTTCTTTCCTTCTTTCTTTCTTTCTTTCTTTCTTTCTTTCTTTCTTTCTTTCTTTTCTTTAGTATCTTTTTGAGTTAAATGTGTTTTTTGTATGCTGCATATAGTTGGATCTTCTTTTTGTCAAGTTGTTTTTCTGTTGTTGCTTCCCTGTTTTTCTTCTTTGTTGGTGGCTTCTTTGTATTTCTGTTCTGAGAATTGTGGACATTTTTATTTCTATTTGGAATATTTTTCCATACTCATTCTAGTGCTGATTTGGTGAACATAAATTTCTTCAGTTTTTCTTTGTCATGGAAGTATCTTGTTTCTCCACTAATTTTGAGAGATAGTTCTGGAGGTTACATCATTCTAAGTTGAAAATTGTTTCTTTTCAATGCATAAATAATTCACTCCAAGCTCTTCTTGACTTCAGGTTTTGTGTTAAAAAATCAAGCTTCATTTTAATGGGCTTTCCTTGATAGATGATACGCTTCTTTTCTCTAAAAGTGTTCAGTACTCTGTTTTTATGCTGAATTTCTAAGATTTTGATACTATGTATCTCATATAGATTTATCTGTGTAATAATTGTTGGATTTCTTTATACCTCACTTATTCTTTGTATCAGATTCTGTTCCCAAGCTTGTGAAATTTTCTATCTGAAAATAGTTTTTTCTTATGTCATATTCATTGAATTCTGTATTTTCATTAAAACCAATCAATATTATATTGTTTTCCTTGCATCATTTGGATCTGTTGAATTGTTGTTTCATGGTGCCTTGTTATTTTCAAGAGTTCTTTTATTTTGTGGTTGAGAGCTGTGACCTTGTCTTCAAATCTGAAGGCTGTCTTCAGTTTTGTTTGGTTTTACCAGTTTTATATGAAATTTTAATTTTCTTCCTATATTTTTGAATGTATCATGCATCTATTTGTTTCATATTATCTGTTCAAAGTTTCCATCATTTTCCAATCACCAGTACTTTTATTGTCTGTCTTCTCTAGTGATGCTGAGTAACTCTTTTATTAATTTCAACATTTCTTTCCTTACCTGAAAGATTATATATAATCTGATTTGCTCTTTAGCCTCATGGATTTGTTTCTTTGTTTCATTTTCTATTTTTCAGATATTTCAGGGTTGTGATTTCGAGTGTTTTCAATTTTGATGTCTTCTTGAGGGTTTTATTGGTAAATGAATGCAACTTGAGACTATACTCATAAATGAAATAAATCAGACATGCATATATAAGATAAATAACCATACATTTAATATCTGTTCCTCAAAAAGAAACAGATTGTGTTTTGATTTTCTGATTGTTTGATTATTTTTCATGCCTAGAACTTGTAATCTGAACAACTACTTTCAAAATAGTAATATGCAATATATTAACTAGTGTTAATTTCTGATTATTTTTTTTACATTCTGTGTCATTTTTATTGTTTTCTCATTTGTTCGTCTTTAAAATAAAAAATAAACATTCAAAATTTAAGAACACTTCATACAAAATTAAGAAGCTCACTGAGAGAAAAATGAGAAAACCCACAACTTTCATAGTATTAACTGAAAAATTAAACATGTAGTAGTCAATCTGACAAAGAAAGTAGATGATCTACACACCTACGACTATAGTACTGTGAAAAGTGAGAGCAAAGAGACCAAAGAAAATGTAAAAATAACCCTTATTCATGGGCATGAAGAATGAAAAACAAAATATTGGCCGTAATCCTAAAACTGTTATATAAATTTAATGCAATCCACTGAAGTACCTCACAGAACTACAGGAAACATTTATGAAATTCATTTAGAACAAGAAGAGACCTAGAATAGCACGAAAAATTCTGGGCAACAAAAGCGAGGCAGGAAGCATCACAATAAATGACTTAAAATTCTATTACTAACTATTGTCATAAAAGCAGCACAGTCTTAGCAGATAAACAAACTTGAAGTCAAAGATATAGCTCAGTGGCACAGTATCAGACTGGCAAGTTTGAGGTCTTAAGTTCAATAAAAAACAAAAAGCCAGACTTCAGGATCAACTTACAGATGAGAAGATGCAGAAATAACTCCAAATAGAATCAGCCACTTTATCTTTGAGAATGATAGACTTTTAATGAAAGATGTTGGAAAAACTGAATTTCTACAGTCAGAAGACTAAAACTACACTCATGTCCTTCACAATGCAATAAACTAAAATCAAAAGTGAACAAGGGTCTAAATATTAAAGCAGAAACATTAAATCTTCCTGAAGACAAAATGGGTAGAACTCTTGAAGACACAAATGAAAAAAAAAAAAAAAAAACTACTTGAACAAAACTCCTATTGCATGAGAAATATTGCAACAATCAGAAAATGGTATCTCATTTATTAAAAAGCTTTTGCATTGTTAAAAGAAATAATCAACAGAGTAAAAAAATAATTCACGAAGTGAGAAAAATATCTTAGCCAATTTTTACTCAAAGAACTAATATTTGGAAAAAGTAAATAATTGAATAATAAATCATATTTCCAAATATAAGGAAACAATCAAAAATGAGCATCTGAAATGAATTCATACTTCCCAGATGTAGAAGTACAAACATCAAATAAACATATGACAAAGTGAACACGACTGCTCACTTGAGAGATGCAAATTAAAACAACTTTGACATTTCATCTCACTTCAGAAAGAATAGCAATTAACAATAAATCAATCAATAACAAATACTGGTAGGGTCTTTGGAAAAAAGGCAATTTCTCATCTGTTGGTAGGTGTATAGACTGATACAATCACTGTGAATATCTATGTTCTTATTCCTAAAAACAACCAACAGTAAATATTCCTTTTGACCCCACTACGTACCTTCTTTGTATCATTCCAAAGGAATTATAAGCATTATACGATGATGCCATCTGTACACCCACATTGAGAAACAAAATTTGTAATAACTACATACAGAAACAGGGCCATGGGTTTAGCTCAGCAGAGTAAGTGCCTGCTTGGCACACACAAGGTCATGAGTTCAATCCTCAGTACCCCAAAAATAAATTAAATAAATAAATAAATAAGGAAACAACTCAAATGCTGACCAACCAATCAATGGATAAAAAGAGATGGGTTTTTTAATGCAGCAGAGTACTACTTATCTATGAAGCATAATAAACTTGAAGACTTTTCGAGGTGCATGGATGCATCTTGAGATTATATATTGAGATAAATTGGTCATATGTGTACAAATATCACATTGCTTCCCTTGTGTGAAAAATTCAAAGTGTTAATATAAATCAAAAGTCAAAACAGATATTGTGATATAAGAAGAGATTGTTTAAAGTGAAAGGGGAACTAGTGGGAGGGGAAAGAATAATAGGAAAAGAAAAATAAGAAAAGAATAAAATGCACAGAAAAAATTGTAAATAAAGAGAAAAAGATGCTTAAGTGAGAAGAATGTGGGGAAAAAAGAGGAATCAGGATATATCATTTGTAGGTACCTAGTCCCTATCATAAATGTGATCATTATGTATGTCTGAATTATACCAGTCAATTTGATAATAAAACAAAATTGAGTAGTAATTTCAAAACGTGATTTAGTAAACTGCATTAAATTCTTAGAAAGCATTTTCTGCTCAAGGGAGACAGATCTTCAAGAAATTCACTCAAAGAAATGTCTTAAATTTGTGAAATGCCAATGCAAAACATGGAAATTAATTAGATTTGAAAAATGTTATTAAATGCCTAGTTACAGTATTCTTACTGTAAGCAATGTCAATTTAACAGTGTATGCTGCAATTCAGTTGCATTTTTAAAATATGTGAAATTTCTTCCAGAAACAAATTGTGCCCAGGTGTACCACTTGACAGTTATGATGAAATGTGCAGAAATATGTGATTCTCTTCCCAAAGGCATAAAAACCCACTCTATTAGTTTTCTGTTGCTGCAATAGAAGTAGTTATTGCTTAATCAATATCCAGGACAGGTTGAAAATAGTGTGGAAACATCTTAAGAATTCTGCCAACTCTAGCAACCTAAAATAGAACAGAGCTAAATGACAAAATAAATATATATTAAACCATAATAGTGTTATTAAATACTGAAAATTGAAAATATTCATTATTATAGCCTAAAAGGAAAAGTTCATACATCTCCCTAGTACTTCATCCAAGTATGAGGAAAATAATTAAGTTAATAATTAAATATGGTGCCATTTATCTACATTTATCTTTTAGACTTTTTAGAGAAATCATCTTCATTCATAGATTGAAAATTTATCTCTACTACTTCTGTAGCAGATACTGCTCTTTGTGAAATCTTGTTCTGGTATAAACATAACTTTTAACTGAAATATTTGGATTCATATACTTTTTTGTTTTTATAGTAATAACTATTTTTAATAGAAAAACAATTAAGCAAGAAAAAATGAACAACTAAAAAACTAAAGAAATATGACAACAAAGCAAAACAATGGAAATATAGGATTTCAAAACAACATGATAGGAATTTAACAACAGTTGATATGCTGCATATTGTTATACTTGAAGTAATTGCTCAGGATAGCAGATACAGGCATGCAAGATTGCTCAAACAATAAAGTTTCCCTTTGAGCAGTTTCTTTCCCTTTTATTATATCTATTGTAACTTTTGGATATTATTTACTAACAGTTTTTTATAATAGGAAGACAGTAGAGTGTTTGCACATATAAGTTTGATTTATTTCACTTATGAATATGGTTTATAATTGCATCCTTTTACTATAAAAGCCTCAAGTTTTTCATTCTTTTTGACTGAGTAGTATTATATAAAAATACCACACTTTTAAAAACCCATTAATCAGTTGATGGTGATTTGGGTTGTTTCCATGATTTAGGCATTACAAATTGGGCTGCTATAAACATAGGTGCACATGTATTGCTGTGGTATGATATTTTCAATTCATTTGCGAAATTATCCTGAAATGGAATAACTGGGTCAAAAGCAATCTCTAATCCTCATTTTTAAGGGTAATCCACAGCGTTTATCAGTCTACACTCCCACCAAAATTGGAGAACAATCCCTTTCTCCCCACTGCCCCAACAGCATTTATTATTGGTTAATTTCTTGAAGTCAGCTCATTTCTGGACTGAGATGATGTTGTGGACTTCCATGTCATCTGAGTATATGATCATGTTATCTGAGAATCGTCATCTGAGAATCATGATGATGTAACTTCTTCCTTTCTTATTTTTATTCCTTGTATTTAGCTCCCTTGTCTAAAGGATCTGGCTAGTGTTTTCCAAACTATAATGAATAGGAGTGGTGATAGTGGACAATCTTGCTCTTGATTTAAGAGTGGAATATTTCAGTTTTTGTCCATTTAGTATGATGTTAGCTGTTGGTATGTCACACATAGATTTTATCAAATTGAGTTAGAGACCAACTATTCTGACTTTCTATAGATTTCTTAACTTGAATGAGTCTGGGAATTTATCAAAAGCATTTTTTTCATATTTTGAGATGATCATGTGGTTTTCTTCTTTCACTGTGTTAATGTGGTGTATTACATATATTGATTTGCATATGCTGAACTATTCCTACATTTCTGGGATGAATTCCACTTGAGCATGGTTTCACTTGATGATTTACAACGTTCTATTTGCTAACATTTTATTGATGATTTCTGCCTCTCTGATTTTTTCAAGATATTGGCCTATAAGTTTTTTTGAGGGGAGGTGAGTTTTTCTCTGGCTTTGGTGTGAGGATAGTATTTTTCTCCTGGAATGAATTAGGAAAAATTGTTTCCCCTCTGATTTCTTTAAAGATTTTGAGGAGTATTCATATGCAAATAATCTCCAAATTTCTTTTAGAATTCAACTTTGAATACACCAGATCCTGGACTTTTTTGTTGGCAACTTTTTGCCATTACCTGTTTAAATTCATAAAATAATATCAGGTTATTCAAATGTTTTAGATCTTCTTGATCCAACTCTGGTAACTCATGTGTTTCTAGAAATCTATCCATTTATTCTGAGTTTTTGATTTTGTAACCAAAGAGATTTTCAAAGCAGGTATTCATGATCTCTGTATCTCCATAAGGTCTGTTTTGATTTTACCCTTCTCATAATTTATTGTATAAATTTGAGTTTTTTCTTTTTGATAAGGTTTTCTAGAGGTTTATCAATTTTGTTTATTGCTTCAAAGGACCAACTTTTAAATTCATTAATCATTGTTTTGTTTCTTAGTATAAATTGCATTAATTTCTGCTGTGATCTTTATAATTTCCTCTCTTTTGGTTTTAAATTATTCTTTTTCTTGAAGTTTGAGGTGCAGCACTAGGTTGTTTAATAGTGCTCATTTTATTTTGTTGATATAAGAATTCATCACTATAACTCTACCTCTGAAAACAGTTTTCATTGTATCTCTTAGGTTCCTATAAAGTGTATCTGCATTTTCACTTGATTGTGTATATTTATATTGTACATAAATATTCATTTGATTGTATATTGTTTAACTTCTTATTTAATTTCCTCTGTGAGACAATTGTTGTTCAGTAATGTGTTATTTAATTTCCAGGTGTTTATACAGGTTTTTTAGACACTTTTGTCATTAATTTTCAACTTCATTGCACTATGGTCAGATAATATACATGGGATAATTTCAATTCTTTTCAATTTTCTTAATCGTGTTCTCTGGGTTAGGATATAGCATACTTTAGAGAACATTCCTTGCACAGCTGGTAAATATGTGTATTCTAATGTTATAGGGAAGAAAGTTATACACATACATTTGTTTACAAGTTTCATTCATTTATGTTATTATTTGGTGATTTTTCATCTATTTGATATATCTTTTGTGGCAACTTGGCTTTAAAGACCTCCTTTAAATGATTATTGATTATTTGATTCTTCATGCCTATTAATACTTGTGTTACATAGTTTGGTGTTCTCATATTTGGTACATAAGTATTTATGATTGCTATCTCTTCCTCGACATTTTCTGCTAATAAATAGATACTATCTTTATCTTTTTTATAAATATTGGTTTGAAGTTCAAATTATCTGCCAACAGAATAGCTACCATTTGTTTTTTCTGGGTTCCTTTTTCATACAGTTTTGTTTTCCTTACTTTTTCCTTTCATTCTATAAATTTCCTTTTGAGTTAAATGTATTTATTTTATATAGTAAATTGTTGTCATTTGTTTCTTGATCCACCCTCTTAGTCTGCTCTCTTTGGATTGGTGAATTGAGGCCATATACACTAATGGTTATGACTGGTATGCATTGTCTTATCTTTGTAATGTTATCTTTCTTCTGTTGGTTCCTTACTTTTTGCATCTGTTTAATTGTTTGTCCTGCTCATTGCTTTTCTTCTGTTCTTGTTCTTGTAATTGTGGCCATTTTTATTTCTTTTTTATTTTAAAGAATATAAAACAGAATAAAACCAATGAAAACAAATCAATGTTAGAGATACAGAACTTCAAAACATTACAAAATCAACAATAGTTACCATAATACCTTTTGAGGTCTTCAAATAGCTACAGACAATGATAGACATAGTAAAATAAGAAAGAACAGAATAGTATAGAAATAATAATAACAAACAATGAAAGAAATAAAGGACTTCGAAACAAGCCAATAGTAAATCCAAAATTGTTACCATAAAATATCCTGCTATCTTTAAAATAGCTATTCCTGCCATTGGATTTGACATAATCAAACAAACAAGAAAAGAGAATAAAACTCAACCTGATAAAACAGTGGAAACAATATAGGACTTCAAAAAAAAAAAAAAACCCTAGGGAATCAACAATGGCTGCAACTCTCAAAAAGAGATCTTACCTTTATGTCACACTGTATACCACTCTCCTATGAACCTATGATCAGACCACTGGCCACAGACCTGCACTGTTAGTGAAACACCAAAGCACCACAGTCATCCAATTGTATTTCCCACCCATACCTATCCTCACAGCCTGTGTTTCCCTGGGTGATCTTGTCACATACAGGTGGACACTGTTGGTAATTCTTATTTGGCAGCCCATGTGCCAGAATGCGCTGAGGTCTGCCAGTTCTAGTCCAGCTATGGCCCCCACATGGCATTGTTTTTCAGACTGAGCTTGCTTGCTGGTGTGGCTTTATTCTCTCTGTCCTTGGTAGTTTTTATCTTGCTGTAGAATGTCTTTCAGTAATCTTTGTAGGGTTGTGTGATCATGAAATTCTTCTGTTATTCTTTCCTGTAGAAATATTTTATTTCTCCATTGACTTGAAAGGATAGTCTTCAAGGGTAAATCAATCTGGTTGGAAGTTGTTTCCTTTGATTTCTTACTGTTTTTTTTTTTTGTAGTTTTATATTACTTGTACCCTTACACCACTTTGTTTTGTTTTGTTTTTTCTCTTTTTCCTTTTAAATAAAATAAAAAGAAAGACTTTATCCATGTTGTTTTTGGATTGATGGTTTGTGCAGAGACATTTGTCTTGATTCTGATTTTTTTCTTTGTAGGTGATCTGTTTCTTTTATCTAGCAAATTTCAGTACTGTGTGCTTATGCTGAATTTCTGGGATCTTATTCCATCTTGAGCAGCAGATTTATTTTCTAATGGTTAACTGGAGTCCTATATGCTCATTTATCTACATGTCTAGATTTCTTCTCATGTTTGGGAAACTTTCTGCTTTTTGTTCTTCAAATTTTCTGCTATTTGTTCTTTTTATGTTACTTGTGTTATCTCAGATTTTTATTAATACCTACCAATATTATATTGTGTCTTGCAGCTTTTGAAATGTTATTTTCTGATATCATGTTATTTTTAAGTGATCTTTCTTTTCATGATCATTATCTGTAATCCTTTCTTCAAGGCCTAAGAGTTTGTCTTCAGTTTTATTTATGAAATTTTGCCAGCTTTCAATGGAATTTTTGATTTCCTAGATATCTTCATTAACCTGTTTCATGTATTCTAATAATTGTTCTTTCAAGACTTCCATCTTTTTTGTGCGCTTTTTTTTTTAAATCGATGTCTTCTTTGGATCTATTCATCAATTCTTTTAGTGTATTTATCATTTCTGTTTTACCTGAGTGTTTATTTCTGATCTTATTTCCTTTAGAACTTCCTTCCTTTGCTATCATTTCAGGAATTTTGAATGACTTATTTATTTTATCCATGTCTACTTACTTGTGAGATATGGATGGGCTGATAGTTTGAGATTAGATTATTTTTTTTATTTTGGCATTTGTGTGTGTGTGTGTGTGTGTGTGTGTGTGTGTGTGTGTGTGTGTGTGAGTGTGCTCCTCCAATTTATTTGGATACCAAGTCTTAGGTTCTTCCTGCCATAGCAGCCTGTTTGCCAGCAGACATCACTGAGTATTGCCTATGTCTGTGAGTGCCTGAGTGCATACTCCCAGCTGCTGCAGGCTTCATAGATGGTTTTCAGGTATGAGAGGGTCCCTGTGGGCTTCACTAAGAGTTTTTGCATTACTTCCTATCACTGAGCATGGACTTTGAATCCACACAGCCCTCAAAGATTGTTCCTGGGTGTTGATGGGTAACTGGGTGCAGAATCCAAAACCCTGCAGGCCTCACGGAGGTTCCAACATGACTGTAGGTCACTCGATGCAATGTGCCAGTGCACAGAAGCCTGATCTACAGTTCCTAGATGTGATCAGATCACTGGGCACACATTTCCAGTCCCTGTGGGCTTCACTGTGTATTCCTACATGATCACGGGCCTCTGGGTATAAACTCCCAGTTCCTGCAGGCCTGAGAGATGATTCCTGCATGTAAGTGGATCAATGAATGCATCTTCCCGGTTCCCAAAGCTTCACCTTCAATTCCTGGGTGTGAGCAAGTAGTAGGCCCAGATTCCCAGTACCTAAAGGCCTAACTGTTGGTTCCTGGATGACCGTAGATTACTAGATATAGTCTCCTGATGACCTCTGGTCTCAGAGATGGATTGGTAAAGGTTCTTATACTTCATACAACATGTAAAGTGTTTTTTTAATAAAGTTGTCTCCAGAAACTACCAGTCTAAATAGAGTAATTTCATTTTTAAATAAGAAGATGGGATTAGACAAACTACATAGCATTGATACTTTATTTTAAATCATTCTATGGCTTGGAAAAATAATTTAAAATCTATATGTATAGACTGTAGCAATATTTTATCTGTATATTTTAGGAAACAAATAAAAGTCCAAGTGAACTTAAGATACAGAGAATTGTTTCTAAAATGGGCTTTTAAAATACAAAAATCCTAAGTTTTACCAAACCAGATTTGTCAGGGAAAGTATTTTTAATAAAAATTATCATTAATAAAAATTTTAAAATTATCTTTAATGAAGATATTCAAATTTAATCATTGCTTTTTATTAATGAGAATGTATTTTTGAAGTTGAGAGAGATTGATAACATCATTTGTATTTGTCATAACAACTAGATTTTCTTTGACTAATTCTTATTTCATTTTAAGTATCTATAAAATTACTTGATAAGATACAGATTTAAAATTTGAAAAAGAAATCTTTTTCATGCTAACACTTGCAATATCAGTTTCTTGGGTTTCCTTAATATGAAAATTCAACATGATCAACTGTCCAATAATTTGAGTTCAGCAAAAAGATATTTTTAAATATGGAAAAGAAAGGTTGATCATATATTTCTGGTCCTCTTGTCTTTAGCATAGCAATATAAATACGCTGCATAAGGTCAAGAAAAAATAACCCTTTATAAAACCGTCTAGCCTTTTAATAAAAAGATAATTGGCACTATGTATTGAAAAATAATGTGTCATTAAACATTTCAAAATCACTGATAAATCTATCAAAATAAGTTCTTATATCAATGCTTTATATTATTTAGAGAATATTATGGGCATATTATATGTTGTAACAAATTTATTCAAAAGTTACTATGTGGCAGAAAAAAAAGTCTTCCAATATGGTTAGTTCATAACCATTGGAAGCTTCAAATGCTAACTTCTGTGGTGATCACTTTTCAATTATGAAGTATTAAGACATTTGAAATGTGGACATATCATCTGTGAGGGCTTTACATGCAATCATAAGTATCTTTGTAAGAAGTAAGTAGAGGGATTTTGTGGAATGATGGAAGAAAATGCATTATGGGCACTAAGGCTGTGATTGGAGTAATGTAGCCACATACCTCAAAATTATCAGAATTTTGAAAAAGCACAAAATGTACATTTCCCTAGAGGTTGCGGAAGAAAGTAGGAAGAGCTAACCCATGACATTAGACACTGAAAATGATTTCTGGCTTCTAGACTATACATTCATAAGAAAAACAATAAATTTGTGTTGTTTTAAACTTTTAGTATGTCGCAAATTCTTATAACAATAATAGGACTCAGTATCTGACACACATAAAATCCGATACCATGACAAGAAATTTTTGCAAAAAAATAAAGCTTTGTTATGTGGCCTACCATCAAAGAGGCTGAAACCTATAAGCTCAAATCTGCCTGCAGGACCACCTGGTTTTACAGGACTTTATAAGTGAGAGTGAAGCAATTATTTTGATCTGATGACAGGAAAATAGTGCAAGTTTTCTTTCTGGGAAACTTATGTTCTGTGTGAGGGACTTGTAGCTTGTGACATTATTAACTATACTAGCTTAGTTCTCCTCATATCCATTAGTAAAGTTCCAGATCCAAACCAAAAGAATTATTATCAGAAAATTTTGAACCACTTCCTAGAAATCCACTTAAGAATGTTGTTATTTAAAGAATTAAATCCAAGCCAGGTATTATAGCATGACTGGAATTACAGTTCTCTTGGAAGCTGAGATAGGAAAATGGCAAGTTCAAATTCAGTTTAAGCAAATTACTGACTGTGCAAGATCTTGTCTCAAAATAAATACTAATAAAAATGCTGAGAGTGTAGGTCACTGCAAAGGCCTGATTTCAATCCTTAATAACTATCCCCTCATCGCTGGTTGTGTTCATATCCATTTCAATAAAAAATCATAAATATTATATACCATACAATTGATTCATTCAAAATGTAAAAATTCTTTGTCACTATTGCTTTATATATCTCTTCTGTTTGTATGTATTTCTTCTCCTTCTGGTGTTCTTACAACGTATATGCTATAATTTTATAATTGTCACACTTATAAGAGATTAAGTATGTATGTACATTTGTTTATTAATACTGGAAGTCAAAATTAGTACCTCATGCTTATTTACATTTATTTTAAAAGTGAGTTTAGTGATACATATACAACTCTGTGAATATATTGAAAATCATCAATTTGTAACATTTCATTTTGTTAACACTTTGATTTCATATTTTGGAATTTCTAGTGACATATCTTCAAATTTAGACTTTTCCTTTACCAATGGCCAATGTATTAGTGAACGCATCAAACATGCATAAAAAATCTCTGACATATTCAAACATTTGATCTTTCATAAAGGAGCCAGAAATATACACTAAGGAAGTTACACTCTACTTGACGGCACTGGGAAAACTGGTTATCTAAATGGAGAAGGTTTAATCTAGAGCTTTGTATCTCATCATGTACAAAACTAAAATCAAAATACATCAAATAAGTAAACATTAATAAAGAAATACTTAGTTTGAGGGAAGGTGAAATAAGCAAAATTCTTAAAGTTACAGATTTTGCTAATAATTGTTTAACAGAACCCAACTATAAAAGTAATTTTACCAAGAAACAATAATTATGTTACATCAACTTAAAAATATTTGCACAACTAAAAATGGAAAGAAAACTTAAACACTGGGAAATTTTTTCCAGTTGTTTCTTAGATAAAGGACTAATATTTAGATAATATAAAAGACTCAATAATTATATTGTTCAAAATAAAAAAGTCAATCAAATATGAGCAAGTGAAATAAATAATTACAGAAGAAGTACAAATGGACAATAATCACAAGAGAAATATTTAATATTGCTAGCTGTTAGAGAAAATGCAAATTAAGACAATACTAAGATTCCCTCTTACACAAGTAATAATGGTCATTGTCAAGAAATCAAAACATTAAAAATACTCCTGGAGAAAATGCACACCTCAACTTGTTTTCAAGAATTTAAGCTTATATTACCATTGTGGAAACTGCAAGACTCCTCAAAAATTAAGATGCTAGAAATTTCATTTGATCCAGCTTTTCCACTTCTAAATAACTTTCCAAAAGAGTTTAAGGAACACATTACAGGGGCTGGGGATTTAGCTCAGCGGCATAAGCGCCTGCCTTGAAAGCAGGCAGTCGTGAGTTCGATCCCTGGTACCGATAAAAAGGAAAAAGCCAAAAAAAAAAAAAAAAAAAAGAAACACATTACAGTGATAAATGCATATCCATGATTATGGCAACACAGTTCCCAATAACTAAAACTGTAAGAAGCCTATACTTTCACTAACAGATGAATGGATAGAGAAAATATATATGTACATGCAGTGGAGTACTACTCTGCCATAAGGAAATGTAAGCTTGAGCTATTTTTAATAATATGGATGCACCTTGTGACCATAAATAAAGTGAAATAAATCAACACACAATCATACACATACCATGTTTTCTTTCACAGGAGAAACTCAAATTATAAATAGAAAGCAAAATATTAGATAATACAAAGCACGAAATGTTTCTCAAATAAAGATAAGACGATGGTGAGAGGAAGAGGAAATAAAGTGGGAGGTAGAGGAAAGAAAGAGGACAAAAAAGAGTTACAATTTGTTATGTACATGCACCAGCTCCACAGAAGGAATGAAAGCATTATGTACTGTAAACATGTCCTAATTAAAATAAAATTACAGTTGTTGAACTATATTTATTTTTGAATCTTACTCAGAATTTCTTCTCTATGCTTATAATGTTGGATCTATTCTTTCATGCTTTCTGCCATATCCATTATCACAGTTAGCATGTTAATAAGTTGCTTTAAATTTAAATTTCTGATAATTCTAACATCACTGACATATCTAAGTCTGAATATTTTGTTTTTTCTGTTTCTTCAAAGTGTGTTTTCTGCCTTCTCCAACATTTTGCAAATATTTTAGGTTGAAAGGTTTACAGATATAAAATGATAAAAGGAACTGTTGCAAATAGGCCTTTAGTAATGTGACCTTAGAAAGAAGATGTGTGGGATCAATAACTTTCAATGCTCTAATAATTAACTTTCAGTCATTTAGTGAGCCTTGTGTCTCTGGACTGTGGCCATCATATGTTTTTCTTAGTTCTAACCACTTCATCTTACATGGGACAGGAATTTATGTGTGCATAAGTTTAGAGGACAATTGAAATTAGGGGATTTCATTCTACCTCTTAATGACGAGGTACTGGAATTATTTCTCTTCACCTAGGCCATTTAGCAGTCTATTCTACAGAATAGACTCCAGTAACAAAATTTCTGTTATGGGAACATTTTATTAAGAACTGAATATTTTGGCATATTTCAAGATAGTTACCATTTTACTTCCTCTGACAACCAGGTAGAGCTAATGGAAATTGGAACTCTAAAAATGTAGGGTTCTCCATATGATTTCTTCCATGTAAATATTTTAACTTTCAGTCTTCTTCACACTGATTCTCCAGAAATTTGTCTACATGGTTCTTCCACCATGGTACTGGTTCAAGAAGAGATGAAACTATTGTAACATGAATTTCTACATGCATAAATTGTTGACTCTGTATTTACCTGGCATGTCTCTGCAATTTTTATGCCAATAATAATTCCTGTAAACGTATTTCACTGAAGAATCAAGGAATTCTTGGTTTCTCTTTTAGTTTAGCCTTTTACTGATTAAGAGTGAAGACGTCCAGTCTTTTACATGTCAGAATGAAAATTATAAGTCAATTTTAGAACATTTTTATTACTTTCAGAGGCAATGAAATACTACTTGACATCCTTCACATCTTTATACCATTTCTAGCTCCCACAAACACTAATTCAATTTCTGTATAAATTTAAAATTTTTGGCATTTTAAATAAGTAAAAATATATGAAATTTATTAATTGCTATTACCTTTACTTAGTATAAAGTTTTTCAAGTACATCGATGTGGTAGCATTTATCTCCACTACATTAGATTTTATGGCTGGATAAATTTGTATGGATGTTCAACTTTTGCTTATGTATTCATTACTAGAATTTTTATATTTAATTATTTATTTTAGTAGATTCAAAGAAAACAAAACAATAAAAACAAAAGAGTGCAAATGATAAGGATTTTGAAACAAGGTGATAGAAATTTAATTATAGTCACTATATTATATATTGCTATCTTCAAAATATTTGCTCAGATTACAAGACACAGGCATGAAAAACAGATAAAATAATATAAACAATGTTTCTTTACATAAACTAAGAGAAATCTACTATGTTAAAAATTTTATTGCAAACATGGACAACAGCAGTGACCTATGTCAGAACAAATTATTAGAGCTTAAAAATAAGGCTGATACGGGTGATCATATACTCAGAAATACCTTAAAAACAACAAAAGAACATGAAAAAGTAATCCAACTAAATTATCTAAAGAAAACTAACCTAAGATAAGCTAGAAGCTGTGAAACATTAAAATACAGCACAATTAGAACTATAAAATATTTTTATAGAAATAATAATAGAAACCAGGTATAGTGTCATCAGCATTCAGGAGGCTGATGCAGGAAGGTCACTGTGAGGACTATTTTGTAGCCATACTGGGCCACAGAATGTGTTCAATCTCAGCCTGAACTGCATAATAAAACCCTGTCTTAAAAAAGTAAGAAATAAAAGAATAGAAAAAATGGTAACAGAAAATTTTCCAAAAATGGGGAAATAGGAGCTGGGGATTTAGCCCAGTGGCATAGGCACCTGCCTTGCAAGCAGGCAGTCGTGGGTTCGATCCCTGGTACCAATAAAAAGGAAAAAGACCATAAATGGGGAAATAATTTAGCATACAGATAATTTAAGTATAGGTAACCACAATCACAAAAGAAATTATTCACAACACATCATAGTCATAATTCCATAAATCCAAGACAGGGAACAAATCTAAAATATGGGAACAGCCACAAAGGTAATATAAAGGTAAATCCAACAGAATTACAGTAGGCTTTTCATAACAAACTTAAAAGCTTTAGAGCTTAGAATAAAGTGTCTCACATGATAAAAGAAAACGATTTCCAACATATACTGATGTATTGTGCAGAACCATCATTCAAAAGAGTTGGAAAAATAAGGTCTTTCTCTGACAATGGTAATTTTCTGAAATTCATGACCACCAAATAAATATTACAACATATTCTCAAGAAAAAAAGGATGCCAAAAATGCTGAAACTTTTAGCAGAATTAATTCATCATGCAGGGTGTTATAGTTA
The DNA here is from genome assembly GCF_034190915.1 of Cavia porcellus. Lineage (NCBI taxonomy): Eukaryota > Metazoa > Chordata > Mammalia > Rodentia > Caviidae > Cavia > Cavia porcellus. The sequence continues at coordinate 74,022,051 of NW_026947486.1, forward strand.
GGGGTTGTGCAGAGAGAACAATTATAATCAAGACGTGGAGTTTATAATATTATTTTTATAATGGTCATAAGGAGTTAACACAAGAAAATGCAGCAATTCTATCAACAACACCAAAGACATAGATTATTTTGTCAAGAGCCTAAACCCCACAGCAATGTCCCACATGAGTCCAAATAAAAATCCAGAGCTCAGGACAATGCTTCCACGAGTCCAACTGGAGGTTCAGAGCCCACAAGGACACACACCAGTCTCTTTTATGGATCCATGCCGCGAAGACACAAGGGTTAGCGGTGGAAGCCAGAAAGTCTATGCCAGCAGGATGGAGGAGCTGTACTAGTGGGATGAGGGTTCTACGCTGGAGCCGAGAAGTCACACTGATAACAAAGAGCAGGGCTATCCTGAAAGGCATCACAGCCATCCTCAGGTACATGGCGGCCCCGAGCTCCTCCGACAACAAGCACAGTTGGGTACATGCCAATAAGCAGCGTGAAGAATTCATCCTGGAGACCAAGCAGCACATGTCTTCCCCTCTGGAGCCAGGAAGCAAGGCTTGATGTGAGGACCAAAGCTTCTCCAGGAGAACCAACATCTCAGACAGCAACTTGTAGGAGAACCCACAATGCCTCCTTAATGACTTAACTCTCAACACCTCCCTTCTTCTCCACCTATTTATCCTGGCAACTTTCTTCAGGTGGAGCATCTAATCTAGCTGGCGTTAAGTTGACCACCAGTTCTTAATCCATAACACAGTTTAAATATTTAAACATAATGGAAAAAGAAAAGGAAATCAGCAACAAGACAATAATGCAAAGTAGGGCATAAGCCAATATCTATGAATAGTAACACTCAATGTGAACGATCTCATTTTCCCAGTAAAAATACACACTGTCAGAATACAGCAAAAAAAAAAAAAATCATGTAAAACTACATTTCATGCAACAGGAACCTGAAAGCCACCAAAAGTACCTATTCTATTTTCAGGCAAAATGTACTTCATTTCAAAACCAATCAAAAAAGACAAACACATTCAATATACATTGGTTAATGGAATAACAAAATGGGAAGAGATAAAGTATATAAATGCAAAGTGTATGCACTAACACTGACACAGACAATTTTATTAAACAAACACTACTGTAAGTAATGATCGGATTAAAATCAATATAATTATGGTGGGGGGCTTCAACATCACACCAGCACAGACAAACCAACTAGAGAAAAACTACAAAGAATGTTAAGGATGAACTTCATCTTCAAAAAAATAGCCTTAATGAATATCTACAATGTGGCTCACCAAACAATAAAAGAATATACATTCATATTAATAACATGTGAACATTCTGTAAAGTAGACTCCATAACAGAGTATAAAATATACTGAAATAAATGAAAAAGAATTGAAGTATTCCTAATCCTATTACCAGATTACATATGAATGAAACATGAAATCAATGAGGAAAAACTCTGAAATTGGACCCAATCATGGATATCAAAAAATATACCTAATCAATGAGTAGCAGAAAAATAAAGGAAAAATATGCAGTTATGAAAATTAACAATGCCAGTATAATGTACCAGACCCTATGGTATACAATAAAATATTTCCAACAAGAAAGTTCTAACTATGAATACCTACATCAGTAAAATACTGGAGCCCAAGTAAATAAACTAATGGTCCTCTCCAAGCTCACAGGAAAACAATAGTTGTTCAAATCTAATCTGGTTTGAGGAAGGAAATTGGAAATATTAGATCACAAATTAATGAAATTGGTAATAAAATTCAATACAAAGAATCAATGAATCAAAGAGCTGTGTTTTTGAATGAAGAACAAAATAAATAAACCTACATCAATACATTCAAAAGAAAAAAATCCAAAAGATCCACATTAGTGCAATGAGATGAAAGGTAAATCAATGAACAACACTGAAAACCAGAATAGCACTAATTATGATGGAAAATTGTATTATAATAAACTGGAGAATTAAAAAGAATTGAAAAAATTCCTACATGCATATCAATTACCAATGCTCCAAGAAGTTATAAGAAACTTGAATAATTCACTAACAGGCAAGGATATTGAACCAATAATAATAAACATACCAACAAGGAAATCCTAACAATGTAACATTCAGAATTGCATTCTGTAAGAACTTCAAGTAAAATATAATGCCCATACTCTTCAAACATTTTTTATTAGTACATATTTGCAGTAAATGCATTTTACAATCATTTAGGGGAATGGATTCAACATGCTTTCTTTTATTAATTCCCTTCCCAATTTCCTTTCCTTCTTCCCTTGTCTTCTATTTCCCCTTTCTCCATTTTCATTCTTAATGTTATTATTAATCATACCTCATATCTATGGCATTTAAATATTTACATTCATTGAGGTTATTAAGTTTCTGCATTTAGCACATAGTTACTTTTCTTATTTTCCTTTCCAGTCAAGCCTTCTCCTGGATGTCTCCAATCCCTTCACATTTGCAAGATTGCATCCCTTTGTATCCTTTCCCCATCTTCTATTGGTCTTTGTTTGTACTTTGCCTTACTGAAATGAGAAATAACATATGATATTTAAATCTCTGTGTGTGGTTTATTTCACTCAATATATTTTCCTGATGCTTCTATTTTCCTATGTTTGTCTTAAATTTGCCCGGCTTTATGGACAAATTATTTTCCATTGTATAGATACCTCACTTTATTCCATCATTTGATTATGGCTATAAAGGCTACTCCCAGAATCAACTGTTATGAATTGTTTTCTACAAACACTGGGATTCATTGGTATACTACATGGTTTTAAATTTTTTGCATAAGGTATTTAGAAGAAAGTTAGCTGCACCACATAGAATTTCTAATTTTAGATCTTTGATGGATCTTTATTTCAGAGTGGCTGTAGTAGTTTAAAAACCCACCAACAATGTAAGGGGATTCCCTTGGCACTACAGCTACATCAGATTTGTTATTTTTTATTTCTTAATGATTATCATTCTTTCTAAAGTAACATGTATGTAATCACAGCATTTTTGTTTTAATTTGCATTTTTCTAATCACCAGAGATGTTGAACATTTTTCATATATATTGTGAAGCATTTGTTCCTTTCAGTTGATCATTTCTTGACTGAGCCATCTGTTTTCTTTTCTTTTTTTTATTTAAAGAAAGACAAAACAAAATAGAAAATGAGCAGAAATATTACATACTTTCAAAGAAAAAAATAAACAGTAATAAATCACTAGCTGCAAACAATTGTTCAAGATACACAAATGGAACATATAAATGGGAATTCAACCAGGACAACTGCAAAGAGTTCTGTTTAACTATCCAACAAAAACTAAGTATTATGGCTATCAATCCTATACACTTAGACATGTATACATTTATCCATATCTTCATTTATGTTGAGACCTAACAAAAATTATTAGATTAAATTCCTTCTGAACAAAGATTAATACTATTGCTGGATTTCACATCACAGCACTCCGGAATCAGCACTGGGTACTGCAGTGCCACTTTCTTTCCTTCAAAGTATTTGTTCATTTCATCATGTGTCATCAGATCAGATCTCATAAACTGTTTACAGGTTTTATGAAACCATGAGTCTTAACATGTATTTCTATCCTTTCTATATTAGAGGGAGAAACAGAATAAAGCAGGACAAAACTAAACTTTTTCCTATAGACATATAAAAATAAAAAGCATAAATTTTCTGTATAAGGAGTTCTATCATGGTCACTGTGATATTGCTTGTTATCATTGACAGAATTGGGTATATCATCAGATAAAATATAACTGAACATATCAGTACATAAGATTAACAGAAATACAACTTTTTAGATAGTGTGGAGCTACAAAAACAGGTAGTCATCAAATCAGAATGGATATTGTAGTGAATCATTTTCATTTTCAGTATTGTTGTCTACACTCCTCAACTTGATACCTTCAACCTTCAGTTTTGAATAAAATCTGTCAATAATAATCAGCAATCAATCAAGTCAGATTTAACTAAGATCTGTCATGATTCAACAGTATAAGTCATACAGGGATCCTGATTTAGTTAATAGGAAATTAAAGATGACCACTGTGCTATGTCCTGATATCTTCAGGACAGCTGTCTGTGCTTCTCAGATCCAGTGCTTGTATACAAACTAGGAAAGAACAAGTTCCAACCAAGCAGAGTGGTGTGAGTATTAGGTGTTTTAATTCCTGATATGCTATTAGCTATATCTTCTGTGCTTTTTTTGTCTTGAAGATTATTGCTCCCCTTAACTCCCCCAGAATGAACTGTGTATTTTTGGGTCTCCCAAACACTCATGGTTTTGTATTGGAGGGGGGGCAACCTGCAATTTACCTAAGTGTTTCTGAACTTTCTCACTCCTGGCCTGGATTTCTAGTTATATTTCCGTCATTTATTAAGTCCTGTCTGTTCAACCTATCCATGAATACTGGTCTAGTTACCCCTATTACACTCTGGTTCCCTATCACATTGGGTTCCATTATCTCATGTTTGATTTTGGTCCACATACCCTTCTTCAGGCTAATTATATTTCCTATAAAGAACCTCTCGGTGGACCCTATCTCTTGTTCTACTCTGCCTGCAACACTCTCTTTTTTCCCTTGTTAGTGTGCCTAGGCCATCTATCTTAGAAAATTACATCCAACATTCCTTGCCTCATTTCTGTTGAGTTCTTTTTCTGTCATTAGTTGTCAGTCTGTCTTCTTCATTTCACTTTCTGCTCCATTCAGTGTGGCCTCTCTGCCACTATTTCTGGAATCCTGGTACTTTTCTCTTTTAGAATGTTCTGCAGTATTCTCTGTAGAGTTGGATTGCTGGTTGCAAATTCCCCAAGTTCCTCTTTATCTTGAAAGCACCTTGTTTCTCCATGAATTTCTAGGGACAGATGTGCTGGATATGTCAATCTTGGCTGGAGATTATTGTCTTTCAAAGCTTGGATTATTTCACCCCACACTCTTCGAGATTTGGTGGCTTGTGCCGAGAAGTCTGTTGTAATTCTGTTGTGTGTTCCCTTGTAAGTTATCTGTTTCTTGTCTCTGACAGCTTTTAATATTTTTTCTTATATTGGATTTCTGGAATTTTGATTATTATATGCCTGAGTATAGTTCTGTCTGGATGGTAGGTGGCTGGAGTTCTGTATGCCTCATACATCTGAGCATCTTTACCTTTTCCTATGTTTGGGGAATTCTCCTTGATTATTTCTGTGAATAGCCTTTGCAATTCCTTTGTTTGTATCCCTGCTTATTCCTTTGCATTCTTAATTCTTAAGTTATAGATCCTCTTATCATCTTCTAGCCTTTTTATTGTTACTGCTTGTTTCCTTGTTATTTTAAAGACATGTTTCCTTTCATACTTCTGCATTAAAAACCTGTCCTCCAGTTCAGATAATCTATCCTTAGTTTCTTTCAAGCTGTTATGCCATCTTTCAATAGAGTTTTTAGTTTCCTGGTGATCTCTTTGAACCTGCTTCATGTATTCTATGTTTTCTCTATTTTCTCCATCACATAGTTATCCTTTTTGTTCTTCCATTTTATCCTCTGTTTTTTCTTTGGAGGTGCTTAGCATTTCTTAAATTATTGTACTTATATCTTGCTTTACTTGGTTAAATACTTCACTTTTGAACTCGTCTAGGAGGTCCTTAAAATATTGCTTTATGTCTATTGGTGCCATGCCTGATATTGCATGTTTTCTGTTCTCATTGTGCTTTTCATTTACCTTCCCTGGATCAGTATTCTCAGGGTTGGGTGCTGAGGACCTTTTCTTGTTGGTCCCTCTTCCCATACTTTTTCTTCTTTCCATACAGGCATATATAGGATGCCCAGTATCTTTCTTTGTCAGTTTCAGTTTGTCTGAAGTGTGCTGACTAGGTGGTCCTGCCCACAACAGTGTACTGGGAGGTACAGACCACATAGCCTATGCTGGGCCTGCCCCTCCAGGTCAACCTACTGAAGGCTACACTGCATTAGGTTGCACTGCCAGACACAGAAACTTGGTTTGGACTAGCCTATTGGGCCTCAGTCCATGGTGTTGCCCAGATCAAATGCTCCCCATCAATCCTGCTTGAGAGGGCAATATATGACTGACATCACTGCAACGCCCAGTTCCAGCCAGTCTGCCCAGTCTCAGAATGTCCTCTGTTGGAGCCTCTTTGTCTATGGGAGGTTCCCTGTTCCTCTCACCCACCGCAGGTCAATGCAGCTTCCTCTCAGCCACCGCAGGTTGATGCAGGGCTCCCCATCAGCTCTGCTCCCAATTCGGTTTGCCAATTTCCACTTCTCATAGTATTCATGTCTCTGTTGAGCTGCAACCAGCAGGCTCTCCCAGTTGTGCCGATTCTGGTGTGGCAGTGATAGGGTATTCAAACTGCGAGTTTTTTAGGTGTTACAATCGTAGCACCAGGATTGCATTTCCAACTGATTCCTTTCAGCTTAGTTCATTCCTGGGTCAGCAGGGTATATCTCCTTCTGCTTAGGGCATCCCACACCACACTATTCCTGGACTCTAAGCTGGCTATCTCAGAGAGCCTCTGTAGCTGCTGTTATCTATCAGCCATCTTCCCCTCCCCAAGTCATCTATTTTAAACTGTCTATTTTTATGAGTTATTTATATATTATAAATATTAGAGCCATGTCTGAGGGCTATCTGGATTTATTTCCATTCTGTAAGTTGTATGTTCACTCTAATTACTGATTCACTTAGTGCACAGAAGCTTCTCAATTTTACGTAAAACCTTTTCTTGATTTTGTGTGGTATATCTTGGACAATTTCAGTTTTCTTTGGAAATCCCTTTCGAACACCTATGGTGTCAAATTTTTATGTATTTTATGTTAAGTGTATTTAGTATTTCTGTTTTAAGGTTTAGGCATTTGATCCATTTTGATTTTAATTTATAATTAAATTACTTGGTGAGTGTCATGTATTCAGTTTCATTCTTCTTCAGTCCTCTAGGTTTTCCAGCACCACTTGTAAAATAAGATATTTCTTTTTCAAAGTGTATTTTTCACCACTATCAAATAGATCAATATGTATTGTAGTTTCTCTATCCTCTAATGTGTTCCACTGATTCACATATCTTCTTTTGTTTCAGTACTATGTTATTTTATCATTATTACTTTGTGGGACAGCTTGAAACCAGATATTGTAAAGTCTCTTGCTTTGTTTTTGTTGTCCAGAATTGAATTTGCTACTCTAGATGTCTTCTGGTTATATGAAATTTTGAATTTTCTCCAGATTGGTAAAGAAACTGAAAAGTAAGGAGTATTGTTGAACTCATTACTGCTAATTACTCTTGATTTCATTTCATAATGATATAATAAATCAATTAAAATCTATAGGGAAATCACTTTAATAAATGTAGATTCAGGGCTGGGGATTTAGCTCAGCAGCATAAACACCTGCCTTGCAAGGATGCAGTCATGAGTTTGACACCTGGTACCAAAAAAAATGTTGAATCAGAGGTACTCAACAGGATTACTGAACAAATAGTTAAAAATACCATATTCATATCAGTACTATTTCAGCTTTATCCCAGGAAAGCAAGGAGTATTAAACATAGGTAAATCTACTAATGTAATACATCTTATATACAGAAGAAAGGACAAAAATCATGTGATAATCTCGGTAGATGCAAGAAAAACTTTGACATAATCCATTCTTTGTTCATAATAAATATCCAGAAAGTAACAGATATTAAAATAACTTATTCAAATCTGGTAAAGGCATTTTCTATAAAATCTAAGGCCAATGCGATACCAAATGGAGAAATACTGACACTTTTCCTTCTAAAATTAGGAAAATAAAAGACAAGATTGTCCATAAATGCTACTCTGCCCACTTTAACACTAAAAAGTTTGGCAAGAACAACCCAGCCTGAGAAAGAAGTGAAAGGGTTATATATAATAAAATATGATATTAAATTATTATTGCAGATGATGTAATTTTCTATATAAATGTCAAAAACAATTTCACCAATGGGCTTGTAGAACTCAGATACACATTCAACGATTCAGCAAAAGAAAATCAACACACAAAAACAATAGTGTTCCTGTACACAAAAAAACTAATCAAGGAAGAAATTAGAAAGACGTATGATTCTCAAGAGTATTAAGACAAAATAAATAACAATACATTAACTTAAGCAAACAGTGAAAGTCCTCTACAATAGAAAAGACTGCAATAATCTGAAAAAGAAGACTGAAATGACATCAGAAAATAAAGAAATTCTATCTTCCTTAATAGAGGGACCTATATTGTTAAAAGTGCCATACTTAACTCATGTATAGATTTTATGCAATTCCAATTAAAGAGCCAGTGCTGTTTCTCTTCAAAATTAAGAAATTAATCCTAAGGTTCATATGGAGCCAGAAGAGTCCCAGAGTAACAAAAAATTTCTTTGCAACAAGAACAAAGCAGAATGCACCACAATGCTTGATTGCAAATTATATTACAATGCATTAGTGTCAATTTCCATGGTACAGGTACAAAAAGACACAATAATTAAGTAGAACAATACATCAATAAAACATAAGAAAGAATATAGAAAACACCTAAAGCTTATCCTCCATGTGATTTTTGACAAAAGGGAGAAATACTTAGATCTGAATTTAGACTCATATCTTATATCATATACTAAAATAAACTTAAAATAAATAAAAATTTAAATGCTCAAGCAAAGATTTCATGCACGGAGTATAAAATAGGCAAAACTATTAAAGATATAGGTGCAGACAAGAATGTTCCAGGTAGAATACAAATTGCATAAGAAATAACATCAAAATCAACAAATGGGATTATATCAAATTTAACAGCTTGTGCTCAACAAAGCAAAGAACAAACAAAGCTAATAGATACTATACAGGATGGGAAAAATATTTTACTAGCCACACTTAATGTAGTGGACTAATGTCTAGAATATACAAAGAACAAAAGAATTAGAGCATCTGAAATGAAAGACACAATTAAAAATGATCTACTGAAATAAAGACACTTCTGAAAAGAAGTATAAATGGCTAACAAATACATAAAAATGTTAAAATCTCTATTAGAAAATTGCAATTTATAAAACCACTGAGATTCTGTTTTACTCCAGAAAGAATGTCATCAAAAAATCAAATAATAAGTACTAATGAGACTGTGTGGAAAAATAAACACTTCTATACTGTTGGTGAAAATAAAACATACAATCAAATGACAGTCAGTATGGTTATCCCTCGATAAACTAAAATTAAAAATTTCAAATATATTTAGCTATTCAACTTTTATGTATCATCTGAAACTGTGAAAAATAATGTATTACAATAATACATAGATATTTATATCAGCACAAATTATAATAAACTTGGGAAGTAGCCCAGGCCAAGAGCACATCCACATTGAAAGCCAATACACAAGGAAGCCTTGAAAGATTGCTCCCAGGCAGTAAGAACATGCCACTCATTTGAAATCATGACAGGAGGCAAGGGAGGTCCAAGTAGGCCTAAATTGGCCAGGTCAAGTGTACTCTAAACAACTGGCAGGGGCCTGAATTGAGTCCTGGGAACAAAGTGGGCCTGGGTTGAAAGCCACCACACATGAAAGCATTACTCCCAGGAGTTAAGACAATAAATACCCTGCATCCGAAACCACAGGAGGATGCCCAGGAGTCCCTCTGGGCCTAACTGGCCCATGTCCACTGAGCTTCTAGTGGCTAGTCGTTGCCTGTTGTCTACACCAGGAGTGAAAAGTGGGCCAGGTGATTCTCAGCTCATGGAGGAAGCCTTGAAACATCATTCAAAACACAGAAATACATAAAAATGACAAAAAATAGCAATATGCAATCTCAAACTTCCAGCATAACTCAAGCAAGCCTAGGAGACATGGATACAGAAGCAAATACAAGCCATATACTTAAAATTCATGAAACAATAACAACTGAAGTAAAGAAACAACTCTGGGAAGCTACAAAAGAACTCAAATCAGAAGTAGTTTCCCAGATAAAAAAAAAGAAATGATAAATGTAATGAAAGAAATGCTGATCACAACTAAAGAAGACATAGTTAAAAATTAGAGAAACAATACAAAAAGACAGAAATTATGAATGAACAATATAAGAAAAAAAACAGAATGCATGAAGCAAATTAAGGGATATACAGAAAATCTAAAACTCCATAGACAATTGGCAAAACTGCCTCAATGAAAGTGAAGATAGAATATCAGACCTTGAAGACAAGATTGAATCTAGTGAACAGAATAAAAGATCTTTTAAAAATAATAAAGAACCAGGGAATAACAATTCAATAACTGCAAGATGATGCAAAGAAAAACAACATAAAGTTGATAAGTATAAATGAAAAGGAAGGTAACAACACACACAATAAGAAAGGGCTGTTTAAAGAATAAATAGATGAAAATTTCCCAAACATGAGAATGGAAACCGTCATTTAAATCAGTGAAGTTCATAGAACTCCAAATAACCAAAACCAAAATAAAACTACATCCAGATATATAATAATCAACATCCCATAAATCCAACATCAGAACAGAATATTAAAAGCTGCTAGAGAGAAGAGACAGATCACCTATAAAGGAAAGCCTATGAGAATCACAGAAAACTTCTCACCACGAACACTGAAGTCAAGAAGAGCATGGAATGAAGTATTTGAGATCCTAAAGGAAAATGACTTCCAACTCAGACTGATGAACCCTGGAAACCTGTCATTCAAAATGGATGGAGAAATAAGATACTTCCATGACAAAGAACAGATGAAGAACTTCATGATCACCAAACCAATCCTGCAAAGAATACTGAAAGACTTTCTAGATAGACATAGGAAAAAACCACTAAGCAAGGCAAACAATTAAACAGTGTGGAAAGATAAAAAATCAACAGCCAAAAGACAACATGTCAAAAGTAAACCAATATATATTGGTTTTAACCATTAATGTAAATGATCTCATTTCACAATTAGAAGAAACAGACTGGAAGAATGGACCAAGAAACAACATTCAACTATATGCTGCATACAGGAAACCCATCTAACACAAAAGGATGTTCATAGACTGAAAGTCAAAGGATGGAAACCATTAACTCCATGCAACAGGACCCCTCAAAAAGTGAGGGTAGCTATTCTCTTCGCAGACAATATGAAATTCAAATCAAGAATGATTGAAAGAGATAAAGAAGGCTACTCTGTTGTTGTTAGGGGAAAACTTCAAGAGAAAGAGAGCAATCTTAAAATATATGCACCAAATTTGGGAACACCCAGATGTACAAAACAAATGTTAACAGAAATGAAAAAAGAAATAAACAATGACACAATTATAAAAGGAGACCTTAAAACACCATTGACACCAAGGGACAGACCAACCAAACAGAAAATCAGCAAAGAAATAACAGAACTATATCCTACCTGTGAACCAATGTACTTAAGTAGATGTATATAGAGTGTTCCACCCAACAACAGCAGAAGATACATTCTTCTCAGTAGCACATGGAAAGCTCTATAAAATAGACCATATAATATCCCACAGAACATGCTTAAGTAAATGCAAAAGAATTTAAATTATCCCATGCAAGTTATCAGATTGTAGCACCTTGAAACTGGAAATTAATGACAAAACAAACTGCAAAATCCCAACAAGCATATGGAAATTGAATAATACATTCCTGACCAATCACTGATTCACAGAGGAAATTAAAGAAGAAATTAAACAATATTTGCAGGAAAACAAAAATATATCTTAGTGGAATCTGTGGGACGCAATGAAGGCAGTACTCAGAGGAAAATTTACTGTGGTGAACTCCCAAATCAGGAAAACAGAACAAACACAAATAAACTACCTAATGCTACACGTCAAACATCTAGACAAAGAAGAAAGTGTCAGCCAAAAGCCAAAAGAAGAGAGGGAATTACAAAAGTCATAGCAGAAATCAATGCAATAGAGACTAAGAAAACAATACAAAAAATCAATGAATCAAAAGTTTGTTCTTTGAAAGAGTAAATCAAATTGACAGGCCTCTAACCAACCTTATTAAGGAAAGAAAAAATGCAAATTCATGCAATAAGGAATGAAAAGGATGAAATCATTAGAGACTCTGTGGAAATACAGAACATCATCAGTACCTATTTGGCAAAACTTTACTCTGATAGGCTTGATAACACAGTAGAAATGGACAGATTCTTAGAAACATACGAATTAACAAAGCAGGGTCAAGGAGATATAAAACTGATGAATAACCCATTTTCAATTAATGAAACTGAACATGTAATTAAATCCCTATAAAAAAAAAGCCCAGGTCCAGATGGATTCACTACATTATTCTACAAGAAATTCAAAGATTTAATGCTGACACTCCTCACACTCTTCAATGAAATTGAAAGGGAAACAATTCTCCATAACTCATTTCTGGAAACAAACATTACTCTAATACCAAACCTGAGAAAGACCGAACCAAAAAAGAGAACTACAGGACAATCTCCCTAATGAATATAAATGCAAAAATTTTGAATAAAACTTTGGCAAAGATAATGCACCAAATTATCAAGAAGATTATACACCATGAACAAGTGGGATTCATCATAGGAATGAAGACATGGTTCAACATAGATAAATAAATAAAATAAATGCTATCCACTATATCATACAGCCAAAAATATGAATCACATGATCATTTCTATAGATGTTTTAAAAGCTTATGATAAGGTCCAAGATTTATTCATGATAAAAAAACTTATAGAAATTGGAATAGATTGTCTTTACCTCACAAAGATAAAAACCATCTATGACCACCCAATAGACAGCATTATATTAAAAAGCTAAAAACTGAAAGCCTTTACCCTAAAATCAGAAACAAGATAAGGATATCCAATATCACCACTCTTATTCAATATAGTGCTGGAAACACTAGCTAGAGCAATTAGACAAGACAGAGAAATAAAAGGAATAAAGGTAGGAAAAGAAGAAATTAAATTATCACTATTTGCAGATGACTTGATAGCCTACATGAAAAACCCCCAAAACTCTATTGGAACACTCTTAGATATAATAAATAAATTCAGTAATATATCTGGATACAAAGTCAACAATCAATAATCAATAGCATTCATATACACTAACAACAAAATCACAGAGAGAGAAATAAGAGAAAGCACACTCTTTATAATACCATCAAAGAAAATGAAATAATTAAAAATTATTCTCACAAAAGAAGCCAAAGATGTATCCAGGGAAAATCATAATACCTTGAAAAGGGAAATTGAAGAGAACCTCACAAAATGAAAAGGCATCCCTTGTTCATGGATAGAAAGAACAAGCGTTGTGAAAACGGCCATTCTCCCAAAATTGTTATACAGATGTAATACAATCCCAATCAAAATGCCATTAGTATAACTCACTGATCTAGAGAACTCACTCTTGAAAATCCTCTGGAACCAAAAGAGACCTAGACTAGCAAAAGCAATTCTAAACAACAAAGGCAAGGCAGGAGGCATCACAATCCCTGACTTGAAGTTGCAATACAAAGCAACTGCAATAAAATCAGCATGGCACTGGAATAAAAACTGTCCTGAAGATCACTGGAATAGATTGGAAGGTACAACTACAACTACAAACACACTCAGTCACCTTATCTTTAATAAAGGGGCCAAGCACATCCACTGGAAGAAAGATAGTCTCTTCAAAAAATGGTGCTGGAAAATTGTCTTTCCATATCCTTAAAAATAAAACTAGCTCCATGCCTATCATCATGTACTAAAATAATGTTTAAGTTGATAAAATGTTTTAAAACAGAAACACTAAGTTTTTTGGAAGGCAAAGTAGGTAGAAATCTTGAAGACATCGGGGTAGGTAGATAATTCATGAACAAGAATCAAACCACATGTGAAATACTTCACAGAATCAATAACTGGGATCACGTTCTATCAAAGAGTTTTTGTATGTCAAAAGAAATCTCCAGAATAGGCAAAATAAAACCCACAAAACCCACAAATGGAGAAAAAAATTTAATAAATGGTACCTCAGACAAAGGAATACTGTCTACAATATATATAGAACTAAAATCAGATCTCCAAACCTCAAAGACTCATTCCAAAAATGGGCATCTGAGATGAATACAGAGTTCTGAGATGAATAAATGCAAATGGCAAATAAATACAATGAAAATGTGTTCAGCATCATTGGCCATTAAATAAATGCAAATTAAAACAGCACTGAAGTTCCATCTCACTCCACAAAGAATGGCCAGGATACAGAAAACTACCAACAACGAATGCTGGAGAGGCTGCAGGGAAAAAGGAACTTTTCTGCACTGTTGGTGTGAGTGTAGAATAGTGCAAATACTATAGAAGTCAGTCTGGATATTTCTCAAAAAGCTGGGATTGGAGGTCCCATTTGACCCAGCTCTCCCACTTTTGCACATAGTGCCAGAAAAACTGAAAATACCAAATCACAGTGATATATGTGCACCCATGTTTATAGCACCATAATTTGTAGTAGCCAAATGTTGGAGACAACCAAAATGCCCATTAACTGAGGAATGGTAAAAAAAAGTTGTGGTATTTTTATACAATGAAATACTACTCAGCTATAAGTAAATGGATGCATCTTGAGACCATACTCATAAGTGAAATAAATCAAACTGACATATATAAATATCATATAGTCTCCCTAGTATAAGAAATGATAAGAGTAAATAAGATACAAAAACTGAATGAATACAATGAAAAGATAAGAATCTGCTTAAAGAGGAAAAATAATATCTCCAGGAAAAAGAGGAAAAAGAAAAAGGAAGAGAAAATAAACAAATGTCTAAAATTATATAAACACACTTAGAGTACCTAAGGTGATTGTACCTTAAATTCTATAAGGATTTTGAACAAAATAGTTAGCGTTCATAAAATTGGAACAATTGTGCATATTATTGTATGGTGATCTGAGGAACTCTCGAAGATCATTATGTAAAATAATTACGCTAGCTATGTTCATATCATCTTGTTTTGAAGGCCAATATTGTCAATGTTCTGGGCTCTTTGCTATTGTTGTTTATATGTCTTTTTAACTTTGTGTTTTCCTGGGAATTTGTTTTGTTTTGATTTGTTTTGTTTTGTTTTTCTATGTAATTCACAAAGGATAGGTATACATGTAGAGACTCATGCATGCATAGAAATTCTAAAGTTTATGAGAATCGATAGTATAATACACAATGAAACGAACAGCTATTTTGAAGAAAAAGAGAACCTAATGTACACAGTGCTGATTCTGTAATGTCATGATGTGAGGTCTAGCAATACTATTATTCTTTATTCAGAGTGGTATTAATCCGTTTTATTTTGTTTAATTTCAACATACATGAATGTATGTACAGCCATTTTGAAGAGAGTTAGAGACATAATGGCAGCCGCTGTTAACTTCCTTATTGTCTGGTCTTCAAGACCTAATGCCTCCATCATCCTCTTCTGATCAGTTTTATACTATTTTGTTTTGTATGAATTTACTGTATGTGAAGATATGGACAACTATTTGGAAGAATATAAGAGACAATATGATACATAGTGAAGATTTCCAGTTGTCTTGCTTTGAAATCTCTTACATTGTTATCTTATGATCTGTTTTGTTCTGTTTAATTTTACCCTCTTTAGAAATAAAAAAATAGGGAGTAGACTAAATATCTATCAATGGATGAATTGATAAAGAAAATTAAGTATACTTAAACAATGGAACTCTAATTCTAGTATGAAGAAGGGTAAATTTGAGTCATTTATTACAAATTGGCACCACAATATTAAACACAGTAAATCTAACTGAGAAGTTTACCTGTCACATGGTTTCTCTTATGTGAAAAAACAAAGTATAATTTAGTTAAATAGCACGTTAAAAGACAAATAATAGGAAAAATAGGCATAGATCTTTCTTTTCCAATAGGAAGGATATCAAAAGATTGAAAGCAAGATGAGGACAAAAGAGGAAATTGTTATAAAAATATTAAGATGTGTTATGTACATGTTCCTATTCCACTTGATGAAGATATGCTATATGTACCATAAATGTACTAATACACATTAAGATGTATTTAAAACATTATATTATGCACACTCAGAATGCCTATTTGTTCAATATTCTAGGTCACTCAAAGTGTAAAATAAAAAACCTGAGTAGTTTGTGCTCATACTTTAAGTTAAAAAAAAAAAAAAAACAATTGTAGCTGTTAGGGAAGCTTTATTTTCGGGTTATTATGGACACCTTTATGTCAATATTTAAATTCTTATATGGTGAATATTGTACAGATAGCATTTGTTTACCATTTCAATGTTATTTGTTCAACTCTTTATTTTAGGCATTGTAATAATTGACTATATGTCCTATTTATCATATGTGTTTATTTACCTACCTCTATCCAATTCATATCTTTCTTTTTATCTAGTTATCAACTAATACTTATGCCCACATTTTACAAAAATTAATTTTAAGAGATTTACTTTAAGACACAAATTCTTTAAGATTCTTAAACTGAACTATCAATATTCTATACTGAAGAGAAAATATTTGACCAAAAAATAAGTATGATTCCTATTATGAGTACATTTTTTAATTAAAAGGTGTTACTTTGTGCAGAATTTGAGAAACTCAATTTTTCTTTTCTAAATTCAAGTGCTTTTGAATAAATGTTATTCTACTAAAAAAATAAAATGCCCTTTCAATGATAAAAATATTTATGTGCAAACATGTGTTTGTGTATATAAGTGAATTGGTCATGTGTTTGACAAGAAAACTTTTGCATGAAAGCATATGATGTCTGGCTTTCCAGTATTGTTTCTGACTGAATAAGAACAAAGTAATGGTACTAAGATGTATCTGTGTAACTGCTTATATTCCTTTTTCTCGTTTATAAGGGTGACATGTGAAATAATACAAGGTTTCCACCTACCTCGAGAACTTCATATCCTTTAGTTCACATACTTATTTGTGCATTTGTACTTTTGATCAAAACTAATTGTTTACTTAGTTTATTCTTAGAAACTTTTTAGAATAGAAACAGAGAATCAAATGTAATTTTTCCTCCTTTAAGAACTTCAACATTCAATGAAGTTTTAATAAAATGTAGTGTTTAACATCTATTAGGCTCGTAACCTGCACTAAGTACTTTCTATGTGTCATATCACCTCACCTCTACAACAATCCCATTGGGGAGGAAGTAGTTATCCTTATTGTTCATATACTGGGAACAAAGTGCAGAACAATGCCTTTTTAAGTGTTAGATGGTCACTAATGGAGCTGAAATTCAAATCCATGTGCTGAATTCCCCAAATCATGCTGCTTGTTACTGTGTTTGTAACTGCTATGTTTAATCATTACCTTGATTGGATGGGACACTATAGTGAGCTGATCAGTCCCACAATCTCCTGAGTTGATAGTGAATGGCGTACATTAAAGAGACAAATGACATGGTTCTCAGGGCTCCCAGAAAGTCAAAACTGTCTAACGGAGTTTGAGACTTGAACTACTCCAGTCAGCCAGTATTTATTTGATTTTCAAACAAAGGAAGTGGATACTGAGTCAAGCAAGGGAAATGAATGGGATGAAGTTATCTGTTCAAAGACTTCTCCAAGCAGTAAATTTTGTCAATGAAGAGAAATGCTTCAATCTCTAAGGTTGGCAGAGTTATTGTTGTGGAATAGGTAGTGTCAGTAGCCTGTGTCCTTGGTTGCCTCAGCTGTCTTTATCTTGATTTTGGAGCTTATGCTCTTTTCTAACAGATCCAGAAGTCCCTATATTCAGCAATTTAACCTTATAGAGTCAGATCTCCAAAAAGAAGCCACTTAGGAAACTATTTGGCCAAATCCTCTCTGTGTCTGCGTACCTCACAAAGGTTTTACTTGAGGACTGTATCTGGCTCCTAGGTTCTTACACTCTGGCTTCATTTCCCTACTTTGTTATGAGCTAGTATACTTTTCAAACCACGCTTTTTTGCCATAACATTTCTGCTTTATAGTCAATTGACCTGGACTGAATCATCTGAAGCACTCAGTAAAGTTACACATCTCTTCTTTTAAATTGTGGGTGTAAAAAATAAAAATAAAAATAATAAATTGTGGCTGTAAGATATTTTGCACTAGTGAGGTGAAAACAGACTAATACAATGCTCTACCTCTTGAATCACAAACCTAAGCTAATGTTATTTCAATTTTAAAGAAAATGTTGTATAAGACCCATAGAAATTTTTTAAAAAGAAAGCTAAAAATATTTAATTGTGAATGTTTAAGACATTGTATTTCTCTTTGTTTCTCATGACCCCAAATCTCATACTAAACTAAAAATTGAACAACAACAACAACAAAAAAAAAACAGCAAAAAAGAAAATGTCTATATAAATCCCATGGAATGGAGTCTTCTTGATAAACTTAGAATAAAAATCATGACTTGTAAATGCTGTGAATGGACATGTTTATGTTGAGTTCCTATGGCATAACAAATGTGGGACCAACGATATTGGAAAAATATCACATAATTAGATGGAGTTAATTTCTCTTAAGATAATTAGAGGGATAGCAAGAATACAACAAAACTTACCTTAAAGCATTTTATCAAGTTGACTGAAATAATATTTGTGATAATTATCATTTAGGAATAAGGCATTGCCATTTCCAAAACAAATATATTATAAGCAAAGCATAGCATGTATGAAACAATTAAATAACATCCTACCATGTGCGCCAGAGTTAGGTGAAATGGCTGCTGTGGTGGTGGCATGCTTCCTAAGATCAATTTATATTTCAAAGCATGAAGAGTCATCAAAAATAGTTTAAAGTGTTCTCATAAAAGTATGTGCAACTTTGCTTTATGCTTTTGATTTCTAAAAACTTTACATGATAGAAAACTTCTATGTCTTTTAAAAGGGGACTACTTACATAAATCATAACATATAAAAAAGCAGATATAAAAAGAATGAAGAAGCCTCCAAGAACAGATGTGAAATATTTTCAAAATACCATCATCTCTGAAAAAAGCAAGGGTCAATACAGAGTTAATAGAATTCAATCTTTTTAATGAAAGAAGTAAAATAGGAAAAATGTAATTTTATTTCTTGTTTTCATACTGAAATACCATAAATGTCCATAAGCAAAGGATGAATAAGAGTAGCAGAGGGAAATCAATTATTGTTGCAAAGATAGGAAATATATTTCTCTAATTTATTTTGAACCACATGAAAAAATATCTATTTGTAGAATGTCAGAATATTGATTTTCTAATAAAAAATCTACCCAAGAATATAATTCATTTGTGTGATTCACCATGGCTGTAGGCAAGAATACTGGAATGAAAATATTTGAGAAAAGATAAATTAATTTACAAATTTATTAAAAGTTGCTCTAACACAATAATTTGAACATGGGTTCTAGAGATTGAATGCTATGAAATTATGTCTTTTCACTAAATAAAATTGGAATTATTGAGATAATATATGAGAAAACCCATATTACTTAGAGGAAATAGAATAAAATATAAAATGCTCTACAATTTAAAAGAATAACGTGAGGATATTAGAACCAATGGTAGGTATTGAAAATAATCGTTTTGGAAAGTGATATAGTTTCTTTTGTTTCTCTCTTTTTTGATAAACTTACAGAGATTAGTAGCATAATACGTATATGTATAGATATGCATTAGTAACAAAATACATATATGTATACATACACACAGTAGCACTCCATTTCATACAAAGCCCACAATATTTTAATCCATTACTCACTTGATGGGCATTTGGGATATTTCCAAGATTTGGATATTACAAACTGTGCTGCTATAAACATAAGTACACATACATCACGGTCGTATGTTGATTTTAATTCTTTTAAGAAAATACCCAGAAGAGAATAACTAGGTCAACTGGGACCTCTAATCTTAGTTTTCTGAGGAACATTCACACTAATTTCCGCAGTGGTTGCACCAGTTTACATTCCCAACAACAGTGCAGCTGAGTTCCTTTTTCCCACAGCCTCTCCAACATTTGTTAAGTGGTTTATTTCTTAATCTTGGATATCTTTTCTAGAGTGAGAAGGAATCTCAGTATTGTTATGGATTAAAAACTGGTGGTCAACTTAACGCCAGCTGGATTACATCAGCATGGCATTGAGCAAAGATGCTCCACCTGAGGAAAGTTGCCAGGATAAATAGGTGGAGAAGAAGAGAGGTGTTGAGGGTTGAGGCACTAAGGAGGCATTGTGGGTTCTCCTATGAGTTGCTGTCTGAGCTGTTGGTTCTCACGGAGAAGCTTTGGTCCTCATATCAAGCATTGCTTCCTGGCTCCAGAGGGGAAGACTTGTGCTGCTTCGTCTCCAGGATGAACTCATCATGCTGCTTCCTGGCATGTACCTGACTGCTTGTCATCAGAGGAGCTCGGGGCCTCCGTGTAGGGGAGGATGGCTGTGGTGCCTTTCAGGATAGCCCTCGTGTTTGTTGTGTGACTTCTCTGCTCCAGCATAGAACCCTCATCCCACTAGCACAGTTCCTTCATCCTTCTGGCATAAACTTTCTGGCTTCCACCTCTGACCCTCGGATATTCCTGGCAAGAATCCATAAAAGAGACTGGTGTGAGTCCTTCTTGTGGGCTCTGGACCTCCAGTTGGACTCATGGAGGCATTGTTCTGAGCTCTGGGTTTTTATCTGGACTCATGTGGGACATTGTTGTGGTGTTTAGACTCTTGACTAATCTATGTATTTGGTGTTGCGGATAGACTTCCTGCATTTTCCTGTGTTAACTCCTTATGACCATTATAAAACTAATATTATGAACTCCACATCTTGATCCTAATTGTTCTCTGTGTACAACCCCTGACTACAACAACTATGTTAATTTCCATTTCTCTATTGATCAATGGCTTTGAACGTTTTTTTCATATGTTTACTTGCCACATATTTTTTCAACTGAGGACTATGCATTCATC
The DNA here is from genome assembly GCF_034190915.1 of Cavia porcellus. Lineage (NCBI taxonomy): Eukaryota > Metazoa > Chordata > Mammalia > Rodentia > Caviidae > Cavia > Cavia porcellus. The sequence continues at coordinate 74,042,983 of NW_026947486.1, forward strand.
TAAGTTGACCATTTTTGGATTGAGTCTTTGAATACTTAAGGTCTATTTTTTTAAAATATTCTTTATATGTTCTAGAGAGGTGTCCTCTGTCTGAGGGACAGTTGGCTAAGGTTTTTTTTTTTTTTTTTTTTTTTTTTTTTTTTTTTTTGCCAATTTGCAGGTTTTCTTTTCACTCTGTTGGAGATTTCTTTTGACATGTATATCTTTTTAAAATCATGAGACTTCAGTCTCTGGGAAGTATTTACTGTGTAGTTTGACTTATTTTTCTTGACCTATCTGCCTGCTCCTAGTGTGAAAATTTCTACCTACTTTGTCTTACAGAAGATTTAGTGTTTCTGTGTTAATATTTAGATCTTCGTTCTGTTTTGACTTTTGTTTACTGCATGGTGATAGACATGGTTCTAGTTTCAGTTTTTGGCATATGGAAAGACAGTTATTAAAGAGGTTGTGTTTTTTCAATAAAGAGATTGGGCCAATTTTTCAAAGTAAAATCACTGAGTGTGTTTGTAGTGGTTGTGACTTTAAATACTAATTTATTTCTTCAATCTTCAGGTCTGCTTTTTGGCAAATCGCTTGCTGATTTTATAACAGAAGCACTGTAATAAAATTTCAACTCAGGGATTGTGATGCCTCCTGACTTGTATTTGTTGCCTAGGAATGTTTTTGTTATTCTAGGTCACTTATGGTTCCAGATGAATTTTAAGAATGATTTCCCTAGATCCATGAGGTGTGCCAATGGTATTTTGATTAGAATTGCATTAAATCTGCATAACAATTTTGGGAAAATGTCCATTTTCACAGTGTTTATTCTTTCTATCCATGAATAAGAAATGTGTTTCAATTTTCTGACATGCTTTTTGATTCCTTTTACTGTAATCTTCAATGTATAGATCTATTACTTCCCTTATTAAATTGATACCTAGGACTTTAATATTTTGAGGGGGTGCTATTTGGGAAGGATGTAGTTTCACTTATTTGTCTCTCAATGAATTAGTGTTTGGGTACAGGAATGCTATTGACTTCAGTGTTGATATTGTGCACAACTATACTGCTGATTTTGCTTATTAAGTCTAGAAATCTGATGTAGCTTTTGGAGTCTTCAATACAGAGTATCATATCATCTGCAAATAATGACGATTTAATTTTTTCCTTTCCTATCCTTAGTTTTACTTCTTTTTATTGTCTAATTACTCTGCCTAATTTTTCCAGAACTATATTTTAAAAAGAGCAATCGTAATGGCAATTCTTCTCTTGTTCCTGACTCTATTTTGGCAGCTTTAAAGTTTTGTCCATTTAGAAAGATGTCTGTTGGTTTATCATATATGTTTTTTATCAGATTGTGGTAAAGGCCATCTCTTCTGATTTTCCATTGTGTTTTTATCATGAATTAGTGTTGGACTGTATCAGAAGCTTTTTCTCTATCTATTGAGACAAACATGTGATTCTTGTGTTTGGCACTGTTATTGTCTATTCTGTTTGTTTATTTATTTATAGATGTTGAAACAGTCCTACATTCCTGTAATGAATCTGATTTTGCTGTGGTGTAGAATCTTCTTGAAGATTCACTACATTATGTTTGCCAGTATTTTATCAAGCATCTTTTTTATCTATGTTCATTAGAGAGACTGGGCTGTAGCTCTTTTTGTTGGATATTTCATTTTTGTGTGAGTATTACACTTACTTTCAAGAAAAAAATAGTATTGCTTCACTTTTAGTTTCATTGAAGAGTTTGAGGAGTGTTGATATTTTTGTCTTTCCTTAATTTTTCATAGAATTCATCAGTGAATCCATCAGGATCTGTGGCTTTTCTTTTTTTGTATGGTTATAATTATATTTTAAATATCATTAAATGAAATTTTAATATTCAACAATTTTATAGCTTCTTGATCTAGCTTTTTGAATTTTTATGCTTCTAGGTATCTCTTCATTTCTTCTGTGTTATTGAACCTATGAGAGTAATGTTTTTCCAAGTAGGTATTGATCTGTATTTTTGCACAATTTGTAGTGATTTCATCATCTTTGTTCCTTATTGCATGAATTTGAGTTTTTTCTTTCCTTTTTCTTATGATGTTGGCTAGGGACTTTGTAATTTCTTTTATTCTCTCAAAGAATCAACTCTTCAATTTTTAAATTCTTTGTATTGTTTTCTTAGTCTAAATTGTGCTAATTTCTACTCTGATCACTATAATTTCCTACATTCTTTGGATTTCAGCCTTGACTTGCTCTTGTTTTTACTTAGATATCTGAGGTGTAGAATCAGATTTTTTGTGAGTGTTTTGTTTTCCTGATGTCAGAATCAGTGCAATAAATTTCTGAGTACTGCTTTCATTGCAACAAACAGGTTACAGTAAGTCATATTTGCATTTTCATTTGCTTGTACACATTTTTAAGTATCTTCTTTAATTACCTCTGGAAACCATTATTCAGGAGGTTGTTATTTACTTTTCATGTGTTAATGGAGTTTTTTGGTTCATTTTGTCATTAATTTCCAATTTTATGGAACTATGGTCAGCTAATATGCTTGGAATAATTTTGGTTCTTTTGTATTTACTTAAGTATGTTCTATAGACTAGTACGTGGTGTATTTTAGAGAATGTTCCATGTGCAGCTGAAAAGAATGTGTGTTCTGATGTCATTGATTTGAATACTGTGTGCATAATTACTAAATTCATTTGTTCACAAGTTTGATTTTATTCTGTTATTTGTTGGCTGATTTTTTGTCTAATTGATCTGTTTCTTTATATCAATGGGGTGTTTATGTCTCCTGTTATAAGTGTGTTATTGCTTATTTGATTTTTCATGTCTATTAATATTTGTGTTGTATAGCTGAGTGCTCCTGTATTGGGTGTATATATATTTAAGATTGTTTTCTCTTCTTCTTAAAATTTCCCCTAACCAGTACATAATGACCTTCTCTATTTCTGTTGATTATTCTTGGCTGGAAGCTCACACTGTCTGCAATCAGAATGGCTGACACTTTTTTATGGGGGTTCCTGTTTGCATGTGGTAAAGTTTCCTATTCTTAGACTGTCATTCTATGAATTTCCTTTTGAAATTGAGCTTTTTAAATATATAATATTGTTGAATTCTTTTTATTCATTTGTATTCATTGAGCTTTTTAAATATATAATATTGTTGAATTCTTTTTATTCATTTGTTCCCTAGTGCATTTCTTTTAAATTGGTGAATTAAAGCCATTTATATTAATAGTTATAACAGATATGTGTATATATATATATATATATATACATATCTAATTATTTGTTTGTATTTGTTAACACATTTTAACCTTCTGTTCTTATGCAGAATTTTTGAGATCTTAATTATTATATATTTGAATGTATATTTTTCTTATTGTTTATTGCTATTAGGAATTCTATGTTCTTCACTTATGTTAATTCCCTTTCTCATACTTGGTGAATTTCTGCTATTACTTTTGTAAATAATCTTTTTATATCATTTGTTTAGTCTTGTTTTTCTTTTATATCTATCAGGGTTACATGGTTTTTCTTTTCATAGTTTTGCAACTGGTGAATTTATTTTCTGGTTCCTTGTTATTTTTAATAGATTTTTCCTTCCTGATTGTTACCTGAAATCTTGTCTTCAAGGTTTCATTCTATGTTTACGTTCATTCAAGTGATTTGTCAACTTTCAATAGAATTTTGTCTTCCTGGATATTTCTTTGAATCTGTTTGAAATATTCCAATTCTTTAATATTTTGTTCATTCTAGATTTCCTTCATTTTCAGGGCTCCCTTTTTCTCTTTTTGTCTTCTTTAGATGTGCTTAGCATTTCTTTCATTACATTCATCAGTTATTGTTTTACCTGGGTGGTTATTTTAGAAGCTTATTTCCTTACAGCTTCATGGAGTTGTTTATTTTATCTGTTATGGTGTAAGAAATTTTTTTGTGTATAAATTACACTTTTTCTCATGTCCATGTCTGCTGCATTTGTTTGGGTAGGCTGCAAGTTTGAGACTACATCTTGTTTCTTTGTTTAGTCAATGTCCTATATTGCCTTGGAGCAGCTGAATGTAAAGTCCCAGTTACTTTCTAATGTGGTGTTGACTGTCTATACTGGCATGGATCTCCTAGGCTGAGTAAAGGTCAGTGTGTGGACATTTTCTAGTCTTGTGTGGGTCACCACGATTTGCCAGCTAGCTAAGATTAATGACTTGATCTTTTTGCAGGCACTGGTTAATATCATGAGCCTGCCTAACTGGAAGGAATTCTCTAGGAGGACACTTACCAGGTCTCATGCTGAGCACCTAGGCTCCCTGGCTGTTTGAGGTTATTGGGGGATTAATAACTAGATTCCATTTGGTGTTTTGACACTCTTTGGCTGATTGAGGTTATGGAGTTTGTATTTCTCAGTCACACCATGGTGCATCAAAGCACCTTGTCTGGCTGGATTTCACTGGACAGTCCTTTATTGGTCCTGTATGGTGCTCCAATGCTTGCTGACTGGTTGGGCTTTCTGCAAACTGAGGGTTCCTGACTGGGTGGAGATTGCTGGCCAGACTTTTACCAGACCCTGGAGGGCTCACTGATGCTCCATGATTGATTGGTGTTGTGGGATGTGAATTTCTACTCATTAGTAGATTAACATTGTGTTGTTACCACTTGTTGGATATTTTGAATAATGCTGTTATGGGCATATTAGTTTTTTGTGTGGACTTCTGTTTCAATTCTTTTAAACATCTTCTTACAAGTGAAATTGTAGCATCATATGCCCTTATCTTTACTAGTTTGATGAACTAGGAAGTTGTTCTTCAAATTGATGATCCCAATTTATTTTCCTTCATTTTAAATTTTATTTTAAAGGGGATAAACCAGAATAAAACAAATCAAAACAAACCAGGAAAAGAAATACAGGACTTAAAAGCATTAAAAAGTTAACATAATGCCTTTTGATATCTTCAAAATAGCTGCAGATAACTTCAGACATAGTAAAAATGAAACAGAGCAAAATACAATAGAAATAAAAATATAACAATGGCTATAAAAAAGGACTTCAAAACAAGTCAATAGTAAATCTAAAATTGCTACCATAATATGTCTTGCTATCTTTGAAATAGCTGCTCTTGCCATTGTATTTGACATAGTCAAACAAAACAAAGAGAATGAAACTCAACCCAGGAAAATAATGAGAATGATATAGGACTTCAAAAATAAGACCATAGGGAATCAATAATGGTTGCAACCCTCAGAAAGAATCCATCCCTAGATGCCACACTGCATACCACTATCCCCTGAACCTATGATTAGACCACTGGCCCTATATCCGCAATGTTAGTGAAACACCAAAGCACCCAATGCACTCAATTGCATTTCACCTCCAAAGCTATCATCACAGCCTGTATTTCTTTAGAATAATTGGATCCGCTATGAAAAGGAGCATTTGTATTTTTTCTTTGCCAGGTTGCATGTTGCATTAAGGGCCTACAATCTGGCTATTGCCAGTCTGGCAGCAGCCAGAACATGGTGCTTGTTCCAAGACTGGGCTTGCTTCCTGGTATGGCCATTTTTTCCTGTACTCCCAGGCCATGAATGGTGCTGACTCACCAAGAGAGTCTGGGGTCTTTCTGTTCCAGCTGGAGGCAGCCTGCACATGCTGCTGGTCCCCAGATTGGGTTTGCACCCCGATGTGGCCTTCTCTCTACCCCTTGTCTTAAAATGGCAGTGACTCTTGGGGCGAGGCTGGAGTCTGGATGTTCCAGTGCAGTGGCAACCCATGCATAGCAGTGGTTCTCAGACTGGATTCCCAGTACAGCCTTCTTCTTTTCACCCTTAGTCTGCAAATGTCAGTGACTAATAGGCAGAGAGTGGGGTCTGGATATTCCAGTCCAGTGGTAGCCCATGCATAGCACTAGTTCCCAGTCTGTGTTTGCTTTGTGGTATGGCCTTCTCTCTATACTTAGTCCATGGATGTCGCAGACTCACTGGGAGACTCAGGTCTGTCCCAGTCCAGTTGCAGCCCACACCTGGAGCTGGTTCCTAGATTCTGTTTTCCTTCTTTTTAAGAGAGTTTCAACATTTCAAGTTTTTCACATAATTCTTACACTTCTTGTCAACTATAGATGTTTTAAAAATGGTCATATTTTATCTCCTTTTGGCTGTTATTTAAATTTCCCTGACAGCTAATGATATTGACCAACTTTTTACATATTCGTTTCATATTTGTATACTTTCTTTGGAAAATTATTTGTTTGGATGCTTTGCCTATTTAAGAAAAGTTTTTTTTTTTTTTTTTTTTTTTTTTTTAATGTGGGGAGCTTCAGTGCACCATGTGGCATGAGTTTAAAACCTGAATAGTGTACTCCACCAAGGTGTGCAGAATTGTTGTGCATCTCAGAACTTAAGTCCTACACTGTGACTCTAAGCATCCAGGGAGCCTTTCTGTGCTGTTCAGGCCCTGGTAAAATCCTTCCCAGTTACCTCAAACAGCTGGGAAGATTTTATGCATGAGGTGGCTTGAGCTGAATTCATGTGTAACATACCCTACCTAGCTATGCAGCATTGATGTGCTTCTCAGAATTTGGTAAGAGCCTTTCTCAGCCACCCTAACCACCCAGGGAGACTTAGTGTGCCATTTGGGCCCTGGTAGAGCCCCACCCAGTGAACACCAGCAACCAGGAAGCATTGGTGTGTGGCACGAGCTGAAACCTGCACAACATATTCAACCTAGCTGAGCAGCCTTGGGTGTCACTCTCAACATGGTATTGCTCTGCTCTATTACCTCAATAACCAGAAAGCCTCAGTGAGCAATGTCGGGCATGCTGAGGGTCCACACAACATACTCCACCCATTCTGGGAGCCTCCAACTGCACCTTAGGATCTGATAAGGCCTGTCTGTTAACCACCAATCAGTCAGGGAAACCCCATCCAGTACAGGCAGACATCCTCAACCCAGGAAACCACTGAAAGTTTACATTTGGCTGCCAAAGGACCACACAAGAAAACTACAAAGTGAAAGAGCAAAATGCAATCTCAAACCCTTATTTCTCCTTCCATTTTGAAGGACAGTTTTGCAGGGTACATCAGTCTAGGTTGGAAATCATTTTACTTTGGAATCTGAAATACTTTATTTATTCCATGCTCTTCTTGACTTCATTGTTTGTGTTGAGAAGTCTACTGTGATTCTGATAGAGAGAAAAAGACAGATCACCTATAAAAGAAAACCTAACAGTTTTTAATATTCCGTTCTTATGTTCAATTTCTAAGATGGTGATTATTATATGTCTGGGTGTAGTTTTATTTTGGTTATGTCTATTTGGAGTTCTATATGCTTAAAAAAATCCTAATGTCAGTCTCCATTCTCATGTTTTGGAAATTTTCAGCTACTACTTTGTAAATAGCCTCTTGATTTGTGTTGTCCCCTTCCTTTTCATTTATCCCTATCAATCTTATGTTGCTTTTCTTTGCATCATTTTGCAGCTGTTGAATTATTTCCTGATTCCTTGTTATTTTAAAAAGATCTTTCCTTTCCTGTTCACTAGCTGCAATCTTGTCTTCCAGGTCTGAAATTCGATCTTCACTTTCATTGAGGCAATATTGACAACTTTCAATGGAATTTTTGATTTCCTGTATATCTCTTTGAATCTGCTTCATGTATTCTGTTTGTTTCTTACATTGTTCATACTGGGATTCTATCCTTTTGTTTACTTCCTCTAATTTTTTAACTGTGTCTTCTTTAGATGTGTTTACTTTTATCACTTCTTATTTTACCTGGGAATCTATTTCTCATTTGAATTCCTTTAAAGCTTCCCAGAGTTGCTTTTTTCAGTTGGTATTATTTCAGAAATTTCAGATGTATGGCATATATTTTCCTTTATGTACGTGGTGCCTAGGCTTTCTTGGGATGGGCTGGAGGTTTGAGCTTGTATTTTGGTCTTTTGTTTTGTCAATTTCCTATATTTCTGTGTTTCAAGTGTTGTTCTAAGTCTTCCCCTGGGTGTGTTGGAAATCTCTACTATGCCCTCAACTCCTGAGGCTGAATGGAGATTGCTGGAGCATGGTCTAGTCAGGCCCACAGGATCTCCACTTCTAGTGTTCCAGGAAGCTCATCCAGCATCAAATTAAATCATCAAAAACTGAAAGCATTCACTCTAAAATCATGAACAAGTGAAGGCTGTCCACTATCACCGTTTGCTTTCAGTATAGTGCTGGAAACATTGGACAAAGCAAGTAGACAAGAAAGAGAACTAAAAGTATTAAAGATAGGAAAGGAAGAAGTTGAGCTATCATTATTTTCAGATGACATTATCCTCTACATAGAAGGCTTCAAAAACTCCATGAAAATGGTTCTAGATGTAATAACTAATTTCAGTAATATAGTTGGATACAAAGTCAAAGATCAAAATCAATGGCATTCCTGTATGCAAACAATAATCTTTCTGTGAGACAAATAAGAGGAACCACATTGCTCACAATATCACACAAAAAATGAACTACATAGGAATCAATCTAACAAAAGACTTAAAAGACCTATTCAGTGAAAATTAAAGTACTCGGGAAATGGAAATTAAAGAGGACTTCAAAAATTTAGAAAACATTCCTTGTTTGTGGCTAGAAAAAATCATTGTGAAAATGCCCATCCTCCCATAATTGCTATAAAGATTTAATACAATTTCAATCAACATATCATTAGCATACCAAAAAAATCTAGATAAACCATTCATGAAATTCATCTGGCACTGTGAGGCACCCAGAATAGTAAAGACAGTTTTGGTCAACAAAGGCAAGTCAGAATACATCATAATCCATGACTTGAAGTTATACTAAAATGCTACTGTGATAACATCAACATAGTACTGGAATAAAAACAAACTGGAAGGGTCTGGGGATTTAGCTCAGCAGCATAAGTACTTGCCTTGCAAGCGTAGTCGTGAGTTTGATCCCTAGTACCTGTAAAAAAATTTTAAAAACCTGGAAATTCAGTGCAATAGATTAGAAGATGCAGTCACAGCTACAAATGCACCCAGTCACCTTATCTTTGACAAAGAGTCCAAACATGTTCACTTGAAGAAAGATAGCTCTTTAATAAATGGGGTTGAAAAAACTGGCTTTCCATATGCAAAAAGGTAAAAATAAGTTCATGCTTATTATCATGAACTAAATTAAAGTCAAATAGTTTAAATGCCTATTTTTGGAGTTGGCCTTTGAATTTGGGTCTATGATTTTTTTTTTTTTTTTTTTTTTTAGTTTTTTGTATATTCAAGATAGTAGTCCTTTGTCTAACAAGCAGCTGGCAGAGATTATTTCCCACACTGTGTGCTGTCTCTTTGACACTGTTGGTGGTTTTCTTACTGTGCAAAAACTTTTTATTTTTTTAAATTAAGAAGGAAAAAACCCAGAAGATTCAAGAAGCAATTAACAATTAAAAACAACACTAAAAATGAAATGACAACAAAAGGAAAATGATGACAACCCCAAAAGAAAAATGATGACAACATCAATAATTATTGCTTAAATTTGAGTTTTTTCTTTCCTTTTTAACATAAGGGTGGCTAGGTACCAATTTTATTCATTCTTTCAAAGAACCTGCTCTTTGAGTCATTGATTCTTGGTACTGTTTTTTAGTCTATGTTGCTTTGATTTCTGCCTGATTTTTAAAGTTTCCTCCATTCATTTCGCTTTGGGCTTGACTTGTTTTTTTTTTTTTTTTTTTTTTTTTTCTGCATATTTGAGGAATAGTATTAGGCTGTTTATTTGTATTCATTCTGTTTTCCTCATGTGGGAATTCATTTCAATAAATTTTACTTTACAGACTGCTTTCATTGTATTCTACAACTTCCAGTAATTTGTATTTATATTTTCATTTGCTTGTACATATTGTTTAATTTCTTCTGTAGTTTTCTCTGTGACCCACTGATTTCTCAGGAGTTTACTATTTAATATTCATGTATTTGTGTGGTTTTTGCAGTTTATTTTGTCATTAGTTTCTAGTTTCATAGCTCTGTGATCTGATAAAATGCTGGGATAATTTCCATTCTTTTACATTTACTTAATCATGCTCTCTGGGCTAGTAAATGGTCTATTTTGGAGAATCCTCCTGTGCTACTGAGAATGTATATTCTGATATTGTTGAGTGGAACACTCTGTATACATCCACTAAGTACATATGTTCACAAATGTGATACAGTTCTGTTATTTCCTTGCTGATTTTCTGTTTAGTTATTCTTTTTCTGTGTCAGTGATGTATTAAGGTCTTCTATTATAATTATGTAATTGCTTATTTGACAGTTCATTTCTGTTAAGATTTGTTTTGCATACCTGGGTGCTCCCAAATTTGGTGCATATATATTTAAGAGTATTATCTCTTCCTCTGTAAGTTTTCCCCTAAGTAGTATGTAAGGACGCTCTTTGGATCATTTTTTCTTTGAAGTTCAAATTTTCTGAAAACAGAATAACTACCCCTGCCTGTTTTTGTTTCCTGTTACATGAAGTATTGTTTTCCATCATTTGAATTTCAGTCTATGAGTTTCTTTTTGGGTTAGATGACCTTATTGTATACAGCATATGGTTGGATGCTATTTCTTCATCCATTCTGCCCGTCAGTTTCTTTTAATTAGTGAATTGAGATCATTTATATTTGTTGTTATTGTTGTTGGTTTATTTTTGAGGTGTTATCTTTCTGCTGTTGATTCTTTGCCTTTCCTCTGTTTAATTGTTTGCCTTGCTTAGTGTTTTTTTTTTTTTTCCTGTAAATATCTAGAATATCTTTCGGTATTATTTGCAGGGTTAGTTTGGTGGTCTTGAAGTTCATTGGCTGTTCTTTGTCATGGAGGCATCTCATTTTTCCATTAAATTTGAAGTAAAGTTTTGTAGGGTACATCAATCTGAGTTGGAAATTGTTTTCCTTTAGGATATGAAATACTTTAATCTATATTTTTCTTTGTTTCATTTTTCATGTTGAGAAGTCTGCTATGATTCTGATAGCCTTTTCTTTATAGGTGATCTGTCTCTTCCTTCTAACAGCTTTTTATATTCTGTTCTTGAGAGAAAGAATATGGCAGCTTGATAGGTAGCTGCCTACAGAGCCTCTCTGAGAAAAACAACTCAGACTCTAGAATTTAACAACATGGAGAAGATCAGATGAAAGAAGAGGGATTCTATGACCCAGGAAGAAGAAGCTGAGGAAAAAGGGAGGGAAAGGAAAGAAAAAACTGAATGAAAGACTGGAACCAGACACACTCACTGGGACCAGTCCCATGATGTGCTAGGCACACTGTGGAGTCAGATGATTCATAGTGACACTGAAGCCACGGCCTCTGAAATCAGGAGTTGGTGAGTCCAGGGCCTATGGTAGGAGGAAGTAGTGCAGTGTGAAGTGGAGCAAAGGTGGAGAACTGCATTAATTCACAGTGAATGCTGGAAGTTGGGTAACACTGTGGTTGCAGCCAGCTGGAGCACATATTGGAGTTTAGCAGGATAGGCTTGAACCTGGAACCTCAGTGGTGTCAGTCAGCCACCCCTGGCCCAAAGAGAACTGGTGGGACCTGCTTGGGCTGAGTCATGCCCCTGGTCCCAATAGCCAGGGAAAAACTATCCCGAAACTGTGACATCTGCACAGCACAGACTAATGTGCTAAAGGCACTCGCTAGTTGACTGGCTCAGAGGAGAGGGGCCAGCCTGCATCATGCCTGCATGCACTTCAGATAACAACAAGCCACAGAAGGCAACAATCCCACAGCCAGAATACTTTAAAAAACTGTAAGCAATATGTAGAGGGCCTGAGACCTCGACCATACACCTGTCTAAAAGAAAACAGAAATGTGACAACAGAAAAAAAAAATAAGAAAAACCCTTCAGACACTGACCCTGGGAAAATATGTCCAGAAGAGGTAAATACAGAAGAGATTCAGGATAGTAATCATGAAATATTGGCCACAATATCAGCAGACATAAAGAAATACTTTTGTGACCTCATAGACGAACTTAAAACTGAACTTCTAATGGGAGTGAGGCAAGATATGAAAATATTAATAAAAGAAATGCTAAGCCTTCTCCAGAAGATACAGATAGAAGAATGGAGGAACTCAAAAAAGAAGAGAAACCTTTGGTGAAGAATATAAGCAAAGTCTAGAATACATGAAACAGATCCAAAGAGATAACCAGGAAATTAAAAACTCCATTGAAAGCTGGAAAAATACCTTGATAGAAACTAAAGTTAGCCATTCAGTTTATTTTTAAATTTTATTTAAAGAAAGACTAAACAAAACAGAAAATAGGTATGAATAATACATACATTCAGAGAGAAATATAAACAGTAAGAAATCACTCATTGATGTTTACATATTATCATTTTACAAATAGTTGTTCAAGGTACAAAAATGGAACATGTAAAGTGGGAATTTAAACAGTGAGACTGCAAACAGTTCTGTTCAACTGTCCACCAAAAACTTACTAACATGGATGTCAATCCTATATACTTAAACATACATGCAGTTAGCCATATCTTCATTTATGTTTAGATTAAACAAACTAAAGCAGGTTAAAATCATTCTGAACAACGAATAACAGTATTGCTGGATTTCACATCATTACACTCCATGATCAGCACTTAGTACTGTAGTTATTTTTTAAAGTTTAATTTAAAGAAAGACTAGACTTCTGGGAGAACATGGTGGATAGATAAGAGGAGCTATGGAGGCTCTCTGAGATAGCAAGCTTAGAATCCAGGAATGGTGCAGTGTGAGAAATATCAAAGGGAGATATAGCCTGCTGACCCAGGAATGAACTAAGCTGAGAGAAATCAACTGGAAATACAATCCTGGTGCTATAATTGGAACAAATAAAATCTCAGCATCAAAGCTGGAACCTGTGCCTCTGGAAGCCATGATTTGGATTTCCTGCTGCCGCCACCACATCTGAATTGACACAGCAGGGACAGAGATGCAAAAACTCTGAGAGTGGGAATTGGCAAATGGAGTTGAGAGCAGGACTGGCAGGGAGCTTTGCAACAACCTGCTGTGAGAGAGAGGAATGGGGACCCTGCCATAGACTAGGAGGCTCCAACAGAGGACATTTGGGGACTGGGCAGACTAGCCAGAAAGGATGCTGCAGTGACTTTAGTCACATATTCCCCTCTCAAGCAAGATTGGTGGGGAGCACTTGACCTAGGTGATGCTGCAGATTAAGACACAGTAGACTAGCTGAACCAGGTCCCAGTGCCTGGTGGTGGACCCTAGCAGTGAAGCCTTCAGTAGGTTGACCTAGAGAGGTGGGCTCAGCAGAGGCTGCCCAGGTCTGTCTCCCTAGTGCAGTGGGTGGGAACACCTATCTGGCACAATTCAAACACACTGTAACCTACACAGAAAGTAACTTGGCCTCCTATATATGCTTGTATGGAAGGAACAAAAAGTATGGGAAGAGGGAGCAACAAGAAAGGGTCTTCGGCCCCCAATCCTGAGAACACTGATCCAGGAAAGGTAAATGCAAAGAAGAATGAGGACAAAAAACATGTAATATCAAACACAGCACCAATAGACATAAAGTGTTATCTCCAGAGCCTCATAGATGAGTTCAACAGTGAAGTATTTAATGAAGTAAAGCAAGATATAAGTAGAATAGTTAGAGAAATGCTATGCACCACCAAGAAAAAACAGATGGTGGAATGGAAGAACAGAAAAAAAGGGGAGAATGGTTTGATAGAGAAAATAGAGAAAACATAGAATACGTGAAGCAGGTTCAAAGAGATAATCAGGAAACTAAAAACTCTATTGAAAGCTGGCATAACAACTTGAAAGAAACTAAGGATAGATTATTTGAACTGGAGGACAATTTGTAATGTGGGAGCTTGAAATGAAAAACTTCTTAAAAATAAAAAGGAAACAAACAGCAATAATACAAAGGCTAGAAGATGATAAGAAGATTTATAACTTAAGAATTAAGAACTTAAAAGAAGAAGTAGGGACACAAGCAAATGAAAGGCAAAGACTATTCACAGAAAAAATCCAGGAGAGTTTCCCTAATTTAGCAAAAGTTAAAGGTATTCAGATGTATGAGGCAATACAGGACCCCAGCCACCTACAATCCAAACAGAACTACACCCAGGCATATAATAATGAAAATTCTAAAAATCCAATATAAGAATAGAATATTAAAAGCCGTCAGAGACAAGAAACAAATCACTTACAAGGGAACACCCAACAGAATTATAGCAGACTTCTCAGCACAAACCCTCAAATCACGAAGAGTGTGGGGGGAAATAATTCAAGTTTGAAAGATAATAACCTCCAGCCAAGAGTTGATATATCCTGTACAACTGTCCCTAGAAATTGATGGAAAAACAAGGTGCTTCCAGAATAAAGAGGAACTGGGGGAATTTGCAACCACCAATTCAACTCTACAGAGAATACTGCAGAACATTCTAAAAAAAGAAAAATTCCATGATTCCAGAAACAGTGGCAGAGAGGCCACAATGAATGGAGCAGAATGTGAAATGAAGAAGACAAACTGGCAACTAATGACAGAAAAAGAACTCAACAGAAATGAAGCAGAGAAGGTTGGATGGTAGGAACAGCTATTTTGGAGAAAACAAGACATCATAATAGCTAGTGCTGATTTAATATCATCTTGTTTTGAAGTACCATCATGCTTTTGTTCTTCTGTCTCCATCAGTCTTAACATGTTGTATCTTTTTGGATTTTATTATATGTGATAATATAAACAAAAACTTTCATAGACAAGTAGATTATACAGAAGCCATTGTTCATTTTTTGTTAGCTGATTCTAAATACCCTGTAACACTGTCATTTTCTGGAATGGTTTTACATGGTCTTGATACGTTTGATGCTACAGTATACGAAGTTATACTCAAAGATTTCAAGGAAAGAGTCATTATGGTAACTACTTTTATGTCAGGATATCTTGTGGTGAAACACTGTTTTGCTTAAATGGTTATGTTTTGACCTGTGCTGTTTTTTTTTTTTTATGGCCTCTTTTATCTCAATCCCCATCTTTTATTGTTTACTTTTATATTTTTATCTTTTTAAGGGAAAAATAAATAAAAAATAGCAGGATATATTATAGTAAACCACTTTGATTTCCTATTAACTTGATTTGAAAACCTGTATTGCTCTCACCATCTTGTTTTGACTGATTTTCCTCTATTCTGTTTTGCTTGATAGTACCAAGATCGAGAGTATAGGCAACAACTGTCAAGACAATAAGTTGCATTATGACGCCAATTCTGGTTTAACTATTATCCTCTTTTGAAGTCCTGTAATGTCTCCAATGTTTTGGCTTTATTGGTTTTGTTCTTTACTGTTTTAATTTTATTATAACTGAAGATATAGGCAATTCTTTTTAAGATAGCAAGAGGCATTATGGTAGCCATTGTTGATCACCTTGTATTTTGTTTTTACATTATGTATTATGTCCATCCTTTTGATTTGACTGACTCTGTTTTGTTATGGCACATTTGGTCTTATTCTCTTCAAAAAAACTGATAAGAACTGTGGGAGTAATAAAATCCAAAATGTGTAATTGTCATTGTACAAAAGAGAGGGGAAAATGTGCTCTAAAAGATTTAACTGCATGTATATTTAAGTCTATAAGATAACCATATTACTGAGTTTTGCTGGATCACTGAACAGAACTGTTTGCAGTCTCTTTGTTTGAATGTCCACTTTATATACTTTAATTTTGTAACTTGAACAAGTATTTCTAAGATGACAATATGTAATCTATTAACTAGTGATTTCCTACTGTTTATTTTTTCTGAAATTCTGTATAAATGGTACACTTTTTCTGGTTTTTTTCTGCTTAAATAAAATTTAAAAAATAAAGACTAAACAAAACATAAAATGGGTAGAAATAATACATAATTTCAAAGAAAAAAATAAACAGTAAGAAATCACTAGTTGATAAATACAGAGTGTCTTCTTACAAATAGTAAATCAATATACTAAAGTAGAGTATATAAAGTGGGGAATCAAATAGTGAGATTGCAACTAGTTCTGTTCAACGATTCAACAAAAGCTTAGAAATATGGTTTTCAACCTTGTACACTTAAACATATATGCAGTTATCCATATCTTCAAATATGTTGAGAATGAATAAACCCAAGCAAGCTAATATCACTCTTAACAAAGAATAATACTGTTGATAGGTTTCACTTTATGACACTCCAGGACCAGCACTGAGTATTTTGGTGTCTCTTTTTCTTCAAAGTATCTGTTCATTTCATCATGTGTTATAAGATTGGTTCTCATAAACTGTTTATAGATTCTACACATGCATGATTCTTAACATGTATTTTATCCTTTCTATATCAGAGGGAGAAGCAAAACAAAGAAAGGCAAAACAAAACATATTCCTATAAACACATGAAACAAACATATAAGACCATTGTACAAAGAGTTCTACCATGGTTCCTGTGTTG
Organism: Cavia porcellus; assembly: GCF_034190915.1. NCBI lineage: Eukaryota > Metazoa > Chordata > Mammalia > Rodentia > Caviidae > Cavia > Cavia porcellus. Next base: position 74,059,372 of record NW_026947486.1, read on the forward strand.
TCTCCTGTTATCTCCAATAGAATTGGCTATATCATGAGACATAGTATAATTGAGTACATCAGTACATAACGGTATTAATAAAAACACAGCTTTGTGTATAGTATATAACTTCAAAAACCAGCAGTTGTCAAACCAGAATGTGTATCATAGAGTCTTGTCATCTTCAGCGTAATTGCCTATACTCTCAGACTTGATACTATCGATCATATCATTTTGAATAAAATCTTCTCTGCCTCATTTCTGTTACATTCTTTTTTTGTCATCAGTTGTGTGCTTATCTTCTTCAGTTTGTTTTCTGCTCCATTCATTGAAGCCTCTCTGCCACTGTTCTAGGAATCCTAGTACTTTTCTCTCTCTCTAGCATGCCTTGCAGTATTCTCTGTAGAGTTGAATTGGTGGTTGTGAATTTCCCAAGTTCCTCTTTGTCTTTGAAGCATCTTGTTTTTCTGTTAATTTCTAGAGACAGTTTAGCAGCATATATCAGTCTGGGCTGGAGGTTATTTTCTTTCAGGGCTTGGAATATTTTGCTTCAAACTCTTCTTGACTTGACAGTTTGTTTCAAGAAGTCTGCCATTCTTCTGATGGATCTTTCTCTTTCATGTCTCTAACAGCATTTAATATTCTGTTCTTTATTGAATTTCTGGGATCTTGATTATTATATGCCTGGGTATAGCTCTGTTTTGGTTGTAGGTGGCCAGAGTTCTGTATGCCTCATATATCAGAATATCATTTCCTATATTTGGGAAGTTTTCCTTAATTATTTCAATGAACAACTTTTGTAGTTCCTTTGTTTGTACCCAGATTCTTCATTCACATTTTTTATGCTCAATTTATAGATCCTTTTGTTGTCTTCTAGCCTTTGGATTGTTATGGCTTGTTTTCTAGTTATTTTTAAGAAGTTTTCCCTTTCATACTCCCACATTGCAAAATTGTCCTCCAGTTTGGATAATCTACCCTTAGTTTCATTCAAGCTGATTTGCCATCTTTCCATAGAGTTTTTAATTTCTTGGTAATGTCTTTGAATCTGCTTCATGTATTCTATTTTTTATTCTTCATCAAATCGTTCTCTTCTTTGTTTGAGTTCCTCCCTTCTTCCCTCTGTGTCTGCCTGAGGGGTACTTAGTATCTCTTTTATTAATCTTCTTATATCTTGCTTTATTTGGCTAAATATTTCACTTTTGAACTTATCTATGAGGTTCTGAATATATCTCTTTATGTCCACTGGCACTGTGTCTGATATTGCATGTTTGCTGTTTTCATTCTCTTTTGCATTTACCTGTCCTGAGTCAATGTTCTCAGGGTTGGAACCTGAGGACTTGTCGTTGCTTCCTCTTCCATCGTTTTTGCTTCTTCCAGGAGGCCCCAATTTCTTTCTTTGTTGATTACAATTCTTCTCAAGCACGCTGGCTAGGTGACCCTTCATACTTCCATGTGCTAGTGAGTTGCTGACAGGGACAGCGTATGCTGGCCTCTCCCCTCCAGATCAGTCAAGCTGCTGAGGCCTGCACTGTCCGTCAAACTTCTAAGGCTTCTCTTGGTTAGTGTGCACCACCACTGTAGGGACTTGATTTTGGATAACCTATTGGATCTCAGCCAGGTCATGTGAACCAGGGCTAACTTACTCCATCAGTCCCATTCAGGAAGGGAACAATTAACTGAAGTCACTGCTGTGCCCTTGTACTTTCCAGCCCTGCCCGGTCCCAGAATGTCTTCTACGGGAACCCTCCTATTTATGGAATGGCTACTCTCCCATCACTAACCACAGTTTGATGTAGGCACCCTGCCAACTCAGCTCTCCTTCTGGATTGCTGACCCCAGAACTGAATGTCAAAGTGGGAGGACCTGGGACAGCTCATCAAATCGTGGTGGGACCTCAGCAAGTCATGGTGGGACCTCGGCAAGTCATGCCAGGACTTTGGATGATTGGCTAGTCGCCTTAATTTCTTCTTGGGACTAGAGAATTCATCTCCCTCTCTTTGGGGCTCCCCACTCTGTATTATGTGGAATTCTAAGTTGAATATCACAGGGAGTCTCTGTAGCCAGTTGTTATCTATCCAGCATCTTTGCACCTCGTTGCCATTCAAAAATTGAAGATAGATTTGCAAGGTGTGATGGTGAAAGAAAATACCTCTAAACTGTAACAAAGAACCACAAAGAAGCAATAGAAAATCTAGAAGGTGACAAGAAGGTCTATAACTTAAGAATAAAAAACATGAGCAAAGTAGCAGGAGAAACCACAAGGGAATTACAAAGGCTATTCACAGAAATAATTAAGGAAAACTTCCCAAGCATAGGGAAAAGAAATGATATCCAGATAAATGAGGTATACAGAACTCCAACCAAGTACAACCAAAACAGATGTACACCCAGACATATAATAATTAGAATCCCAGAAATTCACTACAAGAACAGAATATTAAAAGTGGTTAGATAAAAGAAGCAAATTACCTAAAAAGGAAAATCCATCAAAATAATGACAGGCTTCTCAACACAAACTATCAAATCAAGAAAAGCTTGCAGTGAATAGGTCCAAGCCCTGAAAGAAAATAACCTCCAATCCAGATTGATGTACCCTAGCGTAAATATATGGACAGCTATTTTGAAGAGAACCAAGAGACATTATGGCAGCCATTGTTGACTTATTTAATGTCTGATCTTGAAAACCTAAAAAGCCTTCATCATCTTGTTCTGATTAGTTTAGTACTATAATATTCAGTATGTATTCACTGTGTGTGATTATGTGGACAACTGTTTGGAAGAAAACAAGAGACAATACGATAGACAGTGAAGATCTCCAGTGGTCTTCCTTTGAAATCCATGTTTCTTAAAATTGTTTCCTTATAATTTGTTTTGTTCTGTTTAATTACACCTGCTTTATAAGAAAAAAAAAGTGGTGGTGCCAGTTATTGATTCTGGGAAGTATTTCACGTGTGGTTTGAGTCCTGTTCATGAATTCTCTACCTACCCATATGTCTTCAAGGTTTCTACCCAATTTGTCTCCCAATAGATTTAATGTTTCTGTTTTAATATTCAGATGTTTGATCCATTTAGATTTTAATTTAGTACATGGTGATAGGCATGGATCTAGCTTTAGTTTTCAGCAAATGGAGAGCCAGTTTTTCCAGCACCATTTATTAAAGAGACTGTAGTTCTTCCAGTGAACCTGCTTGGCTCCTTTATCAAAGATAAGGTGGTTGAGTGTGTTGGAGTTGTGGTTGTATCCTTTAATCTATTCCATTGATCTTTGGCTCTATTTTGATTCTAATACCATGCTGATTTTACTACTGTTGCTTTATAGTATAACTTCAAGTCAGGGATTTTGATGCCTCCTGCCTTGCCTTTGTTGCTTAGAACTGTCTTTGCTATTCCAAATATCTTCTGGTTCCAGATGAAATTTAGGAGTGATTTCTCTAGATCTATGAAATATGTTGATAGTATTTTTATTGGGATTGCATTAAATCTGTATAAGAGTTTTGGGAGAATGGTGATTTTCACAATATTTATTCTTCCTATCCATGAGCAAGGGATGTCTTTCCATTTTCTGAGATCATCTTCAACTTCTTTTTTCAGTGTATTATAATTTTCCCTGTATAGGTCTTTCACTTCCTTCATAAGAATAATTCCTAAATATTTAATTTTTTTGGTTGCTAGTGTGAAGGGTGTGGCTTCTCTTATTTCTCTCTTTGTGTTAGTGTGTAGGACTGCGATTGATTTTTGAGTATTGATTTTGCATCCAGCTACATTACTAGATATGAAACAGCTACTTTGAAGAAAACAACACATCATACTAGCTAGCTCTGATTTAATATCATCTCGTTTTGAAGTCCCGCTAAACTGTTGTTTTTCTGTCTCCATTGGTTTTATCATGTTGTATCTTACTGGATTCTTTTATATGTGATAGGATAAACAAAATTTTTTATAGGAAAAGAGATAATATAGAAACCATTGTTCTTTTTCCATTAGCTGGTTCTAATTAACCTGTAATACTTTCATCCACTTGAATTGCTTCACACTGTCTTGATATTTTTGATGCTATAGTATACGAAGTTATATTCAAATATTTCAAGGAAAGAGACACTATAGTAACTACTATTATGTCGGGTTATATTGTGGTGAAGGACTAGGTTGCTGAAATTGTCATACTTTGATTTGTATTGTTATGTTGTTATTGTCCTCTTTAATCTCAATCTCCCCCTTTTTCATAAAAATTAATTTTTTAAACTTTTTAATTAAGGGAAAAATAAAAAATAGCAGGATATATTATAGTAACTTTTTTGATTTCCTATTAACTTTATTTGAAGCCCTGTATTACTCCCACTATCTTGTTTTGACTGATTTTGCTTTGTTTCTTCTGTTTGATAGTATCAAGTTTGACGGTACAGGCAACTACTTTGAAGTCAATAAGATTTACTATGATGCTCATTCTGATTTGACTATTTTCTTTTGAAATCCCTTAATGTTTCCAATGTTTAGGTTTTATTGGTCTTGTTCTGTACTATCTTGTTCAATTTTATTATACCTAATGATATAGACAATTCCTTTTAAGGAAGCAAGAGAAATTATGGTAACCATTGTTGATAACCTTGTACTCTGTTTTTACATCATGTCTATCCTTGTTTTGATTGACTGCTTTGTTTTGTCTTACTTGGTTTTATCCTCTTCCAAAAAAGTAATAATAACTATGGGAGTAATAAAACCCAAAATGTGTAAATTTTGTTGTCAAAAAGAGAGGAAAAAAAGTGCTCTAAAGGTTACAACTGCAAGTGCGTTTAGGTGTGTTAAGATGCGTGACCATATTACTAAGTTTTTGTTGGTTCATTGAACACAACTTTGGCAGTCTCACTTTTTGAATTGTCCACATATGCTTTAATCCTGTAACTTGAACAGCTATTTCTAAGATGACAATATGTATTCTATTAACTAGTGATTTCTTACCTTTTTTTTTGAAATTCAGTATTACTTGTACCCTTATACTGTTTTTTTTTCCCCTTTAAATAAAAAAAAAGAACATGTGGATGCAAACCTCGCGGGGCTTCTTCTGTTTAAAAAATAAGAATAAAAAAATAATAAAAATATATTCTGTTCTTATGTTGGATTTCAGGGATGTTTATTATTGTATGTCTCAGTGTAGTTTTATATTGCTTATGGCTATGTTGAGTTCTATGTGTTTCACTTGTCTGTATTTAAGTTTCCATTCTCATGTTTTGGCAATTTTCAGCTATTACTTCTGTAAATAGCCTCTTGATACCATCTGTGTTGTCACCTATCAATCTTATGTCATTTTTCTTTGCAACATCTGAAAGCTGTTGAATAGTTATTTCCTGATTCCTTGTTATTTTTCAGGGATCTTTCCTTTCCTGTTCACTAGCTGCAATCTTTTCTTCATGGTCTGAAAGTCTGTCTTCACTTTCATTGAAGTGGTTTTGCCAACTTTCCATGGAATCTTTGATTTCCTCAATATATCTTTCAATGAGGTTCATGTATTTTGTTTTTTTCTTATATTATTCATTTAAAAATTTCTTTTTCCATTCTTCCTCTAGTTTTTTAACTTTCATCTTTAACTGTGTTCAGAATTTATTATTTATTTTTTACATGTGAGGTTATTTCTATTCTGTTCTGTAATAGCTTCCCGGAGTTCTTTCTTTACTTCAGTCACTATTCTTTCATGATTTTCAGGTTTATGATTTACATCTTCCTCTATGTCCATGTCTCCTAGTCATGTTTGGGATGAGCTGTAGGTTGGAGAGTGCATTTTGCTCTTTGTTTTGTTATTTTCCTATATTCCCTTAGTGAGGCTGAAGGCAAGGTCTCAGTTAAATTTCTTGGGTTGAGAATATCTATTCCTATTGTAGGTAGTTTCCCAAGTTGAGAGGAATTCCTTACAAACCTTATCAGGTGGCTACAGACCATTTGTGGTAGGTATGCAAGGCCCAGTAGTCTCAGAGCAATGTGCCAAGTCTTCCCTGTGGGATGGAAATCACAGCAAGCACTTTTGTCTCACATGGCAGAGGGCAGGCACCTGCTGGCCATTTGGGGTCACTGGAGGGGGCCCTTATATTCCTGGAGGTAACTTCCTGTGTGTCCTCTGCTGATATAGGATGCTGTGTGGGGCCTACCATCTCAGAGCAACATGCCAAGTCTTCCCCATTGAAGGAGAATCACTGCACACACTATCCATTCATGAGGTGGAGTGCTGGTGGCTGAGGGCCACTCAGGGGTCACTGCCTCAGCCCAAATAGGTCTGGGAGGAACTTTCTATGTGTTCTCCATTGATGTGGGGTGCTGGGGGTCTCTACCAATCTCAGAGCAATGCACCAAGGCTTCACCCCTGATTAGTTAAAAATGAAGGCTGGAAGACAGTGGCAAAATTCATAAAATTCAGGGATATGCCACAGAAGATGTGGAGGAGAGAGAAAGATGAAACAAGAGCCACAATAGAACACAAAAACAGCATCAAAAAGAAAAAAACAGAAGTCATAGTCACATTCATATTTAACACAGTGAAGAAGCAGTAAAACAAAAACCAAAAGAAAAAATAGAAACAAGAGAATAAATATAGAAGATCAAGAAAAAAGCATTACAAAAAGAAAAGAAGAAATATTTATCAGTGTAGTCTCTGCTGCCAGGGCTACTCAATATAGGCAAAGTTCAAATCTCAATCCTAGCAAAGCAGCAGCAGCTCTGTGGACAGGTGTAATATAATCCTATCAATTCTGTGCCTCTATTTTCACTGATGATAAGTTTGGCTTCTGCCTGCCATACTGGAACCAGTTCCACCTGTGGCAGAACACCAAGGCATATTCTCCTGATAAATGAGGCCCTTTGCCTCTATCTTCACCTGAGCTTTGCTCCATTCTTATTTTTTTGTGTGCACAGGACTGGCTATGTAGAGGTAAATGTTCCCTTCACTGGCTGAATATAATGTGAGTAAGTCTTTCCATGGTGCCAACATGTGTCATTGCAGCAAAGCCCCAGAATTGCCTCCTCCCTCACTGCTGACAGCTGAATTGGAGGCTTGCTTAAGACCCTGTGAATCTCCAGGGGTAAGACATGAGATAGCATCTCTTCTGAGATCATAAGACTCAAAGTGAAATATGCCTTCCCTTGAGTAAATGTGCTGTATTTCCAAATATTAAATTATTTGTTTAACCACAACCTAATTGGGGAGCCTCTGTACCTGATGTAAGATCAAATTATCCAACATTTACAAAATACCCTTTCAGAACCCATTATTACTGAGTACTCAGTTATGACCTTTACCTTACTTTCTTGCCAATGATGTAAAAAATAAGAGCCACAGTCACCGTAACTCTTGGCCCTTTGCTTCACTGAGAACAATTTGTCATCTGAGAGCCTCTTGATACTAAGATCTCACTTTGTCTTTTCATAGTCATGTGCCACAATGCTGAGTGAGAAACTGAACCCTCTTTGGAGTTTCCATACCCACCTAGGCTGCAACAGTCTCCATATCCACTGAAAACTTGGTTGAGACCCCCTAGGTGGAGCTACCAGCCGTTTAAGTTCCTGGATTCAGGTTACCCCTCTCCAAGATGGCTCCCAATAGGTGGCCCTCTCTTGTGGGTGGTAAAACTGGCAACACAAAAAGTCTGTACTCAGCTACTGTCCACCACACGACTTCACTCATAAGCTTCTCTGGTAATGAATCTGGTTTGCCAGGCATCGGGTTTGCCAAGTTCTGTGGTCACCAGCAGTCACTGATCAACTGCAATTTCCAACATTCTCTTCCCCACAATAATTCTGGGGTCAGAGAGAATGTACAACCTGTGTTCTTCTTGAAAATTGCCTCCTTGATCCATTTTTGGGCTCCAATTCTTGCTTCAGATTTTTCCAGGCTTCCAGGGATTCATTTCACTCCTTATTTTAGTGTTTTTCACCAGCTCTCAGAGAGCCACTTTCTCTGCTGCTTACCTATCAGAAACCTTTCAATGAACACCAGTCTACAGCCCGGTGTTATAGTGCATGGCAGAAAGAAAGGAAGAATAAATGAAAGAAAGAAAGAAAGAAAGAAAGAAAGAAAGAGAAAAGAAAGAAAGAAAGAAAGAAAGAAAGAAAGAAAGAAAGAAAGAAAGTGTGAGCAAGAGACAAAATGGTGGTACAATGGGAATCCAGGATGACCAGTTTTTCATGAGGAATATAAGTCCATCAGGCAGCCACAATCTCAGCATTTGTTGATTAAGAAGGGGATTTTCAGATGGCTCACAGTGTTATTATAGTCATAAAATAATGAGAATCTTGCCTTGGAGTATCATTAGTCTTAGTAGTCTAAGTCTTTATTTTAAATTTAGTGGTCTTAGTTTTATTCTTAGTATTAGTCCTTGTTATTTTAGGCTTAGTCATAGTAGGTGGGAAAGGATGACCCACTCCTAATGGGATAATGGGAAATTTCAAAAGGGTGATATAAAAAAACCAAAGTAACCTCCATTTGACCTTGCCCACGGGTAAGTCCATGGAGACCCTAGAGGGGGAGTGGGGATGAAAAGGTAGCAAGAGACACAAAGAGTTGAGACAAATTGGGGAATTCCAATCAAGTCTCTCTTTATTCAAGGAATGAGTATCAAAATATAGGGCATTGGGGAGGAGAGATTTGGGTGCTGAGACATCAGCAGGTAACTTAGCAACAGTGGCATGACAGAGGTTCATAGGTCAGTTTGAATTTTCTGGCTTGGCTCAATAAGCATAATCCCTGAATAAAGGGACAGGCTAAACAAGTTATGCAAGATGCTGCTTAATTACCAAACTTAACTCCTAGATGACATTAAGGTGGTGCAGCCTGCAGATGTTAAGGTGGCAGCCAATTACAGGGCTCCCCACATCCATTCATTCTCATAAGGAAATATGTAAAACTAGCCATTATAAATTTGTGGTCCCAATTGTATCCCCTTTTTGTTTTTGTCATTGCAGTAGTGGAAACAGCATATAGACTTATAGACTATGATGGTCATCACAGCAATAAGCACATCTGAAGGAATTTGTTGAAGGCCCTGTTGCATCACCACTGTATTATTATCCATCATTGCCTTCTTTAGTTGTCCCCATGTAATGAATTTTATAGCCTACTTAGATCTCAGCTCTTTTGGTGTCGTGATTTTGTCCAGAGTCATACTCAAGAATGCTCAAGCTGGAGGGCTGGACAGGAACAGCATCCACTATGCAGTTGTACATTCCTATTGCCATGGTTTCATATTCTGAGAGGGTAGACATAATGATGTTCTATTGCTTATTAACACACAAGTATACTCTTGAACTCATGTTATTAACTACATTGGGTTGTTCCAGTTTCTTGTTTGAATGTCCTTCTATAGGATGTGGTCCTTAGATGTATTTATTTTGTCATTTTGCCAATGAAGTTTTGATGGAGGGTATTTGCTTTCTTCAACCAAGTGTAAAAAATTTAAGGAAAAGATAGCAAGACATAATTTTGCACGTGGAGGTAATTTTTATTACCCATTTCAGTTTTTGTAATTGCACTTTCAGCCACAGTTTTCTTTTGCACTAACCTTCCCAAGGCCCAGCACTGTCTGACTGCCTTCAGTATTTCCAAGTGATTTAGTTATCTGTAATATTTCCGTATCTGAAGAAGTATCCTTTACTAAGGGTAAAGGAGAACATGCACAGTTTTTATCCAGTTGCTTCGAGTTAAAAAAGAGTAAGTATAGAAACAACTCCAGTCAGAGGCTTTCTCAAGAAAGATAATCTAATGTACCTCAGGTAGATATCATTTGTGGTTTTGCATTTATAAACTTTTTACAAGACTGATTTGGAGAGGTCCTGTAAAAGTGTCAAGTACATTTGTTTTTTGCTCCATCTTCAAGATCAGGTTGAGTTTCACAGCTTCTGGGTAAAAATAAACACGTTTTTCAAGATTTTAGAGCATCTATAATCAAAGCATGAGCACTGGAACAGAAAGGGAGGTTGGTAAAAAAAAGTCACGTCTAGAGGCTGTTCTTTAGGGACTGGCATAATAACTGTGAATCGCTGGTTCTTAAATCCCTCTTCAGACAGAGATTACTATAAATCTGTTATTATTTTTACAAGTCTCTGTAAAGTTTTAGCTGTAACATGGAGAGTTTAGAGGTTTTGAATGGCAATTTTAAGTAAAACATTTAAAGATTCTTGTTTAGCTTTTATACATTTTACTGTAATTTTTCTTAATGACCCATAGCAATGATCAGCTACTAATGTAGCTGGAAACTGCCAGAAGGGCTGAGCAATTGGGGCCACTATTTATATTTAGCTTATTATTATGGCATTGTTTTTATATTTTGGTTATAATTTTCTGCTGTGTGTTTAAGTCCAACATAAAATAAGACCTGTGTCAATTAAAATTAACCTCTTGCTGTCTATCAAGGTCAGTCTAAGCATTACCTTAGAAACATGCACAGTGAGTCTCAGCTCCTCTGTGAGTCACCCATCAGGATGAATCACTGCATTTGCTTGACAAGTTGCTTTCTGTGAAAGTGTGGGAGACTTTCTCCTACAGTGACTATCTTTTGGCACACTGTTTGATATCTTCCCAATTTCTGGGGACCAACAATCTCCTTAGTCAGGATGTTTTGTGACTCATCAGAGTTTTAGGACATCACAGAAAAGGTTCCCTCATGTCCTGGGTCATCTTTGAAATTGTAGGACTGGGACCAAAAATTATCTCTATCATTAGCTCATTTATATTTGTAGCTTTTGTATCTAAAACTCAGAAAAAAAGACCAATATTATTTGTATTGTATTAAGAGGTTTGACTTAATTAGTATAATTTTATCTGCATATAGAGCATTTTGAAATATAATGTCTATCCAGAAAGCTGTTATTTCTTTTTTTTTTAAAGCTGTTATTTCTTGACAAACTTTGTTGTCCTAGCTGAATCCCTTTAGAGTGTTAACAGGAAGTTATAATTTATAAAGAAAAGTTGAAACCAAAAGCCATATATAATATTTTAGCATGACATTCATGAAGATATTACTTTTGTAACACACTCAAATACCTATTTTGTTGGAGAATATCCTGTTTAGTCAGTCATCACTAATAAATAAGAAGTTCTCACCTAAGTTGTTGCCCTTGTATATCATTGAGGAAGTTTGTAACATTGTCTGGACTGTATAATACCTAAGCATCTCTAAGTATAATACCTCATGTATAGAAAAGACATAATAGAACCCTCCATTTTGATGGATGTGACATATTATTTGATATATACCTCTTATTACAAATAGCTGGAGGATAAAAGAAAGGCAGATATTTGACTCTAAAAGAACAAGTTTATCACTTTGAAAAATCCCAGTTTTACATTTTAAAAATCAACATACCTAAAGGAATGAATACATTTAATACACCATGAAAGTAACAGTAATGAATTTCATAGCTAAACAGAGAGTTTCTTAACTTAGTTTTATACCAAGAGCATTTCTAATGAAAAAACTTTTTGTTTTATTTATAGAAATCTTAAACTTTTGATGAAGATCAATGCAAACCATTCATAATAATATATTTAACAACATTTAATGGAGTATCTCTCATAAGGCTAATGGAAGCACTGGGACCCCTTTAATATACAAAGTCTAAAATAGTATTTTTTTCAAAGCAGTTGCTCCTTTGTTTAATAAAAGGTGTCCTGTAGAACAGGTTCTCCACTCAATGTGATATCTATTTAACACTTGTTGTCTCAGTCCTGCATGAATGTCAAACTGGATGTATTATATTTTTCCTAAATAAGCATAATTGGAAAAGTCTTAATTAATTTTCTAGGTCATGCTCAGCTCAAGCATTGCTCTCAATAACCCCTCCTTTAGTTTGAAAGCCAAATAAATATTGGCCACCCACATAATGTCTATGTTCTGCAAGAAAATTTTTCCCTCCTGCAGCCTTAAAATCATACTAAATATCTCTTTTATTAAAGCCTTCACTATCCAGTTTTTGGGATGTCACAGACTATATCAGTCCATGTCATGACTCAAGAATCTGTCATAGATAAATATAATGTGAATATTGTTATAATTTTTTTCTCATAGGTCATCAAAAATTGATAGAATAGTTACAGATCACTTTGAGTCGAGAAGCTGTTTTACAGGACACTCCTTATTAAATAAAGGAGCAACTACCTTGAAAAATACTGAATCTGTTGGAAGACAAGGTAAGTAGAAATCTTGAACACATAGTGGTAGGTAGAGAACTCATGAACAAAAATCATGCAGCACAAGAAATACTTCACAGAATCAATAACTGGGATCACAACTTATTAAAGAGTTTTTAAATGTCAAAAGAAAGCTCCAGAATGGCAAAAAGAAAACCCAAAGATTAGGAAAAAATCTTAGTCAACTGTCCCTCAGACAAAGGATTCCTTTCTAGAACATATAAAAAACTAAAAAAAAAAAAAATCAGGTCCTCAAAATTCAAAGACCCAATCCAAAAATGGACATCTGAGATGAATACACAGTTCTCAGATGAAGAAATACAAATGGCAAATAAACCCATGAAAAAATGTTCAGCATCATTGGTTATTAGGAAAATGCAAATTTAAACCACACTGAGATTACATCTCACTCCAGAAATAATGGCCAGGATAAAGAAAACTACAAACAACAAATGATGGAGAGGCTGTGGGGAAAAAGTAACTCTTCTGCAATGTTGATGGGAGTGTAGACTGGTGCAACCACTGTGGAGGTCAGTCTGGAGATTCCTCAAAACCTGGGGTTGGAAGTCCCATTTGATCCATCTATTCCACTTCTGCGCATATTCTCAGAAGAACTGAAAACACATACCACAGTGATATATGTGCACGCATGTTTATAGCAGCAAAATTTGTAATAGCCAGATCTTGGAAACAACCTAAATGCTCATCAACTGAGGAATGGATGAAAAAGATGTGATATTTTTATACAATGGCATATGACTCAGCTATAAAGAATGATCACATTGAGATATTTATAAATAATTTGATGCAACTTGAGACCATACTCATAAGAGAAATAAATCAAACTCAATATACTCACTATACCGTATGGTCTCCCTAGTGTAAGAAATGATAAGAATACATAAGATACAAAATCCACATAAAATACAATAAAAGGATAAAAATCTGCTTGAAGTGGAAAAATAATATCTCAGGGAAAATATAAAAAGAATAAGAAATTGAAAAGAAAAAATATCTAAATTTGTATAAAAACACTTAGCATAGCTAACATGACTGTGCTGCAAATTTTATAAGTTCTTGAAACAAAACAGTTAACATTCATAGGACTGGAACAATTTTGCATTTTTATGTCTGATGATATGAGGAACTCTTCTGAAGATCACTGTGTAAAATAAAAACTTAGTTATATTCTTATCACCTTGTTTGAAGGCCTATATCTTCAATGTTTTGGGCTCTTTGCTATTGTTATTTATTTATTTTTTCTATTTCTTGTTTTTCTAGCAATTTTTTGTTTTGTTTTGTTTTCCTCTAATACAGAAAGTGTAGGTTACATGTAGTGGCTTATGCATGCACAGAACTTCCTCTAAACAACTTATGAGAATTGATTATTGAAAGGGTTGCTGGCCCAGGCCAGATACTGTAGCCCATAGAGCCAAGAAGCTCCTATCTCCCCCCACCCTTAGGAATTACCTCTGGTGCCAAACTAAGACCAATGGGCTACCTGTGCATCCCTAATGCCCCCTTAGGTTCCACCCCAGGCCGAGGCTACTTATGTGCCTCACTTTACGTGTTCCACGGAGAGATTGCCGGCCCCGGGTGGAGATGCTACACCCCAGGGGGTCAGTGGTGTCTTTCCCCGCATTCCCAAAATAAAGGTTACTTATATTTTATACTTCTTTTCTTTTCAGCTGCTGCTGGTCCTCCTCCTCCTCTTCCTCCCCTCCACAGTTCTATCAGATGGTGACCGGGAACAGCAAGTGAGAGACTCCTGGGGCTGGTTCCCAGTTTTGAGTCCCCTGCTGTTCAAGACCCACCAGACTGCATCCTGTAATTCCTCAAAACTTCTACACTCAGAAATTGTAGGCTTGACTTCTTCTCAAACAGCACACACCAATTTACCACAGGTGAGCAACTCCCCGGAGACAGCCACTGAGCCAGGCTCACGTGGATTTTTTTCCCTCTTTGCATGGGTTCGTGACTCTTTCACGCCTTTTAGACAGCCCAAACCTAGGGCCTCAGCTTTTTTCCAGAGCTTTTGGGGCTTTCTAGGCAAGCTGATGTCCACTCTGGACAGCCCACACTGAGAGACCCTTACTTTAAAGCTTTTTAGATAGCCAGTCCGTCGGTCTGGGGTACAGTGTGAGGACTCTAAATCCTGACAGACCATGGTCCCTTGCCTCATCTGATTGTAGCCCAATGGGCTAGACCCCCACACCAGATTTTATCTCGGGGACTACTTCCTGTCCCCCCCAAACCATAACTATTTATGGCTTATCACACTGCAGACAAGCTTGCAAAACTCTCTTATCTTTGCTTTGGGATTGTGCCCCTTTCCCACCAGCTTCCCTGTCCCTTTGTCTCCTCCAGGATCCCTCCCCCTCCACACACTTAAAGAGATAACAGCTCTTCCTTTGCAGTCTTTAGGAGTTTTTCTCAGTGCCTCCTTTTCTCCCGCTAACCCCCAACCATGCTGCCAGCATCTCTTTGTTTCCCAGTGCACACTTCCTCTCCCCACCCACTGTGCTGCCAGTTTCCTTTTGTTTCCTGTGTGCGCCAACCCATCCCCCGCCACCGAGATTAAAATGAGACCAGATGATAAGAGATTCACATAAATCTGCTTTAGATTTTAAACAGCTTTTTTTTTTTTCTTTTCGCTCTCACATTGCGCTCCAATTCTGTGGGCCCCACAGTTTCAGCTCCACATCCAACCTGTTCCACAACACACTGACTCATTCGTGCCAGTGCTGGCCCATTCCGCCACTGAGAGATACACAGCAGACTGTCCACACCATGGGTTCAGATTTTGGCGCCATGTCCTGGGCCACATGCCCCTCATGAAAGCGCGTGGCTTCTAAAGGTTGCCGTTCACTGGCTGCCAGTCGTGCACCTCTGGGAGCAGAGCCCATTTGACCACAGGCTATGCACCTCTCAGCCCCACCACCATCGCAGCTCCTGCCCCTGCCCCTGCAGCCCTTCGTGCGGGGCACGCGCTGCTGCCGCCCCCTCCCCCCATGGTGCCAGGCACGGGCTGCTGCCGCAGCCCCTCCACAGCGTCCGGCACGCACTGCTGCTGCTGCCCCCCTACAGTGCCGGGCACACGCTGCTGTCGCCGCTCCCCCCACAGCGCCAGGCACGCACTGATGCCATCACCCCCCCATGGCGCTGAGCATGCGCTGCTGCCGCCCCTCCGCACTACCAGTGCCCTCAGTGGCGCCGGCCATGACCCCCTCCCCTCGCCACCACTGCAGGCCTCCAAGCCCCACTCCCCCATGCACAGTCGCAGCTGAAATACGTTTCCCTGTGCCGTCTTAGCGCCATCATAGCAACTTCTAGGTAGGATCTCTGCCCACCCGTGCGCACTATGTACAGGCATTCACCACGCCCACTCTGCTTGTTCCATGTCAGCCCACTCCGGCACGCTGTGTGGTGGTGCTTACCACGCCCCAAGCACAACTCTGCTCTCTCCCTACAGGCGCTATCTATCTCAGAGTTTCAAGCTGCCTTAAACACTGCGCATTTCCAATGTCTTGCAGCTCCGCTCAAACATTCTTTTTTACAATTCAGTTCCACTCAAGAGAGGCTATTTTTTCTTACAATTTTTCTACCATTTATTCAACATTACTCGCCACCTGATAATTTTACCAGCCTTGCTTATAAATCAAAGTCTACACTAATCCAGTTTTGACCACTAAAATTAAGAGATATTTATCAATTCCTTTTTGCTAAAAACCACTAGCTCTGTTCCAAGACAAAGTTTTCTTAAAAAATTCTAATGTTGTCCACCACCAGTAATGTTCTCTGTTAAATTCATTGCTTCTACTATACTGTGTTTTCGCCAATCTCCTGTTTAACAACTGGATTATATAAATTTATTCATAAGATTGATAAACCTTTACTACAAAATGTTTCCATTAAAGCCTTTTTGTTAATTCCATGTGACACCCTATAAAAAGTGATATAACATCCAGATAAAGCCTGCCTTATAATCTTAAATGCCAATATTAAGCTCCTACATACTTAATTCTACTGATAGCTTTACTATAATCCAGATCTCAAACAACAAGGCAAAACTTAACCTTCAAGCTCCACAGAGACCTTGATATGGTTTTTCATATTTTAAATAACACTTACAGTTCTGAGACAGATAAATATACACAAGGTAAAGCTACCTGCCCCCCCCCCGCCATGGGCCATGCTCAAATGCAGCAGAAGACATCAGACAAATGCCCCATCCTGGCATTCTTTGAGACCTTACTCCAGGGCTATTGGGCTATCCAGGCCACCAGAGAGTGAGTGGGCCATCCTAACTTCCAGCCCCCACAGGTCACTGCCAGATTCGTCACTGACAAAAATTGCTGCCACATTCTTTGAGACCTTACTCCAGGGCTGTTGGGCTATCCTGACCACCAGAGAGTGGCTGGGCCATCCTAACTTCTAGCCCTCACAGGTCACTGCCAGATTTGTCACTGACAAAAATTGCTGCCAGAGACTGACAGGGGCCAACCGCCTTTGTGGGTGTCTGTCTCAGAGTCCAAATCACATTAAAACTCAAGGTGAGACATTCTCTATATTCGTGAATATAAGAGGCCACATATACAGAGTTCTTACTGAGTTTTTAGGCTAATAAATCCTCAATATCTCACGGAGTATTAAAGGTCAACCTATGCCAGTTACAAACAGGGCCTATTTTTGTGCAGGTCCCAGTCCTAAATCTTAAAATGCTTTTATTCCCTTTTATATAGGCTGACAGATACATTTTGTGTTCTCACTTTGTTTATACTTTTTCAGGATACATAAAAGCCTTTTTCACAACCAAGGAAACTGCTGATATACTTGCTAAAGTTCTGTTTCAACAAAACCATTCCGAGGACTACATCCAGGTCACAGCAATCCATACCTGATATTCTTGGTAACCTCAACAGCAATCAAAGTTGCTAGACTACCATCCTGGTTTCACATCACTCAGGCCCTAGATCTAACCATCCTTTTGGTACTCATCTCTGCCTTACGACTCACAGGTTGTCATGTTTTGTTATCCACTTTGGTTCTTAATTTCTTACATTCTATTAATGATCATATTTACAGCAGGACTCCCTAACAGGATTGCCTACAGACTCCAACATCATATATACCAGAGAAAAGCCTTACCTACCTACCTTTTAACTTTCATGCTTTTCATATGGGGGAATAAGCACCTCTCATAACTTCACTCCTCCTAATCACACATTTAATTTTTCAGAATTCTGCCTTGCCATAAAAATGTTCCTACCTCAATGACATCCTGATAGAATAACATGTCTAAATCAAAGACACCTTTCCCTCTACCTCGCCTGGGTCCTTAAATATGACAGTGCCATGTCTCCTCATAACATCTTGTCTCTTTGTTTTTTCAGTCTAACATACGTGCATTCACCAGTGAAGTTGTCCTGACTAAAACTCCTGGCACCAGCTTCTACCTAGCCATCAACCGTCATCCCGACTCCCCTAGACCCCGGTACAGCGCCCTCAGCCAGCAGGAAGTAGTTAAAGAGAAAAATCTTCAGCCCTTTTCCTAATAATCATAAGATGGGTAATGAAAGGGTTGCTTAGCCCAGGCTGGATACTGTAGCCCGTAGAGCCAAGAAGCTCCTATCTCCCCCCCCACACTTAGGACTTACCTCTGGCACCAAACTAAGACCAATGGGCTACCTGTGCATCCCTAATGCCCCCTTAGGTTCCACCCCAGGCTGAGGCTACTTATGTGCTTCACTCCACATGTTCCATGGAGAGATCGCCGGCCCCGGGGTGGAGATGCCACACTCCAGAGGGTCAGGGGTGTCTCTGCCCACATTCCCAAAATAAAGGTTACTTATATTTTATACTTCTTATCTTTTCAGCCGCTGCCAGTCCTCCTCCTCCTCTTCCTCCCCTCCACAGTTCTATCAATTATATTATGCATAATGAAACAAACTGCTACTTTGAAGAAAAAGAGACACTATGATTTCTAGTGCTGATTCTGTAGTTTCATGCTGTGAAATCTAGTAATGCTATTATTCTTTGTTTAGAGTGGTGTTAGTCTGTTATGTATTGTTTAATTTCAACATACATAAAAGTATGGACAGCTAATCTGAATGAGAACAAAAGATATTATGGCAGTCATTGTTGATTTTCCTATTGTCTTATTTAGAAGGCCTACAAAGCCTTCATCACTTTGTCCTGATCAGTTTAATATTATATTGTTTTGTATGAATTCATTGCATGTGAAGATATGGACAACTACTTGGAAGGAAACCAAAGACATTACAGTGCTATGGTAGATATTCTGTTATCTTGCTTTGAAATCTGTGTCACTTACATTGTTTTCTTCTGATTTACTTCATTCTGTTTTGTTACATTTAGTTTTGCCATCTTTAAAATAAAAAGAATGAGATGTATACAGATATAGTTTATATATAGTCAATTGGATTTTGAAGTAGGCATCTTCAGTTATGGCCTTATTTTGTCATTTGTGGTACTACTGCCATCACAGGCCAATATAAGATTCAGCCAGGAGCAGTGAGTGATTCATAGAGGTCAATTTACTATGAATTCACTGCCCATCTCCAGGCAAGTGTTTTAGGCCTGTGATAGACTCACAAGTAAACATAGGAAGCCAATTGAGTAATATTAAATCCTGCTTAGAACTTTCTTATAGTTGATGTACAATGACTTCCATCAAGTCATTGTACACAGGAAACCATTCACATTATATTTGTAAAATCAGTGTCCATCTTAACAAAATTTTTTACCTCTAACAATCAGATCATAACAATTAACACAGTAATTTTAGTCAATGAAATATTTTTGATTTATTGTACACAAACAAACGTATTTATTATATTTGTAGAATGAAACCTGACATTCTTTTGATCAGGTGGCAACTTGAGTAGAAGTATTTCCTTAATTTTAATGATATCTACAAATAAGCTTAAATTATTGTCAAATACTTTAAAAATCAAAAAAGGAAAAAAAAGTCCACATTCTCCTCCCATGGAAGTGCAGCAGGCCTGCAACTATGCTGCTGATCCTGCCCCCCATTAAGCGGACCCTGGTAGACTAGTGACTGCAATGGTGACCCCACTTTCAACTCAGAAGACTGTGGCGTGCCTGCTAATGCACCAATGACTGTGGCCTTTACCCAGGTAATTTCAGCAGGCCTAAGACAATGATTATGACTCCTCCCTCTATAAGAGGTATTGCAGTGGGCCTGCAACCTAACCATACATCCAGAGGACCATGCTGGATGTGTAAAATCCCTAGTGATGTAGTAGAGATTGAGTGCATCATACATGGTGGGCAGGTGGGGCTAGTAGCCTGGAAAAGCAATACTTAATTCTCATCAGTACCTCTAGGCTAACCATGTGGAAAAAATCCAGAACACTACAACTAGCCCTACAAGAGGAATTCAGGAGATTGGGCCCCATCCTATACCACCTGACTGGTGACTGGATGACAGCCAGCCCACTAGTATGACCTTGATAAAAGTACACACGAGGTATATGTGACACTAGCAAGATTGAAGACTGAAATATGAACCAAAAGGCAAAAATAACAAAATAGAAAATCAAAGGTAATCCCAGGTATCCAGCCAACGCAGAAAAAATACAAGAGGTATAGACATGGAAGAAACTGGAAAAAATATATGTAAAATTTCTGAAAATATACCAAGTGATCTAAGAAACAAATCCGTGAAGCTACAGAGGAAATCACATCAGAAATAATCTCTCAGCTAAAAAAAAATGACAACCACAATGAAGGAATAACTCAGCATAGCTAGAAATAACACAGAAAAAAATAGATCAGCATAGGAATATGATGGATTCCTTGAATGAACAATATAGGAAAGAAGCAAAATGCATGAAACAGATTCAAACAGACAAGCGGGAAATTAAAATTTCGTTTGAAAGCTAGAAAAGCTGCTTGAATGAAACTGAACATAGAATTTCAGACCTTGAAGAAAGGATCAAAGGTAATGAACCTGAAAGAAACATTTCTTAAAAATAATAAGGAACCACTACAAAACAACACAGCAACTCCAAAATTACACACACACACACACACACACACACACACACACATACACACACACACACACACACACACACACACACACACATATATGGTAAAGTTTTGTCAATGAAAAAAGCAGGAATCATAAAAATGATTTGTATGAGATTAAGCAGAAAATTTCTGAGGCATGAAGAAAAGAACTGACATACAGATTAGAAGTACAGAACCACAAACAACCATAAACAAAAGAAATATTCATACATATAATAATCAAGATCCCAGGAATTCAGCACGAAAGCGGAGTATTAAAAGCTGCCAGAGAGGGGCTGGGGATTTAGCTCAGCGGCATAAGTGCCTGCCTTGCAAGCAGGTAGTCGTGAGTTTGATCCCTGGTACTGACAAAAAGGAAAAAGACCAAAAAAAAAAAAAAAAAAAAAGCTGCCAGAGAAAAGATGACCTATAAAGAAAAGCTTCTAGAACTACAGCTAACTTCTCAACACAAAACTTGAAGTTAAAAAGAATTTTAAGTGAAGTATTTCAAGTACTAAAAGAAAATAACTTTCAAACCAGAGTGATATAACCTACAAAACTATTTTTAAAAATTAATGGAGAAATCATATACTTCCATGACAATGAAAAACTGAAGAATTTCATGACCACAAAACCAACTCTACAAAGAGAACTGAAATATATTCTAGATAGAAATAAAAATGATCCCAACACCCAGAACAAATACAGAAAGAAATAATTGAGCAAGTTAAGTAATTAAACAAAAGGAGAAATGATAAAGGAACAAAAGGAAAATAACATGACAAAGATAAGTCAGTGCGTATCAGTTAAAACCAACAAAAATGGTCTGAATTCACTAATTAGAAGAAACAGATTTGAAGACTAGATCAAGACACAAGATCCAATAATATGCTGTATAGGAGAAAGAAATTTAACTCAAAAATTAGCTCATAGATTGAAAGTCAAAAAATGGAAAACAGTATTCCATGCAACAGGAATTCAGAAACAATCAAATACACAGCAACAACAATGTAATGGGAAACACAAAAATCCCATTGTCACAAACAGGTCAACTAGAAAAAAAAAATTAGCAAAGAAATAACAGAAATGAATCTAAATTCTAAATAAATGGGCTTACTAGATGCTTATAGTGTTCATACAAACGTCAGAGTACATACTCTTCTTAGCTGCACATGCAATGTTCTCTAAAATAAACCATATACAAGCCAAAGGAAAATGCTTCATTAAATGCAAAAGAATTGAAATTATCACCTGAGTATTATCTGACCAATAGTGCACTGACATTGAAAATTAATAGCAAAACAATTGCAAAATATCCCTAAATTCATAGAAATGAATGTTTTCCTACGCAACCAAGGGATCATAGACATGTTGGTATCCATTGAAACTGGAAATTAAACACACAAGCAGGGCTGTGGCATGGCTGGGACATGGACAACCTGAAAACAAAGAGAGCAAATGACAAGATATGGTCATAGGTAATGACACCTGGCCCACACACCAATTAACTAAAAAAAAGACTATAGCTCCAGGCACTTCACTGGTGTAGAGAAACACAACAAGGAAATTTTCTCCTAAGATACTTCTCCTAAATTCACATAAAATAGTTCTTCTAAATTAACATAATCTGTTAGTCCTTAAACGACTCTCAAGGTCTGTTCAGTTTCCTGTAGTTTCCAAGCTAACTACTTCCTTATCAATAACTAAATAAACATGGACCACCAGAGACATTCCTTGTCTTAGTCCCCAGAATCTCAAACTCTACAGAGAGTTTTAATCCTCCAAGAGCCCTAAAATTATACCACTTGTCTCATTTATTTAAGCATTGCATACATTCATTTAAGCTTAAAAATCTAGGCCATGTCACAAATATAGATGAAAATAAGAAAAAAATTAAACAATATCTACAACTCAAGAAAAATGCACACAAAACATACCAGAAACTGTTGGATGAAATGAAAGCAATCCTGAGAGGGAAATATGCAACAGCAAAATATCACATCAGGAAAGTAGAATGAGCAAAAATCAACAACCAAGCCCTTCACCTTAAGCTTCTAGAAAAAGAAGAGCAAATCAAGAAAAAAACTCATAGAAGGGAGGACATTATAAAGATCAGAACAAAAATTAATGCAACTGACACTAAGAAAACAATACAAATAATGAACTGAAATGTTGGTTATTTGAAAGAATAAATAAATTTGAAAAACCCTAGCCAAACTTATAAAGAAAAGGAAAGAAAAATACTTAAAGGCATGCAAAAAGGACTGAAAAGAGTCAAATCACTACATATCCTGTAGAAATTCATAATATTATCAATATCTAATTCAAAAATATATACTAACATAGGATGGGAAATGCAGAAAAAATGGATCGGTTCCTAGAAACATATGAAACACCAAAGTCAGATAAAGAAAATGAAAAATTTCTAAATAACCAAGAATCAGTCAACAATATTGATAATTTAATTAAATATTTAGCAAAAAAGAAAAGCCCAGATTCTAATGTTTCAGGAAACTGAGCTAGTTAGAAAAATTATAGGCAGTCAGAGAACGACTGGCCCTCGAACAAGCTGGCCCAGAGGACCAGATGTTTAATGACCTTGCAGGAGACACGTTTATTGCTGTAGGCCAGATCTCAGGACAGAAAGCAAAACAAATGTAACCACACCTTTAAGTATAATTCTTAGGGATTAAATTATCATCTTGAGAAGCCAAGAGTCATCATGCCAATCCCCTATAGAAGAAGTCATGCATCTCTAAGAATGTTCACTTTTTTTTTTGTCTTTTTCCTTTTTATAGGTACCAGCGATCGAACTCATGACTGCCTGCTTGCAAGGCAGGTGCTTATGCCACTAAGGTAAATTCCCAGCCCCTGAATGCTCACTTTCTACATGATTTGCCTCTCTGTATGTTCCCAATTTAATCAATTTTACCTGAGCTATTAATCTTATTGGCTGAACATAGTAAGTTCCCAGTTTTTCCCAGTTTAGACCCACTTCACCTCATGGTTTTATTTATAAAAATCTTGAGAAAATACAGAATCTTTGACAACTTGCTCAGGACCCCTTCCCTCTCTTTCTCTCTCTCAGACAGAAACTTTCTTTCTCTCAATAAATATTTCTGCTCTTAATCTCCATTGTTCCTAAAATTCATTCATCAATTTTAGAGAACAGGTACTAGTTCTGGATATACAGTAGGTCGGGAATTTCATTTCCCTGTATCACTAATGGCTTGATGACTGCATTCTACAAGATATCTAGACAAGAAAATTTTCACTATAAAATCAGAAACAATGTGAGGATATCCAATATCGCCACTCCTATTCAATATAGTTATAGAAAAATTAGCTGCAGCACTTAGAAAAGTAACAGATATAAAGTGAGTAAGGATAGGAAAGGAAAAAGTTAAATTATAATTAGTTGCAGATGCTATATACTCAACAACTACTAGATTTAATGAACAAATCCGGTAGCATAGAAGGATATAAAATCAACACTCAAAAATCAATAACATTCCTTTACTGCACAGCAAAGATACTGAGAGAAAAATTATGGAAACAACACCTTTCATAATAGCATCCTCAGGAATGAAATACCTGGGAATTAATGTAATAAAGGAAGTGAAATACCTATAGTTTGAAAATTACAGTTCTCTACAAAATGAAATTAAAGAGGACCTCAAAAAATGGAAAGATATTCCATGCTCAAGAATAGGAAGAATGAACATATTGAAAATGGCCATACTCTCAAAACTGTTATACAGATTTAACCCAAATCCAACCAAAATCTCATTAGCATACCTCACAGATCTAGAGAAATTATTTATAAAATTCATCTGGAACTAGTGAGACTCTGAATAACAAAGGCAACCCTGGACAACATAGTCAAGGCAGGAGGCATCACAATCCCTGACTTGAAATTATGCTACAAAGCTACTGCAATAAAATTAGCATACTACTGGAACATAAAGAAAGATGACGATCATGGGATCAGAATGGAAGCCACAAACATGCTCAGTCACATTATCTTTTCTTAGGAATCCAAATATATTCTCTGGAAGAAAGATAGCCTCTTTAACAAATAGTGCTGGAAAATTGGATTACCAGTTTCCAAAGAGTTAAACTAGTACCCTGTCTATAGCTATGCACTAAAATTAAAATGGAAGGAAGATCTAAATATTAAAATAGAAGCACTAAATCTACTGGAAGACAAAGTGGGTACAAATCTTGAAGACATAGGGATAGGCATAGATTTCCTGAAGAAAAACCAAACTGCACATGGAGTACTTCAATGATTCTGCAACTAGAATCTCATTTTGTTAAAAACTTTCTGTACATCAAAAAACAAAGCAAAGCAAAGCAAAACAACAAACAGAGTGAAAAGATCCCCAAAAGTTGTGAAAATAATTTTGTCAACTGTCCCTCAGACAAAAGACTTCTATCTAGAATGTATAAAGAATTGAAAAAAATCATGTCCCCCCAAATTTAAAGATTCAGTCCAAAAATGTGTATCTGAGATGAATAACCAATTCTCAGACAAAGAAGTACAAATGGAAATTAAATACATGCTAATTTGTTCAATATCATTTGTCATTAAATAAATGCAAATTGAAATAACAAAGATTCTATCTCACCCGAGAAAAATGAATATCATCAAGAAATCCACCAATGATAAATGCTGGATATATTGTGGGGAAAAAAGAACACTTCTTCATTGCATGCAATCATTTTGGAAATCAGTGAGGAGATTCCTCAAAAAACTAGGAATAGAGGTTCCATTTGACCCAGGTGTTAACCTTCTGAGTATTTTCCCAGAAGAACTGAAAACATCATATCTTAGTGATACACATGCACCCATTTTTATAGCAGCACAATGTGTAATAGTCAGATCTTCAAAGCAACCCAAATGCCCATGAACTGAGGAATGGATAAAAAATTGCAGTATTTTTATATAATGGAGTACTACTGAACTATAAAGAAAGATAAACTCAAGGCTTTTATAGGGAAATGGATGAAATTTGAGACCCCATTCTTAAGTGAAATAAATCAGACTTGCATGTGTAAATTCTGTATTGCCACCCTAGTATAATGATTTGAAAGAGTATATAAGATACAAAGTCTATAACAGATATTGTAAAAGGGTAAGAAACTGCTCAAAGGGAATGAACAACTGAAAGGGTCAAAAGAAGAAAAGAAGGAAGGAAAAATGAAAAAATACAAATTTGTATAAATATACACTAGATAGCTAAGATGATTGTACTACTTTTTGTGTTAGTACATGGTAAAGAACAGTTGTGTTGATACTGTTAGATCAATTTAGCATGCCTATATCTCAGAATTTCTTTTGAAGATAAAAATGTGCAACATAACAACCATTGTTAATTTACTGTGATGTTTTGAAATGCTATGTCCCTATTGTTTTGGAGTTTTGCTGATTTTTTTATATGATTTTTTTCTTTTTAAAACTGAAAGAAAGAAAAAAAATCGTTAAGCTGAAACAAAACATCTGTAAATATGGTAATTAGTCAAAAATTGGACAGAGTGAAATAAATCAGATAAACACATAAATACTGCATCATTTCTCTGGTGTGAGGACCTGGAAATGTAAATAAGGACAAAGTGTTTAATAGGTATTGTGAAATAGAAATAAATTATTTAAAAGAAAACAGAACTAAGCATGGCAAAATGGAAATGGAAGAAAAGGCGAAAATTATATCAAAGCTTTGTTCATAAGCAGAGGGAGAGAAGTTCAAGCGAGGTGAGGGGTGGAGATAACAAAACTGGAATCCAGATATATAATACACA
The DNA here is from genome assembly GCF_034190915.1 of Cavia porcellus. NCBI lineage: Eukaryota > Metazoa > Chordata > Mammalia > Rodentia > Caviidae > Cavia > Cavia porcellus. Next base: position 74,085,377 of record NW_026947486.1, read on the forward strand.
GGCATGAATACTGTATGATGAATATGATAATTTTATACATATATATAATCAATATACAAAATTTTACTTTTTCTTACTTTATTAATTTATAAAAGATTTATTTAATAGCTTTATGTTTCCATGTCTTGGCAATTATATTTATTCTATTAACTTCAGAACACAAATGGCATCATAAAATACAGATACATTTACTGACAAGATAACTATAGTGGATGGTTTTTAACTCCCCAGCATGAGATTCTCCATTTATGTTTTGAACACTCTCCCTTTAATTGTGAATTTTACTAGCTTGACTGCTTAAGCAACAGGTAGTGTCTTTATCCTAACCTTTAATATCTGAACCCCAGTTTCTTTGGCCTTGGGATAATGGGACTTATACTAGTTGCCACACCCCATTCCAACACTGTCGTGACATTATTCTCAGATTAAGTACTACCCTTTTCATTTTATTGGATTGAAAGGTTTCAGATTTGTCAATATAAGGGCCACTGGCACTCTAGGCTCTCCAGGTTGTAGACAAATATTATCACACTTCATGTTATATTGGCATGAATGTGATTTTATTTTAGTATACATAATGAATTTCAAAGAGGAATAAGTCATGATTCTGCTTTTAGTGTATTAAAATAATATTAATGGGCTGGGGATACAGCTCAGCAGCTAATCACATGCATGGCAAGCATGAGCCCATGAGTTTGATTTTCAGTACAAATAGAAAGCCAAAGAAACATTAATTATTAAGTACAGATTTTTTTGAACAGAGATTAAAGACTAGTGAGTTATTACTATTACACTTTATATATGAGATGGAAGTGAAAAATATTTTGATAAAGAAAGATAGGTGAATTTTTCTATTTTTATAGTCTATTTTCAGTATCTCAAGCATAGGTAAGTTATAGTTAAAGGGAGAAGCATGATAGCAGCTAAGAATGTGGGACATGCATTGTTGAAATATACTAGTTAAATTTTAAAAGTTGGATCTGACTAGAGAAAATTTAAAGTGTAACAAAATTTATTTCAATGGAAAAAGTGAAGTTTGGAGCCTAATGAAAACTCAGCCCTCAGAATTATTTTAATGTAAATTGCAAACATATTATATTTATTATATCATCTTTCATTTATCTTTAAGCATAAACCCATTAGAAGTCCACATACAGTCCAAGTACTTGCCATCTACTTTCTTTAGGTATTTATAAAATATTTTAAAATATAACATTGATTTTGAGACTAGAACTAATAACATATTTTAGATAGTAGAGATTATAAAAATATCTCTTGAATGAGGTACTGGTTTGAGGTTCTAACTTATTAGCAGGGTATTCTAATTCAGATCAGTTCTTTTATAAGTTTTCTTATAAAAACATTTTCCATTTTGTATCTGAACTTTATATTTCAATGATACCTTGTGAGAAAAAAATCACTTTTAAATATAATCACTTCTTGAACATTTCCTGGCTGATTAAACTGAATTCTAGATATCATTATAATACATTGCATTCAAATCTTTATAGATTTCTGGGTCTTTTTTCTAAAAACACTGTTTAGATATATTTTCTCTGATATTTACAATCTAAAACAAGTGTTTTGCACATTCAAATAGTCATTTTCTTTATTTTCTTTCCATTTTTATTTTAAAATGAAAAAAATGAATACCATGATACAGAATTTGAAAACAAAATAAAGAGGGTTAACAATGGTTAATATATAATGTATTGTTATCTTAAAAGTAGTTGCTCAGATTATAAGATATAGACATGAAAAAATGATCAACAATGAAAGAACAAGCTGCCCCCCACACTAGGGGCTTTGAATTTTTGTAATTTTTTAGAAAGAGAATAATAAAAACAGTAAAAAGATACACAATTTCAAAAAAGATGATAGGAAATTAACAACAGTTATTACATCATCTAATGGATTAGTAGCGTAATTATTTTTATGAATACTTTTCCCTCCTTTCTTTTCTCCTATTCCCCATCCCTATTGTTTTTTCCTTTTGAGCAGTTTATTCCCCTTTCACTTTCCACTTCTGGCTATTTTCCCAGAAGAATTGAAAACATCCTACCACACAGTGGTGTATGTGAACACATGTTTATAAAAGCATGCTTTGTAGTAGCTAAATTTTGGAATCAACCCCAATGTTCATCAAAAATGTAAGGGGTAAAAAAGATGTGATATTTGCATACAAGTAGTTATTTTCTGTATTAACAATTATTGTGTCATTTTGAACTATAAAGAATTGTAAAAATGATTATACATGCACATATGATCTCCTTTTTATAGATAAGGGAACTAGTGCATACAAAGGTTAAGAAACTTGCATGATACCAAAATGTTAGTGAGAAGCATATCTCATATGCAATCCCAGGGTTAAATTCACAAAGTTCCATATGTTACACTGATAAGAAATTAAAATTGAAATTTAAAAGTGCCTTATTTGGAATTAAATAATTGAAACAAAAGTTTATAAAATTTAATTGTGAAAGGTTTCAGTATTGTGTCGCTTTAATCCTAGTAGCTAGTGTTATTATCCTCAATTTATAGTTAAACTGAGATGTTGAGAAGTAAAGATTTTCTCCAGCAACTGGGCTCTAAAACAGACCAGTGAGGTTTTTGTTATTGTAACAAGGTGTGTGACATAAATCAACTTACATAACTGTTCTTTCATTCCTGGCCTATGGAGCTAACTGTTATAAAGTAGCACAAGAAAAAAAAAAAAAAGAAATATTTCTATGCCTCATGGTTTCAGAGGATTTGGTCCATGATCATTTGTCACTGTTTCCTTTGTGCCTCTAGCAAAGTAGCAAATCATAGCAAGAGAATGTGGTGAACATTGTTATGGCAATTAGGAAGTTAAAAGTGAAAGAGGAAGAGGTGTCAATATTTTCATCTAGGGCATGCCCTCAATAACGTCCTCCAGGGTGGCCTAACTTTTAAAGATTCACCACCTCCCAATAAGGCATTGATTAGAGAAAAATACTTCAATATTGACCCAAACAATAACAATGGGTGTGTCATTTCTTAGTTCTGCTGATCTTCATTAGAAGCTGAGACTAAATTCTGTATTTCAGAATCAATTGAAAACTTCGAAGCATCTCTCTTATTCTTTTTCTTTGTTATTTCAGCAGAATAGAAATATACTTGTATGGTGCTATCTTTTAGGTCTAAATGCCTGCAAAGGATTTCATTTATTCACAGGCAGGATTTTGTAGGCTTTCCACTCTCAGTGAATTAACAATGATAAGTTGATGTCTAATTGATAAGTTTATATCTAATGTGCTGTTAGAAAGTGGGTCCTGAACAGAAGTCACCAAAGGTTTGAATTGAGAAAATGTCCCTAGACCAAGCCTTCTGTTTTATTTCTCTTTTGAATCAGTTGGCCATCAGCTAAATCTTTTCATTCATGAGACAAGTTAAACTTCTTTTTTAAAAAAAAAATTCAGATTTCATGTCTGGCAATGGGACAGCTGACTGATATGGTTGAAAGTATTTTCTGTAAATGCAGGCAGAAATTCTTTCTATACTTCCCAATACATTTTTGTTAAGTATCTAAAATGGGTCTTTCAAACAGCTTATCATACTTTAAAAAATATCTATCAATGTTCCAATTGACCTTATTGAATTTGTTGCCTCAGCAGTTCCTGAAATATCTACAGTGTACAGAATATACTCAGCAACTGGACCAGCATTATCTTTGGCAGTGGTTAGATTAAATTAAGACAAAAAATGACAAATAACAAAGGTTACAACATTTAATGCATTCTTGGAGTTTTGAATATTTTCTATAAGAATGTAAGTCTATTGCTACCATACAAAATTTCTCTAAATGTTCAGAATATTTTGTTAATACTATTGCCATGTCTGTTCTTTTTCATTTTTTTCTTTTTCTTTCTTTCTTTTCTTTTTTTTTTTTTTTTTTTTGTATTGATAATTGCAAGATCCCGTGCTTGCCAGTCAGGTGCTGTGGCTCTGAGCTGAATTCCTGGCCCTTCTTTGTCTGTTTGTAACAACTATATCAAATGTAAATTCTCAAACACATATGATTGTTTTATTACAAGGGATCTATTCCAAAAGACAGATGGTAGACTATTAAACTACATATGTTTTACAATTATTTAGGTAAAGTTCATAATTATACAAATATATTATTTAGGCAATTACAAAGTTATAATTTGTAGGTAATCTTATAAATTCTATATTTCTATACATTTTATATAAATTCCTATTTAACTCCAATCTGTAATGGTGGAAGACACATTGGTGATTGCTTTTGGCTAAGAGTGTGGATGAAGAAAGCCAGTAATGTTTACAGAGAGATAGAAATTTTCTATATTTTACTTTTGCTAATAATTGCATGGTTATAGTTTTTTAAAAATTGAACTTTACCTTTAAAATAGGCAAATTTAATTTGCATCTTGTATCCCAGTACATTTTATTTAACATGGTAAGAAGTTAAATTATTTCAATGGGCTAAGGTATAGGCAAAGCAAATGGATATGAAAAACAAAAGATCCAAATATAGCACTTAACAACAGAAGGTAATGATTATTTTGTACAACATAAACTATAACAGTACTCTATCCAAAACAGCCTGCTCTTTGGAGTTAGCATAAATGAGACTGTAAAATAGTATGACTGATTTACTCTGGGAATGCAGGCAGAATTTCATCAGGAAGTTACTATTGTGATTATATGAATGATAAGCAGAAGTCAACTTAGTGCAAGGGAACTGAGGGAGTGTACATGAAGGATATTTCTAAGTTTAAAAGCACATTCTAAAGCCTGATGCAAAGTAAAGATAAACACAATTGAAAAAAAACATGGGTGGAAACTGGTTGACATTAGCTAGAGAGGAAGACAAGGATGTGACGATGTAGCATTTTGGTGGATTTTACTCTGTACTAAGACCACTGAAGAATTTTAAGTGAAATTTTTATGTGGAATATAATCAGATTTTCATTTTGAAACAAATCTGTGCCAGTTGATGAATGGAGATTAATGACATAGAATTTCAGAGTATGGATGCTAAGAAAATATTTGTTTCTATATTTGTACTCTTAAAGGAGATGATATGTTAGAAAATTTGTCTAAAAAGTGATTTAAAATGGATAATTAGTAGAAATAGTTAAAATCTAGAATCAAAGACACCTGGATGTGAGGGAAGAGACAGTTATTTCCAATATTTCTTTCTTTTAAACTGAACATATGGTGTTATCAATCACTGTGATACAAAACACCAGATAGTGATGAAATTTACTGGTAAAAAACATTACATGATAAGTTTCGTGATCCTTGTTTTATGTATTTAGGATGTTATAACAAAGCTAGAAAACTTATAGTTTAGAAAAAAAACAGAAATTCTCACAAATCTAGAGTACCAGTACCAAGGATGATTACAGTCAATGTCTGGCGAGGATTTGTTTCCTGGCTTACATATAGTGCCCTTTCTGCTGCATCTCCCCATTGCATAAGGGATATCACTCTAGGGTGATTAGGTTTCGACATAAACAGTTTCAGAGACCATGAATAGCATTCTCCTCTGATCCCCCAAAACATATTCAATCCATTACAATACTGTAAAATCTTATTTTTTACAGTATGAATAGTCACGTATAAATACAATGTATTACCTAAATTCCACCTAACTTTGATGAGTCAGATATAAGGCACAATTCATTCTGAGACATTGTTCTCCAACTATGAATTGTGAAATCAGACATGCTTCTAAAATAAATGGTAGCACAAGTAAGGAAAATATATTCTTATTTCATAAGAGAAATTAAGAAAGGATCAATGAGTTGCAAATAAGTCAGAGACCCAATAGGCATACCATATTACATTTTAAGGCTTGAGAAAAGTCTTCCCTGACTGTATGTCCCACCTTGACAGGCACACAGAGGCCTGAGTTCTCCCAAAGGCTTTCAGTGAATCTGTTCTGATGGCTCCATTAAACATTGCTTCAGGGATAACATTAGGGAACTTGCTCTAATGATACCCCTTGGGATGGGCCATGTGCTAGAGACTTTATTTGACTCTTTGAAATATAGGTGGAGGTAGCCATATCCATAAAGACAGTTGATATGCTGCCAGAGATGGCACTGTGTGGATACTGCCAAGATTTGTTCCTTCTGCAATTCAAAAGCCAGCACCTGTATAATCTCCTTGTCTATAAAAGTTTTTTTATATTATCACATATAATAAAATCCAATAAGATACAACCTGTTAAGATCAATAGAGACAGAAAAATAAAAGCTTGATGGGACTTCAAAGCAAGTTGTTCATTTTCTGATAGTTGGTTCTAAATACCCTGTAATACTGTCGTTCTCTTGAATGGTTTTACATTGTCTTGATATGTTTGGTGCTACAATATATGAAGTTATACTCAAAGATTTCAAGGAAAGAGACACTATGGTAACTACTTTTCTGTCAGGATATCTTGTGGTGAAACACTATTTTGCTTAAATGGTTATGCTTTGACCTGCGCTGTTTTGTTGTTATGCCCTCTTTTATCTCAATCTCCTTTTTTAATTATTTACTTTTTTATTTTTATCTTTTCAGTTAAGGGGAAAATAAAAAAGCAGGATATATTATAGTGACCCACGTTGATTTCCTATTAACTTGATTTGAAACCGTATATAGCCTTCACCATCTTGCTTTGACTGGTTTTCCTCTATTCTGTTTTGCTTGATAGTACCAAGTTCGAAAGTACAGGCAAAACTGTGAAGACAATAAGATTCATTGTGACGCCCATTCTGGTTGACTATTTTCTTCTTTTAAAGTCCTGTAATGTCTCCAATGTTTTGCTTTTATTCTTTACTGTTTTGTTCAATTTTATTATAACTGAAAATGCAGGCAGTTCTTTTTAAGATAGCAAGAGGCAGTATGGTAACCATTGTTGATCACCTAGTATTTCATTTTTACATTATCTATTATGTCCATCCTTTTGATTTGATTGAATCTGTTCTGTTATGGCACATTTGGTTTTATTCTCTTCAAAAAAAAGTTATAAGAACTGTGGGAGTAATAAAACCGAAAATGTGTAATTGTCATTATACAAAAGAGAGGAAAAGAAATTGCTCTAAAGAATATAACTGCATATATATTTAAGTGTGTAAGATAGATAACCATATTACTGAGTTTAGTTGGATCATTGAACAAAACTGTTTCCAGTCTCACTGTTTGAAAGTCCGCCTCATATGCTTTAATTATGTAATTTGAACAGCTATTTCTAAGATAACAATATGTAATCTGTTAACTAGTGATTTCCTACTGTTTATGTTTTCTGAAATTCTGTATAACTTGAACTCTTTTTCTATTTTTTTTCATTTTCTCCTAAAAAAAAAAAAAAAAAAAAAAAAAAACAAAAACAAAACGAAGCCAGCACCTTTGTCACAGGACCCACAACGCATGAAGCTGAGAAACATCACATCACATGTTTTTAAAGGCAAAACAGTTTATGAAATAATTTGTGCTCATAAAATCTTGAATATAATTCTTTTATAATCACAAAATGCTATTTCCTTTTTGTTTTTCATTAAATATTTAAAATTAGCTTCTTTGAAATAATTTTGTGGAAAATGTGACATATATCTTTAGCAGCCAATCTCATAATTGAAACAGAGAAGAAGTGTGAGCGTATTCACTAGCTAGAACTTTATTTATGTGTATGTTTTCAGTGGCCAATACTCAAGAAACTTTTGTTATTTTGACTAGAACTTTAGTCACATGAAAATTTTTGCTAATATAGTTACCAAATATGAAACAAAGCAATTTACAAAACTTTACATGTGTTTCTTAAATGCAAGTAAATTTTATTATTATGCATGATAGTAAGAATAAGGAATTATTTCTTGGTTAATGACTTGGAAATAATAAGGATCAATGATGATTCCAATATTGCAGGAGAGGAAAACAAGAAGTCAACAAGGAGCTACAACCACCTGTGGGTTGTCATCAGGCATGGACTGACTGGGGGAATGCCATACACCAGCCACCCCCTATGAGTGGACATGATTTGCAGACTGTGGGAGAGGAGAACAAGAAGTTAACAAGATGCTAACACCTCATGTGAGTCAATGTCATGTGCACAGTGACTGAGGAAAAGCCAGACTTGAGCCCTTCTCTGAGAGTTGGCACCATTCCCAGACTTCAGAAGATGAGAACCAGAAGTCAACAAGAAGCTAAGTCCTCCTGTGAATTGGGACCGTGAGCAGGCTGACTTGGGAAAGGTCAGATTTAACCTCCTCTGATGTGTGGGCAGGAAGACAAGAAGAGCCAAGATTACTTCCCTGTTGGAGATTGACTAGTCCAGAAAGACACAAGGTGTAATGACAGCTAAAGATGTGAAACACAGCTTGATACTTGTAGTGTTTAGTGTTTCACGGAATTTGCAAGCCTAAAGCTGGTAGTCTGATCATCTATTTGGAGGATGGCAGTGCACAGTGTAGCATATATTGGGTATCTCTTTCTGAAGGTGGTAGACATCACTAGTTCCTTGTTTTTTAATGTTAAAGAGAATAAAAAAGCAAAGCAGAACAAAGCAAATCAAAACAAAAAATGCAAGCAACACATAGCTTCAAAACAAGACAATAAAAAATCAACAGTGGCTAAAATAATGTGCTTTTTTTCTTCAAAATAGTTGTCATTACCTTCATACACAATAAATTCAAATGAAAATAATAGTATAAACTACAAAAAATAAAAGTATTTTGAGACTTTAAAACAAGACAATAGGAAATCAACAATGGCTCCCATAATGTCTCTTGTTTTCTTCAAACTAACTGTCCATACCTTCACACATAATGGAATCAAGTTATAGAAAACAAACTAAGATTAATGAGAACAAAAGAATGAAAGCATTACAGGACTTCAAAACAAGGTAACAGGAAATGAACAGTTTCATTTTATAGGGTTTCATTTTCTTCAGTAGAGCCATCCATACCATCACACAAAATAAAATTAAATAAAACAGAGCAAAATGATCAAAACAAAGAATAAAAGCATCACAGGATTTCAAAGCAAGATGATAGGAAATCAGCAATGGTAACCATAATGTCTCATTTTCTTCAAAATAGCTGTTCACAACAAAAACATAATAAAATCAAACAAAACAAAGCAAAACCAATTAAACAAAAGAATAAAAGCATTATAGAACTTCACAACAAGATAATAGGAAATCAACAGTGCTTGTCATAGAACAATCTGTAATTTTCAAAATAGCTGTCCATACAATCAGACACCCTAAAATCTAATGAAACAAGACAGAACAAAACCAACGCTAAAAAAATTATTAAATTGACTCAAAAGTTCAAGAAAAGACAGATATTAACAATGCTTACCACCTTCCCCCCCTCCTCGGTATTTCCTCCCCTATCATTTTCATAATAGCCACTGTGCTCTTGGATCCCATTAACATGACATCATTTTATACTAGACTTCAGCCAAATGAGTTCAAACTGTTTTGCTCAAGAACATGATCTCGAGTCGCTATTTACCTACAAGATCCTTGAGATTAACCTACTTCATAGCTGGGTAACATTCCATTGTATGAAAATATCATATCTTGCTTATCCATTCTGCAGTTGAAGGGCAAGTTACACTTGCTTCTTTCTGATCTTTTGTCATGTGGAACAATTGTTTATCTCCTGGAACTTCCAGTCTATGAATTTCCTTTAAAGTTAGATATGTGCCTTGTGTACAGTATATTGATGGGTCTTGTTTCTTGATCCACTCTCCCTGTGTTTCTTTTTATTGTTGAATGGAGGGCATCTGCATTAATGGTTAAACTATTTTTATCCATTAATGGTTCATCTCTGCCATGCTATACTCCTGCCATTGGCCCTCCATGTTTCCTCTTCATTCAATTACCTCTCTTGTTTAGCGATCCACTCTACTGCTGTTCCTGGAACCATGGTCATCTTTATCTCTAGAAAATCCTTTATAACTCTCTGTAGGTTTAGTTTAGTGGTTATAAATTCTTTCAGTTGGTCTTTATCGTGGAAGTATCTTATTATTCTATCAAAAATTGAAAGTTAGTTTTATAGGATACATCATTCTAGGTTGAAGGTTGTTTCTCTCAGGATTGAATACTTTATTCCTAATTCTTCTTGACTTCATGGCTTGTGTTTGACAATTGTGCTGTGATTCTGATGATTTTCCTGTATAGGTGATCACTTTCTTTTGTCTAACTGCCTTTAACATAGTGTTCTTGTGCTGAAATTCTTAGATTTTCATTATGTCTGGGTTTCATTTACTTTGGTTATGGCTAGTTGAGTTCTATATGCCTCTTTTATCTATTTGCCAAAGCCTTTTCACATATTTGGGAAGTTTAATGCTATTACTTCTGTAAATGTCCTTTTACCTCAGTTATGTTGACCCCTGCTTTTTCACTGATACTTATCACTCTTAAATTTTTCCTTGTGCCAACTTGCAGCTCTTTAATTATAATTTCCTGGTGCCTTGTTAGCTTTAAGAGATCTACCATTGCACAATTGGTAGCTGTGATCATGTCTTCAAGTTTTGAAAGTCTACATTTAGTCTCTTTCAAGCAGTTTTGCCAGTTTTTGATCAGCATTTTTATTTCCTGGATATCTCTTTGAATCTTAATTGCTTCATATATCGTTCATTCAAGGTTTCCATCATTTTCTTATGCTCCTCTTTTTATCTATATCTTCTTTAGATATGCTCAGCAATTATTTCATTTTGTTTGTGATACCTACTTTTACCTGGCATATTATTTCTTTTCTGATTGCTTTTAAAGTATCATGAAACTGTTTCTTTACATCAGTTGCTATCCTCTTGGAGATTTCAGGTTTCTGACTTCTATTTTCTTCCATGGCTGTGTCTCCCAGACTTGTTCTGTGTGAGCTGGAGATCTGAGATTTCCTTTTTCTCTTTCAACTTGACATTCCCCCGGTACCCTCTGAACAAGCCAATTGTGGGGTTCCAAGCACTTGCCATGTTGGCTGTCTCTCTACATTATAAGAAAATGGGCCAGGCACCTTGATTTCTCTAAACCTAGATTCCCAGAGTGGGTAGCAGGATATGGGGTGGACTTCTCTATACCCGTACACATACACTGGAGCTTCCCCAGTGACCAGGTTTCCATGGTGGTGGGGCTGCTTGTTCTTGCATCCTGTGTGTCTACACTGGGACTCCCACAATGGTTCTAGGCACACAGCCATGTATTATTCTGTTCTCCTGGTTGACAATGGCTGCGCAAAGGAAGCAAGGGTCTGAAATTGTGGCCTGCAGGTGTATGGAGCTTATCAGGTTATATGTCCCTGATCACATTGGAGTTCTTCAATTTTTTCCAGTAATTTATTAGTCCAAGTTTCTTAGAACTGCACCAAAGCACTGTTACACCACGGCCTTTACACAGCTTCCTCCCCTCTTCCTTCCTGAGCTTCTCTTTTGCCTGCACCTAACTTGAGCTTCTGCTAGAGGAATTACTTGCAGTCCCTTAAATATACTTCTTTTTGAATGAATACACAAAACTTCAGACCTTCTAAGAAACAATAGAAAAGAACAAGAAGAGTGACTCTGAAAGAATCAGGTGAGAAATGACTATAAGAGAGTTAAATGAAGCACATGCAGGAGCCTTGGCTTTGCCTTGCCCTCTGCTTAAGGAGCTGGAAACTGAAGAACTTCCCAGGCAACACTCAAAGATTCTCCTGCTTCATATTAACTCAGGCACCTTGGTCCCATTCACTCACTGAGAGAGGGACCTTCAGGAATTTGTTTCTCAAACTTTTAGGGATCTTCTCCTTGTTGCAACAAGGAGAACACCTTTGGTTTGCTAAAGGGAAATACCAAGAGAGGCAGGTTCTTGTAGTTCTCCAGAATCATGTCATGCTACAAGCTTCTTTGCAGAGCATCCAGCTTCCTGTACTCATTCCAAGTAAAGAGCACAACCATGTTAAATGTGATTACCACCTGAGCCCTTGACTCCTTGTGCTTATTAGCCATGTCCTCTTTCTGGGCTTTGGATGGCTGTGGTCTCCATCAGACAGATCACTGGGCTTGAGTCTGGGTCAGGCCAGCTACACTCACAAAGAAAGCTCCAGCCTCACTTTCCAGTCCAGAGCATCCCCACATCTTGACCTCATTGCCAGGTACCTCAGCCTGGTTGTTACATATCCAGTAGATGGTTGATTCCCTAATATCTTGATGTGAAGTTCTTTATCATTGTCATTGTTTCGTTTGGTGAGGTTTTATTCTGTTTTATCTTATTTGATTTTATCATATCTGATGCCATGGGCAGCTGTTTCACAGTTAACAACGTATATAATGGTAGCCATTTTTGATTTATTATTATTTCATTTTGAAGTCCTATATTGCATTCATTGTTTTGTCTTTGTTGGTTCTATTATGCCCTGTTTTGTTTGATTTTACTATGTCTGAAGTTATGGGCAGCTAATTTGAAGACAAAAGAGACAGTATGGCAACAATTGTTGATTTTTTATTACCTTGTTTTGAAATAATGTGTCACTTACTCTATGTTGTTTTCGTTGACATTATTCTGTTTTATTTTGCTTGGTTTTATTATATTTAACATAAGATTATAAAATAATGATCAATGGCATGTAAAGTAGTAGAACGCACATGTCATTAATGTCAATATCCACCTGGTAGGTGCCAAATATTGGTGTCATATATACATGATAGAAGCAATAAGGAAACACTCAGAACTCTTTTCAAAATAACTGGAAAAAATGCCAACCAAAATCCAGGATTGGACAGAGGCATTAACATAAGCAACAGAAAATTAACTAACTTTATCATGCACAGCTTTCAAGAAACATTGTGTATCAAATAGAGTTATCTCAGAATGTTTATTCCAAAAACAGTTAAAAATCTTGTTCAATATTGAAGTTTCTATGTTGGGAAAATGCAGGTTAAATGTTTTACATTCATTTAAAAAATTCTTATTGATAAATATCATGCCACTTCATATACTTTTACATGCAACCCTAAAGATAAATTGTTTGGAAGTGGATAAAAGGATTAGTTATCTATACAACACCAAAATGATCATCACACCAAGTGATTTTATTCAGTATTTAATAAAGATTATTTCTTAGGTATACATAAAATGACAACACTACATGGCAATTTTCACATATTTATCAATTGTGCAAAACTGTCAAAGGAGTAACTAAAAATTTTAGAAATAATTGCTAATTTCTCTGTAACTCCAGTGCTTTATCACTTCAGAAATGAGGTTTAATGGTATCATCTTTACTTAATTAAAATTACAGGATACTATTAGTTTTATATTTATTTATCATTTTCATTTTTGATCATGACTTTGGGATTATTTTTTCCATTTCCAATTTCTTATTCTAAAATTTGCTTTTACATAGGAAGCAAATATGCATATGTTCCTCTAAGATGGTTGTATGAAAAAGAATTTAAGCAAAACTTGCATAATACAGACAGGAATCCATGGTTATCCTTGTTTAGAGAATGAATTTACAGGATATGAATTTTGTACTCACTATAAGAATTTATTCTATACTGAAACAGGGACCATATATTGTGCTTCATTGTGACCTTTATAAACCAGTCCTCAAGTATATACTTTTCCCTTTATTATGATTCTGTGTTCACCAAGCCACTTACTACTACTTATTTGATTTTTTAGAATTACAAAAATATAAGAAAACAGTATTCTATAGAGGGTCAAATAACAACTGAAAAAGAACTATGAAATGTGTAGGGAGTGGCTTCGAATAGCTGCTGCTGCCCTGCCCCTCCTGCCTGAGGGCATTTTGTGTGTCAGCCTACATTTCCCATGATCCTCATGTCTGCCTACATTACCCATAATCCTCTCCTGCTTACATCATATATCTGGATGTGATGGTGACCTATCAGATAACACTCCGTGCCCTCTTCCTGCCCAATTGGCCCGCCTCCACCCTATATAAGTTGTAGCCATTTTAAGAATAAATGAGACTCAATTGGAATCACATCCTGTCTCCATCTCTCTTTTCTCTTGCCCTGCCCCCAACCCCGATCCCCTCTCCAGGTGAGACCCATGGATTGGTCCGAAGGCCGGATCAGAAATGTTGTAAATTTATTTATTGTCTGCTTTACAAACATATCTCACATAAATGTGACATTGTTGGCTTGACATGGATAAGATGATAAGGAATAGTAAATTAATTACTCTAATGCTACTCTGATGATACTTTGTCACAATATATTTCTAAACCTAATAAAAGAACTAGGAAGAAAAGTTCATTTTCCATTTACCCTAGAGCATATTCTCATGTCTTTTACTGTCCTGGACCAGTCAATGGGAAGCTTTGAAAGTTCAGAAAAAAATGAAAGCTAGAGAAAAGAAGATGCACAGTATTTGCAACAAAATTTATATGTGCCATTGAGAATGGTCCTTTCTTTGACTTGCTATCCCTTTTGAATACATATGTAAATAGGTGCATTTGTTACTATTCATTAATTCACTACATATATAGTAAGTGTCCACGCTATGCAGTTCAAATTTAAGTACCAAGAAGGAAAGATGCACCAGGTAGAAATAATTTCAGGATGAAATCTCTGTTTAGGCAATTTAGTATAGGTCATAATTTCTATGAGTACAAAATGTGGAATAACCTCTTTGCTGGAAGATAATAAATAAAGTACAGCACATTGTATTAGATCTTAATGAATGAGTAGATGTAGATGAAAAATATGATTGACAATTTTTCAAAGATAAATGCATGGGCAAATATGCAGGCAAAGATGGAAGCAATAGACAACAAATACATCTGGTTTATTGCAACATGTGGTTTATTTTTTGGAGTAGCAACAAAGAAAACCAGAATGACATACTGGAGACTGGGAATCCTTAAAAACAGTGAAGACTGAGTCCTCATTAAACAGGCTACATGTTAAGAGTTTGATCTCCAGCATAAGTGAGCAATGGAACCGGTCTTGCAGTTTAAAAGATGATATTTCTTTTTAAAGGCAACATTTCTTATACTTAGTCAAATCTTAGCTCCCACTGACACATTGACTAAATTTTTGAAATTTGTATTATGAGGACTCAATTTTGGTTTTTATTGTATATATATATATATATATATATATATATACACATTTTTATTGAAAGTTTAGTCTTATTGTGAACATGCGTGTACTTGGCTGATTCTTTGCTTCTTCAGACATTTTGCATTCACTGTTTTGCAATTTAAGGCTAGTACCATGCCCTAAACTGAAAACCATGTTACCATATGATTCTAAACTTCTCCACTACTTTGAAATCTCTATGGCCATACCACAGCTACTGTATTGATTACTCCATATTTATCACTAACAGAGAGTACCTTGAGATATTTTGGCCTATATGTACTGAATTTAACTTACTTTTCATTAAGGCCTTAGTTTTTTCATAAATATTAAGCCTTGTGATCTCATACCTTATTTCTAACTTCTTCTTTTCCATTATTGGTTTTCCACTGTGATTTCTGTGTGTCAGTTTGAACAAAACAAAAATTATATGTTTGTGTTATAATGGGCTTGATTTAGAGACAATAGAACAAACTCATAGAATACCAGAAATGTAAATAACTTTACAATTATGTCAGCAAGTCTAAGACCTTCATTTCAGAAAGGAATTGTATTACCCAGTATTTTACTAGAGAAAACAGATGTAACACAAGGTATACAAATGTAGAAGAAAGGACAAGATTGGCTGACAATGGTCAGCCACAGATTTGGATAAGAAGTGTGCAGAGAGTGTCTACATGCTAGAGGGCAAAGGATTCAGTCCAAGGTTTGGAATTCACTCCTGCATGTCCACACCAGCAGGCTGATGGGTCTGTGACAGGAGGCCAAAAGCTCTATAATGGAAGGCTGAAGAGTCTATCCTGCAAAGCTGGAGTCTACACTGGAAGCCAGGAGATGACATCCAAGCCAAAGGTGAAGACTGGAGCTTCTCCAAAAATGGAATTCATTCATCTTTTCTCATTCTCTTTTATATCCCCAGGTGATGAATCACCTTAGGGTGGGCCTTCTAGGGTAGAGTTGCTAAAGTCATTTAGCTAAGCTTTTGTCTCAAGTTGAAACAATCAATCAACCACTACAGAAATGAATATAAGGACCAGGAGAATTTGAGTGACTTGCTAAAGGTCTGTCACTAATTAGTAACAAAATTATTGAATCATGTTCCTACTTATTTCTCTAGAATTTGAAGGGGCAAAAAGTATGATATTAACAAAATATTCCTCTAGTGTCTCTGCAAATTGTAAGAAAGAGGTTATTATTTCCAACAAAAATATTTCATAATTTCTTTGTTATTCTGGGTTCCTTTCTATACCATCACATTTTATCCTTTTCAAATGATAGATAACATAACTTCTATTTTACAGAAAAATATACATGACACACTAAGCACACAAGTTCAATAACTGTTGGCTATAATTACTCTTTCTTGTCTTCCTTCTAGAGTCTGGGTTCTCAGTTTTCTACCTCATTCTCCACTGATCCACAGTCTTTCCATAGCCATTCTTAAAACTCCATTTTTTCTCAAACAGAGATTTATGTCATAGCCAATTTATTATCTGTGTTCTGGATTTCAGTACTCCTCACTCTTTGAGAGTTTGCCTCAATATATTTTGATATTTAATGTAGCTTTTTTCACTTCTAGCCTGTTTTTCTTTAACAAGTATACTTTTATAAAAATGTTCTTTTAAAAAAAAAACATCAAAACTCTCATTTTTATTAGTTCATCACCCTTCCATGTAGAATACAAGTTTTTAAGATGAGTAGTCCATACTTCTCATTATCATTTCTCACATCCCATTATTTTTCTTTATTTTTTCAATCATTTCAGCTTGCAATATATTCGACAAATACCCTGACATTGCTTTTTCCAAGCTCTATTTTCATTTTTTGATTCTTAAATCTCATACATAATTTTCTACAGTATTTAACATTGATAATTTTCTCCTTGAAACTCTCTATTCTTAAGTCAAAATTTTCTACTTAAATGTTAGATTTCCAATATGCTATATATGTGGACATATGTTTTCTTTTGTAACTACATTATCTCATGTATCAGTAAGGCTTCACCTGTCACAATAGCGGGGTATATATTTTAAGTATTATTTTTGTGATATCTAGAAATTATATCCTATTGCCTATTAGTTATACCACAAAAATATTGAACTTAATGTCTTTTAACTTTCTTTTCAAATTATTTGCTCTTGTTTTTACCCCTTGGCCAACTGTCAAAAACAGAAATGTGGGAATTATCTATAATTCTTTTCTCTTAAGTACATCTCTTTTCCAGTTAGTCACCAAATCCTTTTTATTCTACCAGCTTAGAATAATCCCTTCTTCTTTACCCACTGGTACTGCTTTAGTTCAGCCCTACATTACTTTATCCCTATAATATAATATTTATTGAACAACTTTGAATGCATAATATATTACACCCATTATGTGGCATTCTGATGATAGAATAATGAATAAAACAGAATAGTCTCTAGTCTCATAAAAGTTGCTTTCAACTAGAAGAAAAATAAATAAATGGATAAATAATATAACTTTAATGATAATTATTATAAAAAAACAAGTGAAGTGGGATAAGAGAACCACATTTGTTATTTTTGTAAATGTGTACCATACATGGAGTAACCAAAGAAGTATTATATAAATGCTATATGAAAAGAAATTTGAATTATAAATAATAGACAATAAAATAAATAGTAGAAGAATATTTTACAAAAATCCAGAGAGGAGTAATCCAAAGAATTTCACAAATGTCAAAAGGTTCCCACAACAGAAACTTAACTATGAAGAGTAGTGACAGATGAAGATAGAATGGAGATCACATTGTTTGTATTCTTTAAGATTTTGAATGTTTAGTGTAGATTTAATGTAGATACCAGTAAATATAAGCTTACAATCTAATCTATCACTAAATTTCTGTATACAAAAAAGAGTATAGATGAACAATGATTAACATGGCTAGATCAGGTAGGAAGTTAGTGTAAGGATCCTACCTGATATATGACTGAAATCAAATACTTCATTTGAGAGATGAAGTGTTATGGGAAGTCAGATAGAACTATACCCTTGAGGGAATCAGTACAGAAAGGGAGAGAACATTACAATTGTGGTTGGAGACAAATCTGAAAAAGGTCAGGCCTTAAGATAAAGATGGACTGACCGGGTCTATATGTTTCCCTGAGAGGTAAGCAACAAATTAATGATTATACTCACTTGGCCTAATAAAGTCTAGAAAGATGTTAGTAATGACTCATATGGGTGACCAGGAACTCCAGATCCATCCTTGCCTAAAAAGATATTCTTCTTTCTGGGTACACATACTATGTGACCATTACTCCACTGGATTGATATTGCCTACATCATTATCCTTGTAATCATGTTGTTTGGTCATACTTTTGAGCTTTGTTGTCCTCACCCTATGATTTTGTACCTACTTCATGATTTTTCCTCTAAGAAGTTGGATCTGTGACACCCAAACTCAGGTCCCCTCAAATCTCTAAGGAGCTATCACTCTCAATAAATTATCCAACTCTTAATCTCTGTTTTCCCTTAGAATTAGTTTGTAGCTTTTGAGGTTCATGAAATCAGAATGCCTGATATTTAGTAGGTTTGGAATTATATTTTCTCCCTTATCAATGGTAGCAACTGGAATGACTAGAATGACTAGAGTTGGCTAGATTTCAGATATATTTTAGAGTTAAAACTGACAAGACTTACTGATGTACTGTTATAGGCAACTGAGTTAGATAAAAATGTTGTAGGCAATCAGACAGGGTGGGCCCCTGAAGGAACCAGTTCAGAAGAGCAGACACCTTGAAAATGTGGGGGAGATTGAAAACTCTGATGTGGGCCAGACCCCAAGACAAAATGTAAAAGAAATTCATCTACATACTTCCTAAGAAGAAACATCAGTGATTGCTATTTTAAAAGGTCTCTATCATCCTGAGAAAACCAGAAGCCAGGAATCCAATCCCCTACAGGAAGAGTCACTTCTCTTTATGCATGCCTGCTTGATATATGACTTGCTTTCCAACTGACAATGATTTAATCAATTTTACTATGTAAATTAATCTTATTGATTGGTCGGTCATACTTTGTGCCATCTCATGCCTACCTTGTGAGTTCCCATGTTTTCTCCACCTTAGACAGGCCTCACTTTGTTATTTTGCTTTATAAAAGTCCCTAGAGAAGACAGAGTCCTTGGCAACTCATTCTGGACCTTTCTGTCTCTCTGTGACAGAAATTTTATTTATCTCAATAAATATATCCTGTGCATAATCTGCATTTTTCCTAAATTTCATTCCTTGACTTGAGAGAACACAATCTCATACTGAGTATCTAATAGATTGAGAATTTTCCCCCTATATTATTTGGAGTTCTGATTAACATTACTGGATAAAAGTAAGAGTTTTCTTTTGTTTCCAAGACTCTGGATTGAGACTCATTTAAATTACACATTTTTATGCTTCAATTTTGTTATATCTTTGTCCATTGCTTACAACTACTTATGCGTTGTCTGATATAGTTTTGTTAAAAAGAAGATATATTTAAGTTAAAATTGTGAAGGTTATAAGGATTTGTTCTTCTTGCACATGTTGCATTTAAAATAGTTTCTAAATTTAATTGTACTCCTTGCTTCATTTTATTTAGACAATAGCACTACAGTAACATTAGAATGCCCCTAGTAGACATTAATATAAACTTCTGTAAAATGCACCTTCTCAAATAAAATCTAGGTGAGACTTAGGAAATATATATGCCTTTAAAAAAACATGAGACATCTTCAACCTTTGAAACAGCACTAGGCTGATGACCAGTCTTAATTTGGAGGAATCTTTTTTTCATTTCATATAAAAAGAGAAAAGTCAGAAAAAAAAACCAAAAAGCAAAGGCATAAACAAAGAAAGAGGGGAATGGGGATTTAGCTCAGCGGCATAAGCACCTGCCTTGCAAGCAGGCGGTCGTGAGTTCGATCCCCGGTACCGATAAAAATGAAAAAGAACAAAAAAAACAAAAAAAAAAAAAAAAAAAAAAAAAAGGAAACAAAGAAAGAAAACACAGTACAATAACAATATAGGTTTTTGAAAGAGAATGAAAGAAATTTAACAATGATTGTTATATTGCATATTGTTCTTTTTTCAAATAAAGAAAAGAAAATTAAAGAAAATAGAAAAAGAAAAAAGAAGGGTAGAACAATACTTAATTCAAAAAATTATCATCATAGAATTGCTAGTTGATACATTATCCATTGTCATTTTAAAAAACTGTTACCAAAATCACAAAATCAAAGCATAAATAGTGGCTAGACACTCAAACACTGATAGTGCAAATCCTTCTGTTCAGTGTTACAACAGAAATTCATTAATATGGTCATCTATCTTATACACTGTACATACCTGTATACTCTTTAGAAGACTTTCCTTCCCTTTCATTTTCACAATATTTTTATATGTTTTTGATCCCATTATTCTGTCATTTTTATTATTTTTTCACTAGAGAGACAAAGCGATATTTACTAATGTGAGTCTTCTTTATTTCATTAATGAGAATATTTTCCTTTTTTATTTATTTAAAGAGAAAGAAACAAAAATACATGGAGATAAAAAAGGGTAGAAATAATACAGAATTACAGAAAAATAAATGGTAAGAAATCACCAGTTGATAAGTTACATACTGTCATCTTAAAAATAGCTGTTCAGGTTACAAAATTAAAGTATGTAAAACGACATTCAAATAGTGACACTGCCAAGAGTTCTGCTCAATGATCTAACAAAAACTTAGTAATATGGTTATCAGTCCTACACACTTGTTTTATATCTTAAAGAAGGTAAGATTAATCATATCAATACAAAAAAAAACAGTTTTGAAAAAAAAATTAAAGAAATACAGATTTCAAAGCAAGTCCACTGGAGATCTTCACAGTCTATCTAATTGTCTCTAGTTTCTTCCAAATATTTGTCCCCATCTTCACACACATTAAATACATACTGCATATTATAGAACTAATCAAATCATTACAGGGTGATGAAGGCTTTTTAGGTCTTCAAGATCTGACATTGGAGAAGACAATAATAACTACCATTGCATTTCTCATTGTCTTCATAGTAGCTGTCCTTATCTTTACATATGCTGATATTGAACTTAAGAGACTAGTCTAATATTACTCTGATCAGTGAATAATAGTATTGCTAGATTTTATATCATAATGCTACAAAATTAGCATTGGATTTCTTAGTGTCTCTTCTTCTTCAGAGCATCTGTTCATTACATATTGCATTATATAATCTGTTCCCATAAATAGTATTTTTAAAAAAATCTTCTTATGCGTGAATTTCTACACGTATATCTATCCTCTCTGTATTATAGGGGAAAACAAATCATAACAAGACAGCAAAACAAATTCTTAGAAAAAACATGCAGTGAAAAAGACACATAAGACTACAATATTAGGTGATCTACTGTAGTTACTATGCTTTCTCTTGTTATTTTCCATAGTCTTGTCCTCATCATCGGGCTTAAAATAGTTGAACATAGTATTACCTAGCTATTTTTATAATAACACAACTTTGAAAACATTGTAGGACCTGAGATCTGTTAATAATTAATACTGGTATGGATATCATTTACATCATGTCATCTTCAGAGTAGTTGCCTCTACTTTCAGGGTTGATACTATCAAGCATATCAAATTCAAATAAAATCAGCAAAGGCAAAACTGTGGTCTTATGAATCCTATTCAAATAAGATCAGTCAGAGTAAGACGATATAATAAGTAAAATATTTCATCTCAAGTTAATAGGAAATTAAGGATAGTTACAATGCTATAACCTGCTATTTTTGGGTCAGATGTCTGTGACATCAAAACCAATATGAGTGGACAGATTAGAACAAATTAAATTCAAACTAAACAGGGCAATAAGACTACTGTGACTTTTAAATCCTGATACACTATTATCAATGACCTCTGTCTTTTTTGTAGAGTAGCAAAGCTATCTATACTAAAGCCTATAGCTTACTATCTCTGCCTCATGTCTGCTACTCCACTTTACTGCTATAATTTGTCCACCTTACTCCCTCTTTCCACTGTCTGCCCCGTGCATTGAGGCCTCTCTGCCACTGTTGCTGGAATGCTGGTATCCCTTCTTCTTTTTCTCTGGAATGTCCTTCAGCACTCTCTGTAGGGTTGGGTTGGTAGCCACGAACTCCCACAGTTTCTCCTTGTTGTGGAAGCATCTTATTTCTTCATTAATTTTGAGAGAGAGTTTTGATGGGTATATGAGTCTTGGTTGCATATTATTTTCTTTCAGCACTTGGAATATTTCTCCCCATTCCCTTCTTGATTTAAGAGTTTGTGTTGATAAGTCTGTTGTTATTTTGAAAATTTTCCCATTGTACGTAATCTGATTTTTTTCTCTGGCTGCTTTTAATATTCTGTTCTTTTTTTGGATTTCTGGAATCTTGATTAACAGCTCTCAAATCCTACAATGCTGTCAAAGTTAAGTTTTTATAAAAATAGGTGATACTATGTTTAACTATAATAAGCCAGTGTTGTGGACAAATCTATTGAAAATAACAATAGAAAACATAGTAGCTACGGAAGATCATTTATATTGTGGTCTTATATGTCTTATCCATTGCATGTTTTTCTAGGAAATTGTTTTGCTGTCTTGCTATGACTTGGTTTTCCCTATAATACAGAGAGGATAGATATATATGTAGTAATTCACACATGAGTTTTTTTTTTTTTTTAATTATTTACGGGAACAGATTATATAATGCAAGATATAAGGACCAGATACTCTGAGGAAGAGACGCTGAGAAACCCGAGCCTTATTTTGTAGCATTATAATATAAATTCTAGCAATCTATTGTTCACTGATTAGAATGACATTGGACTGGTTTCTTGAGTTCAATGTCAGCATATGTAGAGATGGGGACAGCTATCACAAAGAGAATGAGAGATGTGATGGTAGTTACTATTGTCTTCCCTAATTTGGAACTTGAGGACCTAAAGAGCCTTCATCATCCTGTAATGATTTGATTAGTTCTATAATATGCAATAAGTATATAAAGTGGGTGAAGATAGGGACAACTATTTGTAAGAAGCTAGAGACATTTAGATAGACGATGAAGATCTCCAGTGGACTTGCTTTGAAATCTGTATTTCTTTAAATTGTTCTTTTTTAATGTTCTGTTCTGTTTTGATTATGTTTAATCTTACCCTCTTTGAGATGTAAAACAAATGTGTAGGACTGGTAACCATATTACTGAGCTTTTGTTCGATCAGGGAGCAGAATGGTTTGTAGTGTCACTTTTGAATGTCATTCTAAATATTTTAATTCTATATCCTGGACAGTGATTTCTGAGATCACAAAGTGTAACTTATCAATCAGCAACTTCTTACCGTTTGTTTTTCTGTAATTTTGTATTGTTTCTACACTTTTCTTTATCTCCATGTATTTTTTGTTTCCTTTTCTTTAAATTAAAAAAAAAAAGAAATACCACAACTTTTTTATCCATTCCTCAGTTGATGGACACTTGGGTTGTTTCCAAGATCGGGCTATTACAAATTGTGCTGCCATAAACATAGGTGCACATATATCACTGTGGTATGATGCTTTCAAGTCTTATGAGAATATGCTTAGAAGTGGAACAAAATGGGAACAAATGGGACTTCCACACCCAGCTTTTTGAGAAATCTCCATACTGACCTCCACAAATGTTGTAGCAGTTTACACTCCGAACAACAGTGTAGCAGAGTTTTTGTTTTTTGTTTTTTTTTTTCCCCACAGCCTCTCCAGCATTTGTTGTTGGTTTTCTTGACCCTGGCCATTCTTTCAGGAGTGAGATCGAATTTCAGTGTGCTTTTAATTTGCATTTCTCTAATAACCAATGATTATGAACATGTTTTCATGTATTTATTTACCATTTGTATTTTTTCATCTGAGAAGTGTGCATTCATCTCAGATACCCATTTTTGGATTGGATCTTTGAATTGTGGGGGTCTGAGTTTTTTTAATTCTTTACATGTTTTAGACAAAAGTCCCTTGTCTGAAGGGGAGTTCACTAAGATCCTTTCACAGTTTGTGGGTTTTCATTTCACCATGCTGGAGATTTCTTTTGACATGCAGAAACTTTTTAATAAGAAGTGGTCCCAGTTATTGATCCTGGGACGTATTTCCCATGCTGTTTTTGTCCTGTTCATGAATTATCTACCTACCCCTATGTCTTCAAGGTTTCTACCCAATTTGTCTTCTAGTAGATTTAGTGTTTCTGTTTTAATATTCAGATGTTTGATCCATTTAGATTTTTGATAGGCATGGGTCTAGCTTTAGTTTTTGGCAAATGGAGAGCCAGTTTTTCCAACACCATTTATTAAAAAGACTGTCATTCTTCCAGTGAACCTGTTTGGCTCCTTTATCAAAGATACGGTGGTTGAGTGTGTTTGTAGTTGTGGTTTTATCTTCTAATCCATTCTATTGATCATTGGCTCTGTTTTGATTCAAGTACCATGTTGATTTTACTACTGTTGCTTTGTAGTATAACTTCATGTCAGGGATTGTGATGCCTCCTGCCTTGCCTTTGCTGCTTAGAACTGCCTTTGATATTCTAGGTCTCTTCTGGTTCCAGATGAATTTTAGGAGTGATTTCTCTAGATCTATAAGGTATGTTGATGGTAGTTTTATTGGGATTGCATTGAATCTGTATAACAGTTTTGGGAGAATGGTCATTTTCACAATGTTTGTTCTTCCTATCCATGAGCAAGGGATGTCTTTTCATTTTCTGAGATCATCTTCAATTTATTTTTTTCAGTGTATTATAATTTTCCCTGTATAGGACTTTCACTTCTTTTGTAAGAGTAATTCCTAAATATTTCATTTTTTTTGCTTACTAGTATGAATAATGTGGTTTCTCTTATTTCCCTCTCTGTGATTTTGTTGTAAGTGTATAGGAATGCTATTGATTTCTGAGTATTCGTTTTGTATCCAGCTACATTACTGAATTTATTTATTATATCTAAGAGTCTTTCAATGGAGTTTAGGGGGTCTTCTATTTAGAGTGTCATGTCATCTCCAAACAATGATAATTTAACTTCTTCTTTTCCTATCTTTACCCCTTTTATTTCTCTCTATCTTGTCTACTTGCTCCAGCTAGTACTTCCAGTACTATATTAAATAGGAGTGGTGATAAAGGACATCCTTGTCTTGTGCCTGATTTTAAAGTAAAGGATTTCAATTTTTGGCCATTTAGTATGATGCTGGCTGTTGGTTTGTCATAAATGGCCTCTTTTATATTGAGGTAAAGACCATATATTCCAATTTTCTGTAAAGTTCTTATCATGAATGAATGTTGGACCTTATCAAAGGCTTTTTCTGCACCTATAGAAATGATCATGTGATTCTTACTTTTGGCTTTATTGATATGGTGGATAACATTTATTGATTTATGTGTGTTTTACCATCCCTGCATTCCTGGGATGAGTCCCACTTGGTCATGGTGTATCATCTTCTTGATGATTTGCTGCATCCTTTTTGCCAATATTTTATTGAGGATTTTTGTGTCTGTGTTCATTAGGAAAATTGGTCTGTAGTTCTCTTTTTTAGTTGGGTCTTTCTCAGGTTTTGGTACTAGAGTAATATTTGCTTCCAGGAATGACTTAAGGAAGGATTGCTTCCCTTTCAATTCCATTGAATAATTTGAGGAGTGTTGGCATTAGGTCTTCTTGTATTTCTTGTAGAATTCTGCAGTGAATCCATCTGGGCCTGGGCTCTGCTTTGTAGGTAAGGACTTAATTACATTTTCAATTTCATTAACAGAGATTGGATTATTCAGCAGTTTTACATCCTCTTGATCTAGCTTTGGTACTTCATTTGTTTCTAGGAATCTGTCTATTTCTTCTGTGTTATCAAACCTTTGAGAGTAGAGGTTTTCAAAATAGGTGTTGATGATCTTCTGTATTTCTGTAGAGTCTGTAGTGATTTCACATTTTTCATTTTTATTGCATGAATTTAAGCTTTTTCTTCCATTTTTTCAATAAGGTTGGCTAGGGCTTATTGGTTTTATTTATTGTTTCAAAGAACCAACTCTTTGATTCATTGATTTTTTGAATTGTTTTCTTAGTCTCTATTGCATTGATTTCTGCTCTAATTTTTATAATTTCCTCCCTTCTTTTGGCTTTGTGCTTGAATTTCTCTTCTTTTTCTAGCTGTTTGAGGTGTAGCATCAGGTTATTTATTTGTATGCGTTCTGTTTTCCTGATGTGGGAACTCAGTGTAATAAATTTTCCTCTGAAGACAGCTTTCATTGCATCCCAGAGATTCCGTTAAGTTGTGTCTGTATTTTCATTTTCTTGGAGGTATTGTTTAATTTCTTCTTTAATTTCCTCTGTGACCCACTGATTATTCAGTAGTATGTTATTCAGTTTCCATGTGTTTGTGGGATTTTTGCAGTATCTTTTATCATTCATTTCTAATTTCAAAGCACTATGATCTGATAACATGCAAGGGATGGTTTCAACTACTTTGCATTTGTTTAAATATGTTCTGTGAGCTAATATATGGTCTATTTTAGAGAACAACCCATGTACTGCTGAGAAGAATGTGTATTCTAATATTATTGGGTGGAACATTCTGTATATGTCTATCAAGTCCATTTGTTTACAGGTGTGATTCAGTTCTGCTTTTTCTTTGCTCATTTTCTGTCTTGTTGATCTGTCCCTTGGTGTCAAAGGCATGTTAAGGTCTTCTGTTACAATTGTGTTATTGATAATTTGAGTTTTCATTTCTGTTAATAGTTGTTTTATATAACTGGGTGCTCTGGAGTTTGGTGCATATATATTTAAGATAGTTATCTCTTCCTCTTGGAGTTTTCCTCTAACAAGTATGTAGTGACCTTCTTTGTCCTTTATGATCATTGTTGGTTTAAAGTTCATGTTTTGTGCAAACAGAATGGCTACTACTGCTTTTTTTTTTTTTTTTTTTTTTATTTATTTTTTTTTTTTTTTATTCCTGTTGTGTGGAGTGTTGTTATCCATCCTTTGACTTTCAGTCTGTGAATGTCCTTCTGGGTTAGATGGGTTTCCTGTAAATAGCATATGGTTGGATTTTGTTTCTTGATCCATTCTGCTAGTCTGTTTCTTTTGATTGGTGCATTGAGACCATTTACATTAATGGTTAAAACTTTCATATGCTGGTTTATTGTTGACATGTTATCTCTCTGCTGTTGCATCTTTATCTTTCTGTTCTGCTTAATTATCTGCTTTGCTTAGTGGTTTTTTCCTTTTTGTATCTAAACTGTCTCTCAATATTTTTTGCAGGGTTGGCTTGGTGTTCATGAAGTTCTTTAGCTGTTCTTTGTCATGGAAGTATCATATTTCACCATCAATTTTGAATGATAGTTTTGCAGGATACATCAGTCTAGGTTGGAAATCACTTTGCTTTAGGATCTGGAATACTTCACTCCATGCTCTTCTTGAATTTATTGTTTGTGGTGAGGAGTCTGCTGTGATTCTGATAGGTTTACCTTTATAAGTCATCTGTCTTTTCTCTCTGATAGCTTTTGATAATCTATTCTGGTGCTGGATTTCTGGGATGGTGATTATTATATGTCTGGGTGTAGTTTTATTTTCGTTATGACTATTTGGAGTTCTATAGGCTTCACTGAACCTGAGGTCGGTTTCTGATCTCATGCTTCAGAGATTTTCAGCTATCACTTCTCTAAATATCCTCTTGACATCCTTTATGTTTCCTCTTCTTTTTCATTAATCCTTATCAATCTTATGTTGTTTTTCTTTGCATCATCTTGCAGTTGTTGAATTGTTATTTCCCAATTCCTTGTTATTTTTAAAAGATCTTTCCTTTCCTGTTCACTAGCTGCAATCCTGTCTTCAAGGTCTGAAATTATATCTTCACTTTCATTGAGGTGGATTTTACAGCTTTCAGTGGAGTTTTTTATTTCCTGTATATCTCTGTGCAATCACTTTATTTATTCTGTTTGTTTCTTACATTGCTCATCTATGGATTCTATCTTTTTGTTTAGTTCCTCCAATTTTTTAACTGTGTTTTGTTTAGATATATTCAAAATCCCATTTCTTCTTTTACCTTGGAGATTATTTCTAGTTTGAATTCCTTTAAAGTTTCTACGTGTTGCTTGTTTATTTCTGTAGCTATTATGTCTGATATTTGAGGTGTAATGCGTATATTTTCTTCTATATACATCCTTCCTAGTGTTTCTTGCAATGGGCTGGAGGTTTGAGGTTGAAATTTGGTCTTTCGTTTTGTCATTTTCCTATATTTCTGTGTTTCAAGTGTTATTCTAAAGCTTCCTCAGGGTATGGTGGAATTCCACTTCTATGTTTGCAGCTCCTGGGACTCTGGCACCCAATTCCCCCAGGCTTCTGGGCCTCTGGAACCAGTGGCTGTCTTCTGACTGTTTAGAACTCCATTGTTCCAAATAAGCTGGGTTCCAGGGACACTGTGCACCCACCTGCTTGCTGGAAACTCCACAGTTCTCTGAGCGCAGCCGGAATGGGGAGGGAGGTGCTTGGGGCCCACTTAGCCACTTCACTGCATCCAGAAGCCTGGAGGGTCCCAAAAAGTCTGGGCTTGGGGTAGAGTGCACTGGGCACTTACTGCAGTCTGCGGGGCCTTTGGAAATGGTGATGCTTGCCTGCTTGCTGAGAAATCCACAGACTTCCAGACACACCGGAAGGCAGATGCAGGCACCCCAGAGCTTCCCAGCCCTTACTCTGCACCCAGACGGTGCAAAAGTCCCAAATAGGCTGGGCTCTGGGCATAGCATGCGCCCACTTGCTTGCTGGAAATTCCACAGTGCTCGAGTAGAGATTTTCAAAAGGTGTGCATGATTTTCTGAATTTCCATGGAATCTCTAGTAATTCCCCTCTTTTCAGTCCTCATTGTATGGATTTGAGTTTTTCTTTCTTTTCTTAGTAAGATGCACTAGAGGTTTATCAATTTTGCTTATCCTCTCATAAAACCGCTCTTTGATTACTTGATTCTTTGCATTTTTTTGGTGTCAATTGCATTAATTTCTCCTCTAATCTTTATAATTTCCTCACTTCCATGAGCTTTGGATTTGACTTGCTCTTCCTTTTCTAGGAGCGTGAGATGTACCATTAGGTTATTTGTTTGTGGTCATCCCATTTTTTGATGTGACTATTTATGTATATTTTCTTCTTAGGACTGCTTTCGTTGTGTCCCCTAGGTTACAGTATGTTGTGTCTTCATTTTCATTGTATTGTATGTATTGTTTTATTTCTTCTTTCATTTCATCTGTAACCCACTGCTTGTTCAGAAGGTAGTTATTTAATTTCCATGTATTTATGCATTGTTTTGCAGTTTTTAGCCATTGATTTTCAATTTAATGCACTATGATCTGATATTATGCATGGGATAATTTCACTCCCTTGGCATTTACTTAACAATGCTTTATGGGTTAGTATATTGTCTATTTTGGATAATGTCCCATTTGCATCTGAGAAGAATGTATATTCTTACTGTTGCATAGAACACTCTGTAAAATTCCACCAAGTCCATTCATTTATAGGCATGATTCAGTTCTGTTATTTCTTTGCTTACTTTCAGAGGAACTGCCTTAAGAGGCCCGCTAAGCCATGCCCTGACTGAAAGGTGACCACTGTAGGTTGGACTGCCCTCTGAGATCAAGGCCTCAGAGTTCAAACACATCCTTCTAGATGTTCCTGAGTGTAAAGAGCCTTGTTCACTCCACCTCCTCCCTCTGGCCAGACTGTCATCTGTACCTGTGCCATCTCCATGAAGAAGCACAGAGTAATCATTACAAGAGGTAAAATCCAGCATATAGCTGGACATTGCAACACATCTCTCTGTCTTTCTTAGCTCTAGTCTTCCATAGAGCCATCTAATCTCTTTTTTTTTATTTAATTTAAAGAAAAGGAAATGAAAAAAAATACATGGAAATTAAAAAAAAAAGGGGTAGAAATAATTCTAAATTACAGACAAACAAAGGGTAAGAAATTGCCAGTTGATAAGTTACAAATTGTCATCTTCGAAATGGCTGTTCAGGTTATAGAATTAAAGTATATAGAATGACATTCAAAAAAAAAAAATGACCCTACAAACCATTCTGCTCTATGGCCGAACAAAAGCTCTGTAATTTGATTATCAGTCCCACCTATTTGTTTTACATCTCTAAGAGGATAAGGTTAACCATATCAAAACAGAACAGAACATTTTAAAAAAAAATTAAAAAACAATTTAAAGAAATACAGATTTCAAAGCAAGTCCACTGGAGATCTACCTTATCTATCTAGCTTCTTACAAATAGTTGTCCCTAACTTCACCCACTTTCTATACTTATTGCATATTATAGAACTAATCAAATCATTACAGGATGATGGAGTCTTTTTAGGTTCTCAAGTTCCAAATTAGGGAAGACAATACCAACTACCATCGCATCTCTCATTCTCTTTGTGATAGCCGTCCCCATCTCTGCATATGCTGAAGTTGAGCTGAAGAAACCAGTCCAGAGTCATTTTAATCAGCAAGCAATAGATTGCTAGAATTTATATTATAATGCTACAAAATAAGCCTCGGGTTTTTCATGTTTCTTCCTCAGAGTATTTGTTCCTATCCTCTCTGTGTTATAGGGAAAACCAAGTCATAACAAGACAACGAAACAATTTCCTAGATAATCATGCAATGGATAGGACTTATAAAACTATAATATAAATGATCTTCCGTAGCTACTATGTTTTCTCTTGTTATTTTCAATAGATTTGTCGACAACACTGGCTTATTATAGTTAAACATACTATCACCTATTTTTATAAAAACTTATCTTTGACTGCATTGTAGTATTTGAGAGCTGTTACTGATTCATACCAGTATGGATATCCTTTACATCTTGTCATGCTCAGAGTAGTTTCCTCTACTTTTAGGGTTGATTCTAACACGCATACCGATTTCTAATAGGATCATTCAAGGCCAACCAATAGTCTTATGTTTCAGATACAATTAAGATCAGTCATAGTAAGACAATGTAAGTAATACAGAATTTCAGCCTAAGTCAATAGGAAAGTAAGGATAGTTGCCGTGGTATAACCTGCTATTTTTGGTTCTAGAGGTCTGTGTCCTCAAATCTGATATGAGTGGACAGACCAGAACAAATTTAATTCAATCTAAATATGTCACTAGAACTACTGTGTCTTTTAAATCGTTATACACCATTAGCAATGACCTCTGCTTTTTTTTTTAAATATAGTTTCAGAGCTGTCTCTACCAAAGACTAGCTTACCGTCTCTGCCTCATGTCTGCTACTCCACTTTTCTGCTATATTTTGTCCACCTTATTCCCTCATTCCATGGTCTGCCCCGTTCACTGAGGCTTCTCTGCCACTGTAGCTGTAATCCTGATATCTCTTCCTCTCTTTCCTGTAATGTCCTTCAGCGCTCTCTGTAGGGTTGGATTGGTGGCCACGAACTCCCACAGTTCCTCCTTGTCTTGAAAGTATCTTATTTCTTCATTAATTTTTAGAGAGAGTTTTGACGGATATATGAACTTAGGTTGCATATTTTTTTCCTTCAGGACTTGGAATATTTCTCCCCACTCCCTTCTTGACTTAAGAGTTTGTGATGATAAGTCTGCTGTTATTTTGATAGATTTCCCGTTATAGGTAACCTGCATCCTTTCTCTGGCTGCTTTTAATATTCTGTTTTTTTTGGTGGATTTCTGGGATCTCGATTATTATATGCCTAGGCGTAGATCTGTTTTGGTTGTAGGTAGCTGGCGTTCTGTATGCTTCTTTTATCTGGATATCATTTCTTTTTGCTATACGTGGGAAATTTTGCTTTAATATCTCTGTGAATATTTTTTGTATTTCATTTTTGGATGTTCCTGCTTCCTCACTCACATTCTTTATCCTTAGGTTATGTATCTTTTTATCATCTTCCAGTTTTAGAATTGCTTCTTTCTGGTTCCTTGTTATTTTTAAGAGGCTTTTTCTTTCACGTTCATAAGCCCTAAATCTCTCTTCAAGTTTCAGAAGGTTGTCTTTAGTTTCTGTCAAGGCATTTTGCCAATATTCAATGGAGTTCTGAGTTTCCTGATATTTTCTTTGGATCTGTTTCATGTATTCTAAATTATGCTTAAATTCTTCTTCAGATGCTTCTCTTTCTTTTCTGATTTCCTCAGTTCTTCCATCTGTGTTCTCTTGGGAAGGGCTTGTCATTTCTTTAATTAATCTCTTTATATCTTGCCTCACTTGGATCAGGAGTACATCTTTGAATTCCTCTATGAGATCATGTAAGTACTTTTTAATTTCGGCTGATGCTGTGTCGAGTAGAGGATGGTTACTGTGCTTGTTCTCTTCAGTGTTTAGTTCTCTTGGGTTTAATTTCTCCTGTTGAACAGCTGGAGGTTTTTTTTTTTTTATTTTTATCTCTTGTCATGTTTCTGGTTTCTTTCAGACTGTCCTGGAGTTCTCTGGCCCTCTCCGAATTGCTTAGGGCCTTTCAGAAGCGTGCTGGCTTGAGTTTTTGCTGTCCTCCCCAATTTGCTGTTATCTGGGGAAGGCTGGGATGTAGGGGCGGTACAGTCTAGTCTCTAGCCTCTGTGTCGGTTAGTTCATAAATTAGGCTGTACTTTCTGGTTGTCCCTGAGTTGTGACTATTTTGTATCTGCTTATTGGGCCCCAAGCAGAGGCTTGGTTTAGCCCCAGTAGCTCCTGCCAGTTCTCTTTGAATCAGAAGCAGCTGGGTAATGGCACAGGATTCTGCCCAGGTCCCAGCCGTTCTCTTCCAAACCTCTCTGTGATAGGTGCACCAGAAAAGCAGATCTGCCCAAAACAAAGATGGCTCCCACTAAGTTCTCTGTGTGGAGCTGAAGCCAACAAGTAATCAGGCTCTGCCAGGACTTAAGATGTCTTCCACCAGCCCTCCCTACAGGGCGACCTGGTGATGTCACTAAGCTGTGATATCTGCCGCCAGGCTAATATGTCTGCACCAGATTCTGTGTTATTAATTTCCCCGTGGTGGCGGGCCAGCTGTTCTCTGGTCTAACCCAGCAGCGGCCGGAGTTTTCTGTACTCACCAGGGTCCGGTGCAAGTCCTCGTTCCGGGACCGCCGCACACCAAGCTGTCCACTTTTCCCCCACTCGCGGCTCAGCGCTGACCGGTCAGATTTCTGTGCACCGTTTAGATTTGAATCGCCAGAGCTCTGTACATCCGCTCTGGTGCTACTTGGAGTCTCGAACTGGCTGCTACTTGGAGTCTCGATCTGGGTCTCAGTTTCCTGCGGTCTCCAAAAGCAACTCAGCTTTTCGTGCTGGGTCCACGAGTCTGTTTGTTGATTCAAGGGCGCGGGATTTGTAGCCTCCGGTCTCAGCACGACTTTAAATCCTCCAGTTGTACTGTCTTGGTTAATAAGAATCGCTATTGATTTGTCTGGTCCTCTCCATGCTGTCTTTTTTTATCTTTGAGTTTGAATTCTCTGGAGAGATTCTTCGCTCGATCACCTAGCTTGCTGCCATTTTACAATCTCGAGCCATCTAATCTCAATAAAGAGTTCCCAAAATATAGATTGCTCAAGCTATAACTGTAATACCTTTCCCTTCATGCAATTCTTTTAGTTATGCCCCAAATCCCAGCTTCCTTCCTGCAGAGATTTTACTCTGTAAATATAAAAATATGTATCCAAGTTGCCAGTTAATCAAAATGATGGTGAGACTTCTTTTTGCAAATGCAGTATATATTATTGTACATATACACATTAAGAGAGTCAAAATAATATATTAATCTAGTTTTCCAATGTTGTCAAAAACTCAGGCAATTGTAACTAAAACTAGAAGGATTTATGACAATTGTCAAATTTCATCAATAAAGGGAATTAAGGGTCAATGAGTTACAATTGTTATCCTTAGAAACATTTTCCAAAGTTACCTGTCAGCTATAATGCTAATGCTTTATTATGCATGCTTTTGTATACATACTTTGATTATACATGTTTTTTTTTTTTTTTTTTTGCTAAAAGGTGTCAAACCCCAAAGCATCATAGAGATAAATACACAAGTATACTAGTTTCCTTTCAGATTCCTTTTACTGGTATCCACCAGATCTTCTTCAGAGGAAAGGTTATATGACATATATCAAGGCCTTAACTAATTATGCTCAGTGGGGCTTTAAATGACACCAGTTAGACTCTTTCTCCTTAATGAAGAAATAAAATTATTGAGACAGATCATCCCCCAAAATTGGATGACATTAGATATTCTAATAGCAGCTCACATGGGGGGGATTTTACAATTGTAAAAACTAAATGTTGTGTGTACATCCTTTTTCATTTTAATATTTCAATAGCTGTTCAAGGTATTAGAAAACAAATCAATTAAGTGTCCGACGCTAGAATTCCTAAGACTTTATCCTTATCCTTCTTATAGGAAGACATTACTAACTCCTGCTGGTGGATAGTTTTGTTAACTGTACCATAATTGTCCCATTGGTTCTATATTTGACCCATGCATACTTAATTGTTTGTTTGCCTTTGTCTCTTCCACTCTTAAAACTGTAAAACTACAAAAGACAAAAATTCCTGCTATCAAGGGCCTTCAGAATGGCATCTGCCTGCCAATCAATAAGTATGACCCCCTTCAGCATGAAGAAGTCAGATCATTCATTGCCCATTACAACCTCATGGTAGTTTGGGTTATTTTGTAAGAGGGTGTATTGTTACAGGTCAGTAGATAGGAACACTATCTGAGTTAGATAGAAATATTATAGGCAGTTAGACAGGGTTAGGCCTTCAAGGGAGCCTGTGCAAAAGAGCAGGTACCTTGCAACTGTGGGGGAGAAAGTTGTCTCTGCATCGCCAGACCTCGGACAAAAGATAAAAAAATTCACCCACATACTTTCTAATTGTAAACATCAGAGTCTAATATTCTAAATAGGTCTCTATCAAACTGAGAAAGCCAGGAATCACAGTCACTACAGGAAAAGTCACTGGTCTTTAAGCATGCCCAGTTACTTCATATCTCGCTTCTCCATTTCTACCCCCATTTAACTATTTTTTTATGTAGAGAGAAAAGTGAAAAAGAAAAAAGAGCCTAAATAATACAGAATTTCAAAACAAAACAATAAGAAATCATTAGTTGATAAATTACATATTGCTATCTTAGTAGTAGTTGTTCAAGTTGCAAAATCAAATCATAAAATGTGTCCAATCAAACAATGACAGTAGAAACTAATCTGTTTAATATACTAACAAAAATTTAGTAATATGGTTTTCTATCTTGTACCCTTAAGCATGCATACAATTATATCTTGTGCCCTTACACATACATACAGTTATATTATTTAGAGCATTTTCTTTCCCTTTCATTGTTACAATATGTATTGTACATTTTAGATCTTATTACCCTTTCAATTTTTATACAATGGAATATTACTCAGCTATTTGATCAACTTTTTCCTGAGCAATTAATCTTATTTGTTAAACAAACTTCTGTCGCACTTTATGGCCACATTTTGAATTCCCACGTTTTCCTATCTTGGACCTTTCTCACCTTCAGGTTTCTGTCTATAAAAGTCCCTAGGGGGGGAAAAAACAGTTTTTGGAAACTCCCTCTTGACTATTGCTGTCTTTCAGACAGAAGCTTTGTTTTACTCAGTAAATATATTTTGCTCTTAAACTACATTGTTCATAAAATTCATTTTTTGATTTTAGAGAACATGAATTAATACTGGACATCTAGTAGATCGGACAGTTCTTTCTTCTATATCAGTAGGAAATAAGAAAAGTAAAGAAACCAATTTTCTCAGTAACTGACTTTATTTTTAGTTTTGTGATTCTTTAAATTCACTCTCCTGAAAAGTATCAGCGTTGCATTTTTAACATATTCTATCTCAATCAGTCTCAACCAGGAGTGATTTTGTTTCCTAGGACATGTTAGGCAATGCTTGAAGACATTTTTTGGTTTTGTAATACTGAGGCACAATTTTAATGTAAGAATACATGTGTAAAATAGCAAATTTATCAATTAGATATTTCTGACCAATTTGCTGTTTTGCTTTTTTAAATAAATTCAACTGACCTTGACAGCATCTAGAGCCCAGCTACACAACTCTGATGAGCACTGTCAGAGTAGTTCTCTATATCTTAATGCATCACAGGCTAATTCAAGTGCCTCTCCATAGAATTTTCCTACATTATGATAATTCTCTTAATGGTGCTCATCCTGTAAGATCCTTCTCACTGTAACAATTGGATATTTTGGTAATGATCTTAACTATGCGCCTTCTATAAGGACTCCCTTCCTTATTCTTAGAGTGTTTCTATTGTTTCAAGATTATCTTGCTTGCCAATGAATGACTCAATGTGTGTAACAAATTATGGAACATTTCATAACTTGCTTTGTATCTTCCACTTATAGATTCTATCAAAACTAAATTTACATAAATTCTGAGTTGATAACTTTGCAGAATTGCCCTGCACCAGTCCACAAGCATAAAGGTTAAATGCTGCCATCTTATCTCCTCAGTGCAGTCTTCATTTTGGTTTCAATTGGCTTGAGAATTTTTCCACAACAGTAACTTGGGCCAGGTTGTATTTGATCCCAGTGTCTAATGGTTGGAAGCTAAGAAGATTTCTAAACTTTCTATAAATCACAGAACAACATCCAACAAAGAATCTACTGGCATAAAATGTCAACAATGACATGATTGAGAAATCCATTTCTTTTCAGCTTATCTGTCAGCTTTTCAGGAAAGTCTTTCCTAGTCCAATATAACATTAATCATTGTTGACATTAGCTGAGCACTTGCTTTGCTTTCTATTGTGTTTAAGTCTCTGTAGCCATTTGTGACTTGAGAATAATTATTGTGTCCATTTGGCTTTTAAGAAAATTGAAAACAGAATGATGAATAACTTTCCTAACATTAAAATGTTAGTGGAGAAACAAAACTGCAAATTTAATCCAGATGTTTCTGACTAAAGAGGTCTTACTAAATATATAATACCATTCTACTCTATGTTTTAAGCATTGGGACGCAGTGAGGATCAGTGGTTTGATTTTAGAGATAATGTAATTGTCTTGCAACTGTTTATTTGACAGTCCCTCCATAAATAATGAGTTCCTAGAAGGTAGGTAGTGAGCCTTTTTTCTTCATATCCAAATGCTCAGAGATACTTTGGCACAATAAAAAACTGGCTCCCTGTATGCCAAAAACTAAAACTAGACCCATGCCCATCAGCATGTACTAAATTAAAATCTAAATGGATCAAAGATCTCAATATTAAAGCAGAAACACTAAATCTATTGGAAAACAAATTGGGTAAAAACCTTGAAGACATAGGGGTAGGTAGAAAATTCATAAACAGGAATCAAACCACATGGGAAATACTTCCTAGAATCAATAACTGGAATCACCTCTTATTAAAAAGTTTCTGCACATCAAAAGAAATCTCAAGCATAGAAAAGAAAACCCACAAACTGAGAAAAAATCTTAGTGAACTGACCCTCAGACAAAGGACTTCTGTCTAAACATATAAAGAATTTTAAAAACAAGCCTCCCAAAATTCAAAGGTCCAATCCAAAAATGGGAATCTGAAATGAATACACACTTCTCAGATGAGGAAATATTAATGGCAAATAAATACCTGAAAAAAAATGTTCATCATCATTACAGAAATGCAAATAAAAACCACACTGAGATTTCCATCTCATTCCTGCAAGAATGGCCAGGATCAAGAAACCTACAAACAACAAATGTTGGAGAGGCTATGGGAAAAAAGGAACCATTGTGGAGGTCAGTCTGGAGATTTCTCAAAAACCTAGGATTGGAAGTCCCATTTGTTCCAGCTATTCCATTTCTTGGTGTATTCCCAGAAGAATTGAAAACATCATACCACAGTGATATACATGCACCATGTTTAGGGCAGCATAATTTTTAATAACCAGATCTTGGAAGCAATGTAAGTGTCCATCAACTGAGGGAAGAATAAAAATGATGTGGTATTTTAATACAATGCAGTACTACTCAGCTATAAAGAAGGATCTGATTGAGATATTTATAAATAAATGGATGCAGCTTGAGACCATACTCATAAGTTAAATAAATCAAACTTACATGTATAAATACCAAATAATTTCCCTAGTGTCAGAAATGGTAAGAATACATAAAAGTGTGTGGTAATCATTAGTCCCCATTATAATACTTTTGAAGCCTTATAATATTTTCATCCATTAACTGGAATGATTTTATTCTGGGTTGTTTGATTTTATTGTCTGTGATGTCATTATCAGCTATTTTGAAGAAAAAAGCCATTATAAGAGCTACTGCTGATTTAATATCATGTATTGAAGTCCCATCAAGCTTTTGTTCCTCTGTTTACATCAATTTTATCATGTTGTATCTTACTGGATTTTATCAGATGTGATAGTATAAACAAATTTATTTATGGACAAGAAGATAATATAGTAACCATTGTAAGTTTTCTGTTAGTTGCTTCTGAATGCCCTATAATACTTTCATTCTCTTGGGTGGTTTTAAACTGCCTTGTTATGCTTAATACTGTAGTGTATGAAGGTATACAATATTTCAAAAGAAATATTTCAAAGAAAGAGACACTATGGTAGATATTGTTATGTCAGGTTTTCTTGTGGTGAAACACTATGTTGCTTAAATTGTTCTGTTCTGACCTGCTTTGTTATTTCCTATTTTTATTTAATATTTTTTAAAATAAAAAAGAAAGACTGAGTAGTGAAAAGAAAACCCACAAACTGGGAAAAAATCTTAATGATCTGTCCCTCAGACAAAGGACTTATGTCTGCAACATATAAAAGATATTAAAAAATCAGACTCCAAAATTCAATGGTCCAATCCTAAATTGGGCATCTGAGATGAATACACATTTCTCAGATGAAGAAATATAAATGGAAAATAAATACATGAAAAAATGTTCATCATCATTACTCCTTAAAGAAATGCAAATTAAAATCACACTGAAATTCCATCTCACTGCAGGAAGAATGACCAGGATCAAGAAAACTATCAACAACAAATGCTGCAGAGGCTATGGGCAAAAGAGAACTCTCCTGCACTGTTGGTGGGAGTGCAGACTGGTGCAACCACTGTGAAGGTCAGTCTGGAGATTCCTCCAAAACCTGGGGTTGGTAGTCCCATTTGACCTTTAGATTAGAAATGGATCCCTTTGATATAGGAGAATAATATTCTTCACCTAGTATATGTCTGGTTTAAGTTTGTGTTCTCTTAAGTGAAAAGAAAATGAATTTTATGAACAACAGATGTTAAGAGCTGAATATATTTATTGAGAGAAAGAAAACTTCTGTTTGAATGACAGAAGGGATCTGGAGAGGGTTGCCAATGACTCTCTTTTCTAGAAACTTTTATAGAGTAAAACCACAAGGTGAGAAGGGTCCAAGGTGCAGTAAAACATGAGAACTCACAAGATGGGCATGAGGTGGGACAGAATTGTGGTCAGCCAATAAGATTAACTGCTGAGGTAAAATTGATTAAATCAAGGACAAATGGGGAAATGAGTCACACAACATGTGGGCATGCTTAAAGAGCAGTGACTCTTCCTATAGAGGGTTGGGGTGGTGGATCCTGGATGGTATCATCTCAGGATCACAGAGATGTATTTAGTATGTGAATCCTTAGGATGTGGGTGCATTTGTTTTAAATTTTGTCTTGAGGACTGGCCCACAAGTAGGAGGGGTCTGTCTCCTCCACAACTACAAGGTATGTGGGCTTCTGCACTGAATCCTTCAAGGACTCAGTCTTGTCTAGCTGCCTACAATATTTCTATCTAACTCAGTTGCATGTAATATCTTTACCCTATAGATTTATTCACTGTGGGGGTTG
The DNA here is from genome assembly GCF_034190915.1 of Cavia porcellus. Taxonomy (NCBI): domain Eukaryota; kingdom Metazoa; phylum Chordata; class Mammalia; order Rodentia; family Caviidae; genus Cavia; species Cavia porcellus. Next base: position 74,125,266 of record NW_026947486.1, read on the forward strand.
GAAGTTCTAGGATATCCAGCAATAAAGACTTTCCTTAGTGCAGTACTTCTGTTTGATGCCTCCTAATGCATCTTCCTCTATGTGGAGTACCTGATGTTCTGTCCATTGGATGTTCTCAGTGTCACAAGGTCTTTCCTTCTCCAATTCTCAATTGTCATGCCCTTCATACACCTTCATAAAATAGTGGTTTAAGTATCTGGAGTTGCTCTACTCCATAGAAAAGAACCAATACCTAATGTTCTTTGACTGTTTCCATAGGATCTTCCTTCCTACAACACTCCTGTGACTGTCTGCCTCTTGACAATTTTCTAAGGCAGAAAGGTGCAGTCTTTGGACTGATCACTCTTCTCGTAATGCATGAATCATTCAGTTTTTCAGGGTTTGATTCATTAAAATTATCTTGATATACTTTGATTTAACTGAAGCAATGAAAGCTAAGCAAAGCATTGTACAAGGTAACCTTATTAAACACTTTCTAGTGTGTCATACAGTTAAGTGTAGCTTTCCTATGATATGATAGTATAAATATTTTATTTTCATAAAGACTACTGCAGGGAGTGACTGAAGCTGAAATTTGATCACATGTGTGGGGAGCAAGGAAAATTCCTTCTGAGAACAAAAAGTACCGAAAGCAAGCCATGTGAACAAGCTTCTTCTCTCTAGACAACACCAAGGGTGAGACAAAGGGTTGGCAAAGGAGGTGTGCTGTGACACCAACTTGCCAAATATATGAAGAGAAATACTGCATTGGTTGAGAAGTTCCTTTCCTTCCTTGTGGAGAGAAGGGTCCATGGGACCACAGCTTTCTGTCTCTTACCTTTATTTCTCCATCCTCTCATCATCCTTCCCCATGAGAACTTTGAAAGCTGTACTGGACATAACCGGAATTATCAAATTATTTAAGGTACTCATTAATATTCCTCTAAATAACACAAATTATTTAGATAACTAAAGATCTCTGACTTATAGGAATGATTTGGAGAATCAAATATTTTTTAAGATAACTTTCATTCAGTGACATAGTTATAATAATGAGTCAGATTCCTCACTTTCTTTACAGTTGTACCTTTGTGTAGTGAATGCTAATACTGAAAATAGTAACTTTGAAGCCCATTATCATTGTCACTTTTAAATATATTATTAAGAGGCATTCTAGGTCAAAGAAGGAGAATCAGTAAATTCAACACACACTTGTGGAATTCTTTCAGTAAGAAAAAGAGAAAATGTCTCTGTGATGGTAGAGGAAAGAGGGATTTTTTCCCCTAATGACAGAGAGGGATGGGTTATTGGGAAGCTTTTGTGGAAGAGGTGATAAGTATGTCAAGCCTGAAAGAACAAATTATATTTTAATGAGTAGCAGAAGAAGAAGACATGCAATTGAGAGAGCAATATCAGGAAAGTTATCAGAAGAAAGAAAATTCATGGTGAAAGATTTTATTTTGCCAAGAAAAGAAAGATGAAGAGAAATGGAACAATAAAAATAAAAATAAATATTAGACTTAGATAACCAATGACATGAAATGCCTGTGTAATAAAGTAAAAATCTTCCCCCAAATGATACAGACTTTCAAAAAGATGACAATGCTTTGATTTACTATCACTAAGAGCATCTTGCTTTGTGAGTCTGCATTCCCAATTATGGAAGAAGGCATGCACTTCTCAGTTAAAAGTAAACAAAGCATTTATGCTTTATGTATAAATCTATTTTAGGCAAATATTGATCAAATTGAAGGGGAAAATTGCCCTTTCAAAAGTTATCTTTTCTCTTTTTTCCTTAGGATACTATCTGAATGCACAAGAAAGCTCAGTATAGCAGGAAGGAAAACCTTGATTTCATGTACAGTTCCTTTTTGGCCTCTGCCAAGACATCCCTTATTTTGCTTGGTCATGAGCAAGCCTCTGATGTTGTCTGCTGAGGTGCTATTTATCAACATTTCCACACATGAAGTCTATATACTATAAACCCTCAAAACCAGATTCCAGGATTTTGAGTATTTCAGAACATTTGCAAGCCTACTATAAGTTACTTGAGGAAATCTGGATTTCCTGTGTGTCATTAATTTCTGGCATTGGAAAGGTACAAGCTTTATTTCTTTGTCTAATTATGTCATCCCTCCAGCTTTTCTCTTCTTGGAACATCCTTTGTTGGAACAGGGTATCCTGTAAAATGTTCTCCTTCCAGTACTGCTGTCTTAGCTTATTTTCTCATTGCTGAGAAAAAACACCCAACACCCCAATTTAAATGAGGAAAAGTTTACTTCAGTTCACAATTTTCAGAGGTTTCAATCCATAATTAGCTCTTTCAAGGCAGAGTTACATGGAAGAGGGATATTACAGAGAAAATCACTTCATGGGATGATAAGCAGAAAGCAGAAAGTTGCAAGCAGCAGCAGCAGCAGCAGCACCAACAGCAACAAGCAACAAGCCCTGCCTTCTTCCTGTCCTTTTATACTCCATTTAAACTACAAATCTATTTATTGGTGCCACCTGTACCCAAGGTGGGTCTTCCATTATCTACACCCTTAATCCCAGTATCACACCTTTATTCACATTCACAAACCCTAATCCAGCCACTTTGGAAACTCCTCACCTATAACCACATGAGGCTTTTTGGAGAACACCCAAATATAATCCATAACAATGGCAATTGAGATCCTGTCTTTGCCCCAAGCCTATCTGGGATCTCTCAGATGCTTTTCCTACCTATGACTGAGAACTGGGCCATAGACTCATTGCATGCTAATTCAGAAAATCAGATATTTCAGCTTTAATCTCACACGCCATGAACATCTCTACTGTCTACCTCTTATTCTAGTTTGTTTTTTCTCTTCCAATCTCACAGAAACTATTTTTCATCTTCCCTGTTTTATGACTTGTGATAGGATACAGAAATCTCAAATTTTTGGCCTTCCTATTTAAAGAGACACAGTAGGAATTTAGGAACACATATGCATATTTATACATACACAGTTCTTTTCAACAATATCTGGCTTTTGAAACTGAATTTTTCTCTTTGGCTTTCAAACATGCAGACAAACAGAATTCAAGTTAGTCAATGAGATCATAGTTTAATGTTCTACCTGGTCTGCTCCTGAAGCTGTGAAATATACTGGTTCAAATACTGAAAAGTAAACTAGCAGAAAGATAGGAATTTCATAATTTAAAATACATTGATGTTATAATCTAGAAATGTTACCTCCATTTCTCTATCATATGTGAATTCCCAAAGATATATCTGGTGACAGAGTATATAAAATTATGTGAAGGCAATTTCAGAATGGACCAAGGGTCCAGATGAAAGATTATGATGCAGCAACAGAAAGTAGGTAATGGGTTTGAAAATATTACTGATATAGAATTAGTATAATCTAATGAATTATTAAACATTAGTGTGTGAGACAAAAAGTTTTAAAATTAATAGATTTGTGCCTGAAAGAGTATTAGAGATGACAAATCCACTTCTATTAATACAACTTCTTGCCTGAAAAAAGACTATAAATGTATATCAGTGGTATTCTGGAGATAATCAATATTGCTGATCACTAAGAAAGGAATTGAAATTTATTCTGAGGGCATATTGTTTGAATAATCAAGTTGATACTATTGTCATTATTGGAGTTAGGAAATATAATGTAGAACAAGTGAAAGAGTGGAGAAATTAAATTAAAGTGGATATTTTGTGGTTTTTGCAAGTAAGAAAATTATATGGAACAACAAAGCAATCACTTGGACATAAACATGTGAAATTTAGGAGCAAGATTTGGACTTGATGTAAAGATTTAGGAATCATCAATACTAGCATGATAATAAAATTATGGAAGAAGACAATATCAGAAAGAGGATGAACAAACAAGAACAGCAAACCAATCAATAACATAAAGTTGAAAAATGCTTAAATTTAAGAAATGAAAAGTGAACAAAAATCTACTTAAATTGACTGAGGGGGAAATATCAATGTAGGTGGAAGATCAGGAGATAAGAATGTTGCCAAGTCTAAAATGGAGGCAAATACAAGGAAAAACTACAAAAGTTTGCTAATACAGATAATTCATGATGTTTGACAAAGTTTCTCACTGTATTACAAGCAATACATGGTTAGTTTTTAAAGATAGCTAGTGAGAAAGTTATCCTTCTTTGGAAAGAAGGATAAATTGATGAAGATAAATAGAGAGAATTACTATTAAGGAAAGTTAGTATTTTTCTAGGAAAAGCCAGACTTGAGTGACTTGAACTTCTGTCAATAAGCCAGTACTTATGGACTTATGTCAGGGTTCACAGTGGAGAAAACAGATAAATAATGATGCAAGTTATCAGAAAAACAGTGTGGGAGTAGGAAAATGAGGTTGGAGAATACTGATTAATCTTTATTTGCAACAATAGCAAAATAATTTGTGATCAGGAAGATATGAAAACATTTACATAGAAATAAATGTCATGCTACCTCAATATTTACTTCATTATAATAATGTATTTCTGGATAGTAAAAACACTGAAATTTAAAAAAAAAATTTTGTCTTTTTCTTTTTTATCGGTACCCGGAATTGAACTCACGACCACACACTTGCAAGGCAGGTGCTTATGCTGCTGAACTAAATCCCTAGCCCCTGAAATTTTTTAATTTGTTATTGAGAGATGGGAAAAATATGAAATGAGAGTAATTATATTTAAGGAATATTCAGACGTAAACTTCTTGTGCACAGCCTTAAGTCTCCCATATAGTATGAATGTTCTGCTTTGGTTTAGGAATATATCTTTGTTTAAGATTGTTTCTCTGTTGCAACCTTGTTGTGGACATTTTTTTGCAGTTAAGCATATGACACCTGACCTACTCAGTTGCTATGCTTCTTTTAATAGAAAGGGAACATAGCACAAGACAGGGATATGTGCATGTAAGTCTTTTCTGGAGCAGCTGCAGAGTAAGACTTACCAACCATGGGAGATCAGTATCGCTTATTGAAGTTGGTCTTTTTCTGTCTCTAGGTTCAAACTTAACAGAAATTACATTTCAGCAGGTCAGGTTTTTAATGGCTTACTTCAGTGACATGAGACATCGTTCAATAAAAATGAATCTTTCCTTTTTGGCACCGGAATTTTTTTTTCACCAAACCTTATAGCATTAGATATTCGAATGCAGTGTTGAATTTGTCAGTCATATTGGTAGAGCTTAAGTCACACTCAAATATTATTTTTGTAGTTATTACATGACTGTGTGTTAGGTGGGGTGAATAGGGGAATCACTGCTGTAATCAAGGGTTGTACATGGCAAAATAATTAAGCTGTTGCTACCTGGACTTTCTGGGCTTTGTTGGTTAAACCTACAAATAACTACATACAATTTATTGATACCTACATTTACATACTGGATTATATAGATCTGCATATTATCTTTGCCTATTCAGGATACTATAATAAAATGAAATAAATTGAGTGCCCTATAAACAAAGAAAATTTATTTTTTCACAGACTTGGAGACTAAGTATTTAAATATCAAGGGGCTAGCTGATTCTGCATTTTATGATAGTCCATTTCTTAATCCATAGCTAGCTCTTTCTATATAAGTACATAAATTGTACAAGAGTCTACAAAGATTTCTGAGTTCTTCTTTACAAGGATCCTTATCCAGTTTGTTTTGTATTTGCCCTCAAGAACAAAATACCACTCAAAGAGAATAATATCCGTACCTTCTTGGTTAAGATTTCAGGTTACAGATTTCAAGGTTACATAAACATTCAGATGAAGCACTTTTATTAATTCACTTATTCTTCAAATAAAACCAATGAAGATTGACAACTTAATAAATTGACAACTTACTCTACAATTAAAAGTAAGAGAAACACTAAAAATTAATACATTAGTGTAGATAATATAAATGTATTAATTTAAAAAAAATTAACCATGTGATCTAAGGAAGTTAAGAGTATGAATTATAACTGGAAGACAGTGAGGTCAAGAATTTTAACACGTGTGTATAAATTAGAGAAGTAAAGATTCTTGTGATATCAATGAAGTCAGAGTGATATGAAAGTAGAATTGTTTGAAAAATGAGTAGTTGTGGATAGGAAGAGGAATAATTAAATAAACATATTCAAAGGAGCAGTTTTGAGTGAAGATAAAGTCCAGGGAATGGTCATAGATGTGAATAGCTGATGAAAACTATAGGTGTAGTCCAATATGATTGAATGGTGGACTATGAACTATGTCTCTGAATTTTGGGACTCATAATACCAAAAGAAGGTTAAAATCACCTATAAATGTATCAAAATTTAAAATTTGAGGGAAGACTATAAGCTGTACATCAAAATATTCAGGGAAGTATTAGGGATCCAGGAAGTCTAGTTACTCTTCTTTAAATATTTAAAATAATTTCCTTCTTTTCTGCTATGCACCTCCAGTGGAAATACATCATGCTTTTTTGTTCATATAATATGATTGTTATTATTTGAATGTTAAGCAGCAAGCTTTTCAATTCATAAAATCAAATATTTCAGTTCATTTTAATCTCAATATTACATTCCATATTATTTCCTCTTTCTTATGCTACCCTTTTTGTGGAGCATGCCATTGTTGGAAAAAATATTTTTTCTTGTTTTTCCATTTTCTTCTTCATATAGCCCCCTCTTCTCTTATTACAGATGTTGCATTTTTTTCTCTAAAGTGTTAGTTTTTTAAGAATGGTTTTTATAGCTTTCTCATGCTATTTTTTCTCTTTTTTGCATTTATTCATTTTGTCATGTGTTACACATTGGAAATTCTCATTGAATTATGATCATTCTTTCTACCCATCTTTGTGTGTGAGGAAAAAGTTGTTAATATATAATGAAACTAATGCTCTATTTGAAAGTTCTTTGTTATTTTGTTAGAATCTTGGTTGCCTATTTTGGGAACACTGGAAGTATGTCAATATTTTTTAAAATTTATTTTTATTTTAAAGAGGTCAATATTTATCATGATACATTTCACTTCATCTTCTTCTTTTTTATATGTGTCACTGTACTTAATAGCTACAAATCTTGAGTCTTTAATTCTTCCAAAGAAAAGTTACCCAATTATCTACTAGAGTGAAGGTGGTGTCCTGGAAATTTAACTTCTTCTTATACAGCTTTTCAGGAAGTTTTCTCTTTTCTGCCTTGCGCATCTTTTCCAACCATCTTTTTTGAAGCATGTTTCAAACTCTCAAGCCATTTCATGTTTAGCATTGAGGCATCTGAACTTGCTTCTCATTAACATCTCCTGTAGGCATTTAGGTGTTGACTTTTCTATCTTGTTTCATCAATTCTCCCCTACCTCTTTTCTATCTTTATAGTATGTGTTGATGTATCTCATCAATTTTTTTAATCTTTTCCTGTTTTCTTTGCTTCTGTGGATCTAAGTCTTTTCATATTTTATAGTAACTAAAGCACAAGTTCTAAAGCTGAGTGTTGAATTTCAAAACTTGCTGAGCCGTATTGCCAGTCATAGACAGTTTAAGTTACTTGTCTCTATTTCATAATTTTTAATTTGTTTTCTTGTTGAAAAACTGTAATAAAATCCTCTATGTGATAGGAATTAGTACTTATAAAGTAATTAGGAATAAGTCTTTCACTAAGTATCAATAAATGTTAACTGTCATTATTACTATCAGGGTCATTGTTAATATAAATATAATTCATTATCATCAATTATTGGGTGTACAGCTTCATGTTAGGTCACTTATCTAAGCAGTCACAAAGTTCTAGGTTTGATATGCAGTACTACCAAAAGTGTGGTGGAAAGAATATTATTATTGTGATTATTTAGGTGTTTCTAGTGGGACTAGAGATAAGCACATGCTTTCAACTCAATGTGTAACTATTAATTTATTTTTTAAATGTAGGTGAGTCTAGTGATGACTCTTATTAATTGATCTTGAGAGCTTAGAAAATAGAAAAGAGTGATTTTAGTGGATTTTAATAAATGAATTTCCTTAAAGAGATGGAATCAATGAATTTTAAATATCAGGCATCTAGGCCATTGCATTTTTTCCCCTTTGGAAATTCATTATCAGATTTATGCTAATGTTGCCTTCTCTCATAATTAAAATATGATTGAGGCAGTTCCATATTCCTCCTACACATATGAAAAAATGCTTAGAAGCATGAAAGAAGTCATGTTATCATTGCCTTCTCCAAAGTGAAGAGATCTTTCTTTAAACCATTCAAGAGGTCTTCACTCATGTCTCATGGACTGTAGTTAATACGCTTACCATTAAATAAGCAATTGACAACAATGAAAACAGGATCAGAAAACTTTGACCTAGATAGGTCAAAATGTAAGTCTGTGGTTAAGAGTAGCATCCTAAATTCTTTAGTCATCTGAAGCATGAATAGATGCACAAAATATATTGCTTCTTCATTAGATAAAAGAGAGAAAAATGGGTGCCTAGTAGACTCCTAACTGTTGCAGAGAAAGATATTCTGCAGGGTGACCTGTAAATTCACAGATATTGAGTATACCTCACATGAAATTCAGACATATAAATTTGAAAAGCAAATGTTGAAAGATAATTTTTTTTCTTCAAAGGATCTTTTCCAACTAAGTATCCTGAAATTCATAAAACTAAGACTGTTAGTAATTGAAACAAATTGTTATTGCTTAAAGCTTGCTTCTCACTATTGCAAATAGTCAGTTTTATCATTCAGATAAAAACAGGCATTTTTTATTTTAAAGAGATTAAGACACAAGAAGACAGAACAAAGCAGATCAGAACAGAACAATGTAAGCCAAACAGGGCTTAATCAGAAGAAACCACGATACTATCAGTAGCTACCATAAATGTCTCTTTCTTTGAAATAACTGAGCATACACATACAATAATTCACATACAATAATTCACATACAATAGTATCAAACATAAAAATAGTACAAAACCATTCAAGAAAAGGAAAGTATTACAGGGAATTCAGAACAAATAACAGAAAATGAACAATGGCTACTATATTATCTCATTTTCCATAAAAAGTATATTTATAATATCAATATATTAAAATACAATAAGACACAACATGATGGAACAAATGTAAACAGGGGAAGAAAAGCATGGTAGGACTTCAAAGCAAGATGATATTAAATCAGGAATGGCTACCATAATGTCTTGTTTTCTTCAAAATAACCGTTCATATGATCACACATACTACAATCAAAGAAAACAATAAAATAATTCCAACTAATGAATGAAAACATTATAATGCTTCAAAGAAATTTAATGAAGAATCATGATTACCATAAAATCTTGACTCTTACCACTTCTTACCCTAGGGAGACTACACGATATTTATACATCTGAGCTTGATTTATTTCACTTATGTGTATGGTCTCAAGTTGCACCCATTTATTTATAAATATCTCAATGTGATCATTCTTTTTAGCTGAGACATAATCCATTGTATAAAAATACATCTTTTTATCCACTCTTCAGTTGATAGACACTTAGGTTGTTTCCAAGATCTGGTATTACAAATTGTGCTGCTATAAACATGGGTGCACCTATATCACTGTGATACGATGTTTTCAGTATTTCTGTGAATATGCCTAGAAATGGAATAGCTGGATCAATTGGTACTTTCAATCCCAGATTTTTGAGGAATCTCCAGACTGACCTCCACAGTGGTTACACCAGTTTGCATTCCCAGCAACAGTGCAGAAAAGTTCCTTTTTCCCCACAACCTCTCCCGCATTTGTTGTTGGTAGTTTTCGTGATCCTGGTCATTCTTTCTGCAGTGAAATGCAATCTCAGTGTTGTTTTAATTTGCATTTCTCTAATAACTTTTATGGTGAACATTTTTTCATATATATATTTGCCATTTGTATTTCTTCATCGGAGAACTGTGTATTCATCTCAGATGCCCATATTTTGATTTGGGTCTTTGAATTTCAGGGGTCTGATGTTTTTAAATTCTTTATAAATTCTAGACAGAAGTCCTTTGTTGATTTTGGGTTTTCTTTTTACTATGCTGGAGATTTCTTTTGACATGCAGAAACTCTTTAATAAGATGTAATCCCAGTTATTGATTCTGGGAAGTATTTCCCATGTGGTTAGATTCCTGTTCATGAATTTCTACTTACTCCTATGTCTTCAAGATTTTTACCTAATTTCTCCTCCAACAGATTTAGTGTTTCCATTTTAATATTTAGATCTTTGATCCATTTAGATTTTAGTTTAGTACATGGTGATAGGCATGGGTCTAGTTTTAGTTTTTGGCATACGGAGAGCGAGTTTTTCCAGCACCATTTATTAAAGAGACTATCATTCTTCCAGTGAACATGTTTGCCCCTTTTATCAAAATCAGGTGGTTGAGTGTTTGCAGTTGTGATTTTATCTACTAATCTATTCCATTGATCTTCAGATCTAAAACAGGCAAACTTGCATAGTTCAACTTCTTCTTCTCTCTTTAAACATTATATGTAAAAGTAATAAAAACTGTATAAATGACATAATCATATCTTGCCTTCATTTGTGAATATCAGTGCATTTTTTGCCTTTTATTTCTGTTCAGAGAAAATGTAAAGAGTGAGAAATTGTCCTTCCTGACTTCTTATAATCTTGAGTCTTCAAATAATGAATTATAATTCTCTATTTTGGTTTATGTACTTTAGTGAGCTAATTATCATAGCATTTTAAAAATTCGACTTGGTTAAAACTCAAACTGTGGAAGTTGTGATAAACCTACTGCAATTAGAGATAACAAGGTGCATCATGTCCAGATGGCTCATGGAACTTCTTCAAGTTTGGAGACTCACTTCCGTTTTCATTATACTTTGGCATTATTACATTGGTTGTGAAAACTGTTTGCAGTTTTGATCACTTGCATATATGCCAACTAGGTTTTTCCAAGCTTTCCTAGTTTCTTGGATGGAAAATTTTCATACATATACACAGAAAATATTCATGGTACAGTCACCCTCAAATCCTGAAGATCTCATGAGTAATCTTGATTTTGGAGAGAAGCAATGAGAGTATGTATTCTTCAGTATGTTTCTGATTGGAGAGAAGTTGAAATATCTTTCTACTATAGGGTGCATTAACAGGAATAAAATAAGTCTAGTGAATTCTGGAACAATTTTTATTTGAATTCTCCACTTTACTAACAACTTTCCCACAACAAAAAATCATAATTCTGCAGTAGAAGGTATTCAGAACATTGTAACCTACAGAAACATTAGTTCTTTGGTGCAAATGCCTCATTGACACTACCCATTTAAAATATTAAATTGATTTATTTATACAGTTTTATTAATTCATACATGTACTCTACTGTGGTTGTCAATCATAGTTGAACCATCCATTTTAGATAGATTTGGATTTAGGAGTAAAAACTGCGTCATTAGTAAAGCAATAGCTATTTTTAGAATCTGAAGAAATGAATCAATTTTATATATTTATTCATAGAGTGACAGCATTCATTTATATTATTGTGAATCTCCAATCCATCAGAAAACAGTTGCTTCATTTTGTCACATAAGCATTGTATCTATGACTCCATTAATGTAAAGTATCTTAATAATTTGAAATTTTCTAACTACCTGTAGGAAATTTCAATTCTTTGTTTTTTATCAAAATTTGTTATTTAAAAGGATGATAGATTTGTTTCATTAGCTGCATGCTGAGAATATACTATCTAGAAAAAATCAAGTCTCATTTGTGATGATTTATTTTTAATTACTATTTACAGCATGCTAAGTGGTGTTAATCTAACATTTATAATATTTAACATACATTAGACACACAATAAAAATTACTTTTATAAAAAATCACCCTTAAATACTTGTGCACTACAAAATATGATGTAAGGTAGAAAAGAGTTAAAACACACAGTCCCTTTATTTCCAAGTTCAGAGGGTTTTTTTAAAGAGAATAAAATAAAATGAAAATAAAACAGAACAAAGCAGATCAGAAAAGAACAATGCAAATAATGCAAAATTTCAAAACAAGACAACAGGAAAACAACAGTGGCTACCATAATGTCTCTTGTTTTCTTGGAAATAGCTGTCCATACCTTCACACACAATGTATTCAAACAAAACAAAATAGCATAAAACTGGTCAAACAAAATAATGAAAATATTACAGGCCTTCAAAAACCAGAAAAAAAGGAAAATCAACAAAGGGTACCATAATGTCTCTTTTTCTTCAAAGTAGCTGTTCATACCATCACACATGATAAAATCAATTCTTATAAATGTTTTAGGAGATGTTCTAGCCATGTGTAAGATTATACATGTACATATATGCCTTCTGCATTAGAGTAAAAAACAAAACAAGCAAAATAAAATAGAAGAAAAAAGAGACACATAGATAACAATAATGAAGAACTGAAAAATGTAAAAACATAACTTTTGAAGCAAAGTGGTAAGAACAGAAATAAGGTTGTTATTTTGCATATAGTTACCTTCAAAGGAATTACTCAGATTACCAGATATACACATGCAAAATTGATCTAATCCTGTAACTCTTAACTGTTTTGTTTCAAGAACTAATAGTAGTATAATCCGCTTAGCTATAATTTGTATATGCACAAATTTATAACATTTTTGCCCTTCTTTCTCTTCTTTTCCCTATCTGACTTATTTTCCCCCTTTGAGCAGGTTCTTACCCGTTCACAATATTTACTGAAAATTTTGTATCTTATTTGCTCCTTCTGTATCTTATACTAGGAAGACAATATAGTATTTACACATGTGAGTTGGATTTATTTCACTTTTGAGTCTGGTATCATGGATTGAACTCACAAGCTCATGCTTGCAGTCTCGCACTGTGACACTGAAATATATCTTTGGCAAAGTTCATCTTTTTTGAGAGCAGAATATCTGAGAGCAAATTGAAGTGCTATCTGACTATACACTGAATGTCTAAATTTAAAAGATTGTTACAATAAAAGAAGTGTTGTCATTAATTCCCCTCAAAATACTCCCTCTTACTTTGAACACAGTTATCTCATCATTCTTGCCAATTTTTAAGGCAGTTCTGGAAATCCATTTTGGTGAGTGCTTTTGAGAGTCTAATAAAAGTATTGTGAATACTACTGCTGAATGCCAAGGATCAGAATGGAGGCTTGTAAAAATAATATTTGTTTTTATCCACCTTATTCACCAGATATAGCACTGTCCAACTCTGACTCTTACCCAAAGTCAAAATGATTTTGAAAGGTAAATGTTTTGAATTGATTGAAAATATTCAGCCAGTGGAATAGTTCATTGAAAGACACTCATGAAAAATGATTTCCAAAACTTGCCCCAGAAAGTGGCAGGAGTGATGGGATAAGTGTGTTAAAAGAGAGGGGGAGTATTTTGAAGGGAATTAATGGAAATGTTTCTTTTATACTGTAATACATTTTTTAAAATATTGAACATTATTTTTTCACATTTTGTATGTAGTTTCTTTCTACTACATGATGGTCAGTCTATATGCTATGTTCTGAATTTATGCCCGCTGTCTCCCCAAATTCATTGGATTGTAACCAACCACTTACTGTCATACTTATAAAGAATTGGGTCCTCTAGGAGCTGATTATGCCACACTGTGGTGGATCTGAGAGATTCTAATCTCTTGTGTACACCAAATAAAGAATTGCAAAGCATACATTTGATGTTGAAGGAAAAGAAAGTATATTTTTGAAGATCATGAACAACCAGAAGGTTCTGGGATGACAGAAAAGGAGCAGTGTGCACCCTGCAGATGAATCAGGCCATAGGGCTCAAGAGCAAGACAAAAAAGAAGGTCAACATGTTCTTTGGTCTGTGATTAAAAAGACTGATATAGAGTGATGCCTAAACACAAATGAGTATATTGGAGAGATTAGGGATGGATGGTTCTAAGATGTCACCCATGTTCCAATAGGTGCAAGAGAGTGAATTCTTTACCCTCCAATATTATATCTGCACCAATTAGATAATGAAGATGTCTTAGGAATGAGGTTGCTTTTATAAATGAGGAAAAATGGATCTCTTCACTCCTCCACCAAGTGAAGGTAGAGTGATATGGTGTTATCTGTGAAGCTTAGAAAGAGCCCTCATCAGGCACCAAATCCGTTAGCACACTGACCTTGGAATTCGCAGTCTCCACAAAGGTGACTAATAAATTTTTGCAGTTTATGTATTGTCAAATTTAACACATTTTGCTATAGCATCAAAAAAAAAACTAAGACAGCATATACTTGGAATAATTTATTCATGTATGACTCTCACACTGATAAAAGTCATCTAAAGGATAAATTTGTGAATGTAGCAAAAAGAGTACCAAAAGATGTGAGAGTTGCTATAATCATGTATAGAAGGATTACGTGCTTATTTTGAGTGATAAAGAATACAGTAGGGCCCTGAATGGGTAGAAATTATATAAAGAAAAATTATCCTCTATGACAAAGAATTGTTTTCTACTTGGATCTTCTTGGCCAAGGAGAATTGTGTTATTTATATCAGTGAGATAATGGCACAATGATATCACTGTTGCATGTAAGGAGTATTCTTGCTTGTTCGTTTTTATTAATTTATACTTCTTGTTCATCAGGAAATTTTTTTTTTGTTATAAGGAATTGAAATCCGGACCCTACCTTGTACTTTCCAGGCAGGCATTTTTGCTCTGAGCTATATTCCTGGCTGAGCAATCATTTTAATCTTTTAATGTTGAAGTCTATTTGTAAATCATGTTTTATTAAGTATTGTTATTTATGTAAGCAGTATTTTGATATAAACTTCATTTTTTATTTACCTTTTCCACTTCACATGTGTTTCAAGATCTGTAGATGCCATATACCTATTTTGTCACTTTCATATGCTACCAAATACCCACAATGTATCTTTAACAAATTTTGCTTATAAAAAATGGCAATGAAAAAAATTTTGATTATCTTCAACTGCCTGTCATCATATTAAACAATGTAGTGAATATCTTTGGACATGTTCTCTCTGTACTTTTGTGAAATCACATACTCTGCATCACACAATGCATATACATGAAGTTTCACGCAATAGTTTTGTATATTGCTAAAATAAAATAGCTTGTCCAACAAATAATACATGATGTATCTTGAAGCCCAAAGATTACTGACTTTCTCTGCAAAAGCCAGAGAGTAAGTATTTAGGGTTTGAAGCCTCACAGAGTGTTATCTGTCCTTTTATCTCTTCTTTTAATCACATATCAAAAATGTAAAAGCAATTTCTATATTTTAGGCTATATATTTAGCTTTCACTTAAAATTTGGACTATCCAAAAGGAAGATCTAGTTCTGCATCCCATTAACAGATAACAGATAATTCACCTAATTTTTCTGTGTAATTAATATAATACAGTGAGCACTCACTTTTCTTGAAGTTAGCTTCATTAATTGATTATATAATTTTACCATGTATTTCTTAATATGCGGATATATTTATCAGTAAACTTCCCACTGGAATTTTTTTTTTCAGTTTTCTAATATGATCTTGCTCTCCTTTAGTGGTTTCTGCTATACTCAATAATAATTTATTGTCAGTTTTAGACACAGTTTAAAGGAAAATTTTCCAGTTTTTTGTTCTTCAGCATTATCTAAAATATCTTTCAGTGAACAAAAGATGTTTAATTGTGGTGAATTTGAGAAATTTCTGGTAGTTTGAGGTATTAACAGATGAATTGAGCCAAGCTAACAGTAGATTTGTGAGTAATAAAATGTTTCTTTTAAGGCTGAATGATCATTTTTCATAAATGTTGTTTTACAGTATTTCAAACATTTAGGGATATGTGGGCAAGACTATGAGATTATTTGGGATGGTGAGGCAATTGAGAGTAATATTTGGAAATCAAAGAATTTAAGTACTAGAAGAGACATCCATGATTTCTTTTTCTAATCCAGATTTGCCATTTTTCTTGGAATGAAACAAAGATCCAAACAAAGTTAGTTAATAAAATTTCTCATAAATACAGTAGTGTGTGGCAGAAGTTGTACCAGAATTTTGTTTCACATTTCATTCCACTTCACATAACCCCAAGATAAATTTATAATTTTGTTGTTCAGCGGAGGAATTTGAGATGGTTCCTGGATGGAAAGGATGTCACTGAGGTAAATATTAAAAATATGCAGAAAAGAGCAAATGCAAGTTTTCATATGATTGACTGGTTTATGTTAAGTTCAAAAGCTACTTTTATAATTATCCATAATATATTTAGTTGCCATTTACAAAAAAAAAATAAAGTCAGTACAATTCCCTCTCAAAAATTGTTATGTAGCCTATACCTTGCACCCCAGGCAAACATTTGTTTCTTTTTAATGCTTGACACTAATCATTATTGTGACTTTTTAGCTGAGTTAAGACTGTGAAATGAATTAAAATATTGAAAAACCCTTAGCATCATGGATTCTGAAGAGGTAATAGACTGATCTCTAGTTGCCATTGCCTGATACATATAAATTTATAAATTCAGTTCCCTGCCAAGATTTGCGCCCCATTTTCTATTCTAAAGGAAAGCTTTATGAGAAAACATGAAGTTGCTTAAAGTCTGTTCTAAGATAAATCAGGCTATTTCATGTAGGTCTTTTTTAGATCCACCCTGACAATACTAAGTAAGACAAACTTCTTTTCCTGCCACAGACTTTTTGGATTTTACACAATGGTGATCACAAAATAAGACTGTGGGACCTTCCTGCAAAGTTATACAAGCACTCATCAACACAGTTGTTGATACATAGAATTTTCAACTTTAGACGTATATACATTTATGGAAAAGGCACTTGTACTAGTATATATATATATATATATATATATTGAATAGGACTTATAGACACTTACATATGGCAAGAGTAAGAATATTCCAGTGTTTCTTTCTTCTATATGAATATTCCCAGAACTAATTGGTTTCTTCTTGTAAGCAGCACAATGGAAGATTTCACAGATCTTTCCTTGGAAACTTGTCAGCTAAATAGAAGAGTACAAAGGCCACTTTTATAAGTTTTATTCAGATAAACTTTTTTCTAGCCAGTTTTTCTCTGCTATGTCTCCAACATTTCTGAGCAAGGATCTTCATTTTGTGCATCTCATGTATTTCAAATATCCTAAGAAAATATTTAAGTGCTAGAAAATTTCAAAGTGACTGAGAACAACTTTTTATGCCATGTGTCCTCATTTTCTGTGTTGCCCACTGTTAACTTGGACTATATGCTATGCTGAAGCTATTTTTGCTGCCTTTAAAATACACAGAAAACTGCTGAGATTGACTATTTTCCTCTCCACCACTTCTAGCAATACATTTGTTGAAATTATACTCTTTGCTGTGTAATCTAAGGAAATGGTTTAAATAGCTTATTTATTCTTCTGTAAGTCAGAAATACATTCCTTGCTTGAGTGAAAAGGGAATGAGAAAAGGGAAGGTAGGATAAGAAGGTCTGCCTTCATTATATCTTACTCAGAAAACAAATAGGCTAGTTGATAATTTCAAGTAGAAAGGAAGAAAGAAAACACTGGCATTTTCTTTTTGTTACTGAACAATATTAACTCAGTTTCATTCTTTTCTAGAAGCTGAAGATTGGCAAGCATTCTATGTAGTATGCTGAAGTCATATTGACTTTCTTAATGTCAAGTAAGTGAACATTTTATAGGAACTAAAAGCACTCCCACTACTGCAAATGATGGACCTAAAGCATTTCATTCTCTCCTACAGGAGTGTGATCACTGCCTTGCCAAAGTTTCCATACTCTATCCTAGGACTCTAACACACTATGACAGATATGATTGAAGCCTAGAAAAATAATGAAATCAGAAGGCTATAGTAGGCTGGGTATGGTGGTTCATGCCTATAACCCCAGCACTAGGAAGATCAATGGAGTGAAGTCACTATGAGATCAAGGCCAGGTTGAGCTACATAAGCAAGTTCAAAGCCAGTTTGCACTACATAGTAAGATCCTATCTCAAAAAAATCACAAAACAAACAAGCAAAGGCTACAGTATACAAGAAATTTAAGAAATGTGAAATAGAATATAAAACTGTAATTACTTGCCATTACTACAATGGAGATAAGGTGTTAACTAGATGAGTAATGAAATCTTAGCTATCCATAATTATCAATTATCTGTGGTATGAGATTAAATTTGTTTAATAAACTGTGAAATGTATGGTCTTTTCCAGTAACTTCTAGAAATAATCTAATAGTTTATTAATTTCTTATCAATATACAATGCAGAAAAAGAGTCACATGTCTGACTACTGAATTTCTTCTTACTGTGAGGATTACTACATATCTTCCTTTCCAAACTGCCATTGTTTTGCAAACTTGGACACTGTGTTAGAGCAGGTCTCCTTCTATGGTAAAACTAAGCATATCAGGAATAACATCAATCACTTATCGACTGTACTGACCTTGCTGTCGCTATGAATAAGTCTTCTCCATCATCCATGGTCTCCTTCTCCCAAGAAATTTTATTTTTTCTAACTGTAAAAAGGAATCATTGTTATGGAGTTTGTTTTCATGACAATCTTAATTAAAATAATGAACAACCAGGAAAGACATCGAACATTTTAATACATTTGTTCATGAAGATAAAGTAGTTCCAAGATCAGAAGGTGTCAGTGGTGGAAGCTGGAGTTGCAATTTTTCATTTCATGATAATAAGCAAAGAGGTGATGATTTTCATCTCTTTTATGCAATTGATATGTAGCTTCAAGTTATAGTTTCCCCTTTCTATTTCAGTGAAGTAATATTCTGATTTGTATTCATTAAGTCCAGGGTTGACATTTCCACTGACCACATGCTAGACTTTATTCTGCATGTGCTATTCTACAACGCACCACACATTGCTGTTAGCTAATAGTGGAGGGAAAACAAAATGCAAATATTTCGCTCAGTGAGATGATTATTTGCTTAAGATTTTCAAGGTTAGAAAGAGCAAAGTGACATGTACTCTCAGGTATGTGGCATTACATTTGCATGATAAAACAAATCAAAAGTATTTATTTGGTACTTACTGTGTCTGGTGTGCTAATTATGACTTTTTGTTATACACCAGTATAAAGCCAAAATGGATACAAGAGATTTCCTGAGCAGAATTTTCTTTCTGAACTGTTACTTCCACCACCTATTCCTTAACTGGTACATTCACTGATTTATTATTTTTTTAATTTTTTTAAGGAGAAAAAGAAAAAAAAGCAGAAAAAGGATACAAGTTATACAGAATTTCAGAAAAAAAAACAGTAGGAAAGCACTAGTTAATGGATTACATATTGTCATCTTAGAAATATTTGTTCAAGTTACAAAATTAAAGCTTATATAGTGGACATTCAAACAGTGAGACCAAACAGTTCTATTCAATGATCCAACAAAACTCCGTAATATCATTTCCTATCTTACACACTTAAATATACACACAGTTATATCATTTAGAGCACTTTCTTTTCCTCTCTTTTGTACAAGGAATATTACACATTTTGGGTTTTATTGCTTCCACAGTTCTTATTACTTTTTTTGGAAGAGAGTAAAACCAAATGTGACATGACAGAACAGAGTCAGTCAAATCAAAAGGGTGGACATAATAGATAATATAATACTAGGTGATCAACAATGGTTACCATTAATGCCTCCAGCTATCTCTAATAGAATTGCCTATATCATCAGTTATAATAAAATTAAACAAAACAGTAAAGAACAAAACCAACAAAACCAAAACATTGGAGAGATTACAGGTCTTCAAAAGTAGATAATAGTCAACGAGAATGGGCATCATAATGCATCCCACTATCTTCACAGCTGTTGCCTATACTTTCGAACCTGGTACTATCAAGCAAAACAGAATAGAGGAACATCAGTCAAAACAAGATGGTGAGAGCAATACAGGGCTTCAAATCAAGTTAATAGTAAATCAAAATGGGTTACTATAATATATCCTGCTATTTTTTAATTTATTTTTCCCTTAATTAAAAGGATAAAAATAAAAAAGTAAATAATAAAATGGAGATTGAGATAAAAGAGGGCATAACAACTAAACAGTGCAGATCAAAACCATTTAAGCAAATTAGTGTTTTACCACAAGATAATCCCGACATAAAAGTAGTTACCATATTGTCTCTTTCCTTGAAATCTTTGAGTATAACTTCGTATACTGTAGCATCAAATATATCAAAAAAATGTAAAACCATTCAAGAGAATGACAGTATTACAGGGTATTTAGAATCAACTAACAGAAAATGAACAATGGTTTCTGTATAATCTCCTTGTCTATAAAATATTTTGTTTATACAATCACATATAATAAAATCCAATAAGATACAAAATGCTAAGACCAATGGAGACAGAAGAGCAAAAGCTTGATGAGACTTCAAAACAAGATGATACTAAATCAGCATTACCTATCATGACGTTGTTTTCTCCAAAATAGCTGTTCCTATCATCCAGTCTTCTCTGCCTCATTTCTGTTGAGCTCTTTTTCTGTCATTAGTTGTCAGTTTGTCTTCTTCATTTTGTTTTCTGCTCCATTCATTGTGGCCTCTCTGCCACTATTTCTGGATTCTTCGTATTTTTCTTTTTTAGAATATCCTGCAGTATTCTCTGTTGAGTTGAATTGGTGGTTGCATATTCCCCTAGTTCCTCTTTATACTGGAAGCACCTTGTTTTTCCATCGATTTCCAGGGATAATTGTGCAGGATATTTAAATCTTGGCTGGAGGTTTTTATCTTTCATAGCTTGAATTATTTCCCCCCACACTCTTCGTAATTTGATGGTTTGTGCCCAGAAGTCTGCTGTAATTCTGAGGGGTGTTCCCTTGTAAGTGATCTGCTTCTTGTCTCTGACGGCTTTTAATATTCTGTTCTTATATTGGATTTCTGGTATTTTGATTATTATATGCCTGGGTGTAGCTCTGTTTGGGTTGTAGGTGGCTGGGGTCCTGAATGCTTCACACATCTGAGTATCTTTACCTTTTGCTAAATTAGGAAAATTCTCCTGGATTATTTCTGTGAGTAGCTTTTGTAGTTCATTTGTTTGTGTCCCTACTTCTTCTTTTATGTTCTTAATTCTTAAGTTATAGATCCTCTTATCATCTTCTAGTCTTTGTATTATTGCTGTTTGTTTCTTTGTTATTTTTAAGAAGCTTGTCATTTCATGCTCCCATATTACAAATCTGGCCTCCAGTTCAGATAATCTATCCTGTTTCTTTCAAGCTCTTATGCCAGTTTTTGATAGAGTTTTTAGTTTCCTGGTAATCTCTTTGAACCTGCTTCACGTGTTCTATGCTTTCTCTATTTTCTCCATCAAACAGTTCTCCCCTCTTTTTCTGTTCTTCCATTCCACCATCTGTTTTTTCTTGGGTGGTGCTTAGCATTTCTCTAACTATTCTGCTTATTTCTAGCTTCAGGTCATTAATAACTTCATTCATGAACTCGTCTATAAGGCTCTGGAGATAGCGCTTTATGTCTGGTGCGGTGTCCGCTATTGCCTGTTTCTCAGGATTGGGGGACGAGGGGCCTTTCTTGTTGCTCCCTCTTCCCATATTCTTTGTTCCTTATATATGCAAGCGTATATAGGAGGCCCAGCTTCCTTCCCTGTTGGCCACAGTCTGATTGAATTGTGCTGGCTAGGTGTTCCCACCCACTGTAGCGCACCAGGGAGTTAGGGACCAGGCAGCCTATGTGGGGCCCACCCCTCCAGGTCACCTTCAGGTTCTGGGACCTGGGCTGTGCTAGCCTACTGGGTCTCAGCCAGCAGCATCACATAGGCTATGCACTGCTCACCAGTCCCGCTTGAGAGGGGGATATGTGACCGATGTCACTACAGTGCCCTGTTCTGGTAAATCTGCCCGGTCCCAGAATGTCCTCTGTTGGAGCTTCCTAGATTGTGGAAGAATCCCAGTTTCTCTCACTCCCCATAGGTCGATGCACGGCTCCCCACCCGTCCAGCTCTGAACTCCGTTCACCAATTCCCATTCTCGGAGCTTTTGCGCATCTGTCTCCCTGCCGAGCCGATTCAGATGCAGCCACGGCAGCAGGAAACCCAAATCATGGTTTCCAATGGCGTGGGCTCTAGCTTCCATGCTGAGGCTTTATCTGTTCCTGTTATAGCACCAGGATTGCATTCCCAGTTGGTTTCTCTCAGCCCAGTTCGTTCTTGGGTCAGCAGGGCATATCTCCTCTCTTGCTTAGGATTCCTCACTCGGCACCATTCCTGGATTCTAAGCTGGGTCTTTCAGAGAGCCTCCGTAGCTGCTGCTATCTGTCCACCATGTTCTCCCAGAAGTCCACATTCACTGATTTAGATACTAACAAATATTTTTCAAATTCTCTGAGGATAAATCAGAACTTGAATATGGCAATTAAGGTACACATTTTAGTTGTAACTGGTAGGAGAAAAAGGGTCACAATTGGTTTTGAGATACACATTGGGAAGTAAGAGGCAGAGTTAGAGCTTAAGGGAAAAGCTAAGGCATTAAATGGGATGAAAAACAAGAAGGGAGTGGCCTATTACTAGCCTTCTCTATTTTGTAACTTTGCTAATAGTTTGCCTTTCATGTGGGATAGAAAACCTGTAAATAAATTTTTATTAGGTTAAGTTAGGAGTGTAAAATTCCATTAAAAAGCATATCCTGTTATGTTTAAACTGAGATGAAGAAAAGTGCATTTTCCTGTCAAAGACTTGATTATTCTTGCTGCTGCTTTTGTCTTTTAACATGGGTTATGTTGAAAAGTTCAGGATCTAATAAATTCTTGAAATGTCACTTTAGGGAATGTCAGTGCCAAGTAATTCAGAGGCATAATTACCTCAAATATCTCCATCAGAGTGATAAAACTCTCAACAACATTGTCTTTTCTGCTTCTCTTTACCTCTGATATTCCTTTGAATACAAGTTAGAGCACTGACATTGCACACAGATTTTAAGGGCACTGATGAATATTTTAATAGGAACTCATATTGTTTCTAAAACTCAAGATTGCACAACAGATTTTCTTTTGAGAGAATTCATTCTTGTATTTTACATTCACAGAGAAGGCTCAGAATTGCTTCTTTTTACGTGAATTTCAGGAGATGAGACAAAATATTGAGCTAAAATATTATTTTAAGAGTTTTATTTATAGTGTAGTGTTGTGTTTGTGGACAACAAAAAGGAAGCTTGAAGACACAGAAACATGTGAAATATGCAAATGATTTTTCATCCTACAGTGCAGTCAGAATTTTGTGAAATTGGGAATCATGGTAGAGAAAGAAGAGAAATAAAATGTTTATGTATATTGCTGTTGGCTAAGTGTGAAACAGGCATTCAAGTATTTCATTAACAACATGGCACGGCCTGTAGGGATGTTGCACTCATAATGAGATAATCAGAGCTGGTAAGAAACTGTCAACAATACTGTAATGTTCTTTTCCCAGACGCTTAGATTGGCTTGAAAATATACACTGGTAGAAATTTACACTACACATAAGTAAAAGGTATGTTTAAAAATATATAGTGTATATTTCAAAATTATGCTTTCTGAATACTAGGCTACAATCACAATTTAGTAATTTATTTTTCAAGAAAACTTTGCTTGTGTAATCGATTTTATCTAATAATGATTTCTTTCTGTATAACTGTGCCTAAATGTGCTCTCGATTTGGAAGGACTAAGCTTTACAGCAGTAACCATTCATTTTGGTACTTATATGATGCCCGAATAATAATTGTTGGACTTGTTTAGATTTGTTATCAAAGTTATACATTCCTGAAGTGCTATTTGTTGTCATTTGTATTCTAATTTTGTTCATGTAGTACCTGGGAGAATGAACCCTTGGGAACACTATGCATTATGGCTAGTAAGAGACATTTATGACTCATTTGCTTCTATAGTTTCTATGAGAAAGAGCTCATCGTGCAGAAAAAGCAGGATAGTTCAAAGTATGAATCCATGGGAAAATCTCCAGGGTCTTCATTACTTGTGTTGTTTGTAACCACATTCCACTTGCTGACAGATTAACACCAGTGTTCTTAGAATGATATTCTCAAGGATATTTTTCATCTACCTTAAAATATTAAGCATTTAAAAGAATTAGTCAGAATATAAACATTCAGTGGTTCCTATATGAATGATACAAAAGACAGGTAAACTTTCACTAATTAAAGAACAAGAAGTTTTAAAATTTGAAATAGAGAATATAAATGGGAGAGAACATAATAGAATATGTTGTGAATAGATATTTGCCTGAAATTGAAGAATTTCATACAGAATAAAAATCAGAATGTGTAGAAAAGACAGAATTAGGGTGTACAAAAGAGTGACTGTTAATCAAAGTAACTTGTTTTATCAAATATACAGTGAAGGATCATGGAATATCATCAGTAATTTTCTTCCTTTCAGAGAGAAAGTGTTTTAGCATTCTAACATCTTTTATTTAATATGGAATATAGGCAGTTATTTAGAAGTGAAGTAGCTATTTAACTATTAACAGTAAAATTTATGGTAAATACAGCATTGAATTTCCTTCATGTGAACTCTTACATGAAGAATAAAATTCATTGATATTTCTACTCAGTATTTTGAGATGATAATATATATGTCATTTAGAATTTAGGTATTAATGCTCATCATTACCATTACTATTATCAAATTTCAACAGTATTAAAAAGGGACAATTATATGTACAGTGTGGCAAAGTAGAACCTGGCATGCTTGATATATTTTTAAAAAATTTATTTAAAGAGAAAAAACAGAAAAAAGGGATTGAAATAATATATAATTTCAAAAAAATAAACAATAAGAAATCACTAGTTGATAAATTACATATTGTCCACTTATAAATAGTTGCTCAAGTTACAAAAGTAAAGCATACAAATTGGACATTCAAACAGCAAGACTGCAAACATTTCTGTTCAACTATCCAACAAAAACTTAGTAATATGATTATCAGTCCTACACACTTGAACATACATACAGTTGTAACGGTCAGAGCACTTTCTTTTCCTCTCTTTTTTGAAAGTGTTTTGGCCCAGGCCAGACACTGTAGCTGGAAAAGCCTCAGCCATAGCTAAGGAGCTCCTATGTCCCCCATCCCTGGGAATTTACCTATGGTGGCAAACAAAGACCTATGGGCTACCTGTGCATCCCTAATGCCTCTCAGGCACTACCCCTAACCTAAGCTACATGTATGCCCCCACTCCACGTGTTCCACAGAGAGATTGCTGACCCTGGGGAGAGATGCCACACCCCAGGGGATCAGGGGTGTCTCTCCCCACATTCTCAAAATAAAGGTCATTTATATTTCATACTTCTTATCTTTTCAGCTGCTGCTGGTCCCCCACAGTTCTATCATATGGTTCCCTGACCAGGACAGCAGATATGAGACTCCTGGGACTTTCCAGTTTGAGTCCCCTGCTGATGAGGATCAGAACTGGACTGCATCCTGCATTAATTCCTCACTTCTACATTCAGGAGCTGTAAACTTGTCACTGCCAGTTCGTAAACAACACTGACCCAATTTATCATAGGTGAGCAACGCCCCAGAGATTGCCACTGGGCCAGGCCCAGGCGGGTTTTCTCCCCCTTTCCGTAGGTTCACATAAAGCTCTCATGTACTTAGTTAGCCCAAGGCAGGGTCTTTCTGGGCAACCTGTGTCCACACTCAGAGACTCTCATGTTCTTTGGGTTTGGATGGCCCAAGGCAGAGTTTTCCTGGGCCAGCCCACACTGGGAGACTCTCACATCCTTCAGAGCTTTTTAAGTTCTCATGGGCAGAGTTGTTACTTAACCCACGTGAAATCCACTTGTATATATTGGTGACGGCCAATTATTTTGGAACCATATAGTGACCGATTGGTCTGGAGTGGAAAGTGACAACTTTGAACTTGGCAGATCATGGTCCGTTGCCTCATCTGGCTGTAGCTCCATGGGCTTAGACCCCACACCAGGTTTTTATCTTGGGTACCACTTCCTTTTCCCCACCCAAAAAAAAAAACCCATACCTATCTATGGCTTATCACACTGATGACAAGTTTACAAAACTCTCTATGTTAAGCCTTTAAGCCTTTGTTTTGGGAATATGTATCCTTTCCCACTCCTCCAGGATCCCTCCCCCTCCCCACACTTAAATAGATAATAGTGTCTTTCCTTGCTGCCTTTCAGAGCTTTCTCAGCATCCTTTTGTTTCCTCACAGCCTCCTCCCCCCTTCCACCCCACCGTGTATGCCGAGCCATTCCCTGCTGAGATGAGAAATGAGCCCAGTGTTGATAGATATGTGTGGGTACTTTGGGCTCTCGAGCGCTCCAGCACAAGCAGTGTTAAGACACATGTGTGGGGCTTCTTTAAGCTGCTTTAGGCTTTCACACTGCCCCCCCACTCTGTGTGAAATCTCAGCTCTCATTTGGTGCTCCAGGTCCACGCAGGTTCAGCTTTAACACCATGGCCTAATCCGCGCATCCTGCGAGCAGTATTAGCTCCATGTGGAGGCTCAGCTCTGTGCTGGTTGGCTACTGGCCACACCTCCAGGAGCAGCCCCAGCTTCATGCTTTGTCCCAACTCTGCCTCCCAGAGCTGCCACTGTGGGCCTGCTGCCACCAAAAGCCCGCTGCTGCTGGCACTGCCTCCACCTTGCATGTTTCTGGGGGCAGTCCCAGCCCCACCCAGCATGCTACATCCTGATGCTCAACCCGTCTTTACTCTGCATGCCCCACCCCACACTGGGCATGCTCTGCCAGCATGCCAGAACAGAAACACAGGCACTGATAGAAAGCAGCTTGGCCGCTTGGCTCAGAGATGCTATTTTTTTTTTTTTTACATTTTTAAACCATTTAATCAGGGTTAAATAATTCAGCATTAAACAAGACTTTGGCTAATAAATGGAGAAAGTGGCCACCTGGTAGTTTTACCAGCCTTTTTTATCAGTCAGAGCCTTCAGCAATCTCCTAAATGTTTAACAACTAAAATCAAGAGGTATTTAGACGTGTTTTTCAATTCCTTTTTGCTATAAACCACCAGTAATGTTCTATACTATATTAAAATTAAGAGGTATAAATTCCTTTTGCTGTAAACCACTAGTGATGTTCTATGTTATAAATTCCTTTTGCTTGGAACCACTAGCTCTTTTCCAAAACAAGGAAGGTGGTGAAAACACATTAAATGATTCAATATATTTTAGGCTACTAAAAAAAATCATTTCAAGGGTTTTGTTTAAAGTTTTAATGTTGTCTGAGAAGTGAGAGGAAAGCTGATTGACTGGTAGGAGGGGCAAAGAAAGTGCTTTTGTCTTCAAATAAAAATGTCTGACTGTGCCAGAATGTGAAAGAAGATAGGAAAAGATCAACTTGAGGGTATGTAGTAAGTTGTAGAAAGCTCAAGAGGATGTAAATTTTATTTGTCTTGATTTATAGTACTGCAAATAACAGGTTTTAAAAGAAGTAAATGTGTTCAGAATTTGCCAGTATTAGATCAGTTTTGGTAGATTTATTCTTAAGATTGGTGAACATTTACTGCAAAATGCTTCCATTAAAATGAGATTATACTCCAAAAGGGGGAGGGCAGACTGAAGTCTTTTTTGTTAAGTATGTAATTTCAGTAAAACAATGGCCTGCTATGTGGCACCCTGGATAAAAAGCAGTGTTCCATCCAGATAAAGCCTGCTCTCTGATCTGGAATGTCAAAATCATTTTTACATTACAGGCTGCTCAAAGAGAGTAGCAGGGCCAGCACTGCACCAGAATCCAAATTTAAACCTTTTTCCAGCCTATTTGCATTTCTAAATTCATAAATACCCTTTGATTATATTTAACTCCTGCATACTTACTTAATTCTACAGATACCTTCTACTGTAGTCCAGATCCCACAACAAAAAGGCAAAACTTGACCTTCAAACCTCATAGAGACCTTAATATGGCTTTTCATGTTTTCAACAACAGAGATAACACTAACACTTGTGACACTTGGAGTTCTGAGATGGGTAAAATGACACAAGGTGGAGCTGCCTATGGCCCCGCCCCCATGGACCATGCCTTAAATGCAGCAGAAGACATTGGGCAAGAGAGTGCCCCATCCTGGTATTCTTTGAGACCTTACTCCAGGGCTATTGGACTGTACTAACCACCAGAAAGTGGGTAAGCCATCCTAACTTCTAGCCCTCACAGGAAATGACAGCACTGCCAGACATTTGCTGCCAAAGACTGACAGGGCTCAGGGCCAATGACAGCCCCCTTTAAGGTGTCTGTCTCAGAGTCCAAGTCCCTATAAAAGTCTCAGGAAAGACATTCTCTATATTTGTGAATATAAAGGTCATATATACAGAGTTCTTCCTGAATTTTCAGGCTGCTATATTAAGTCCTCAATCTCTATGACAGGGTATTGGTGGTCAACTTATGCCATCTATAAATGGGGCCTATTTCGTGCAGTTCCCCGTCCTAAATTTTAAAATACCTTTTATTCCCTTGTGTTTATACAGGCTGACTTAGACACACTGAGGCCTCAACAGCTTCCACCTGTTATCGCTAGCAAACCTCTCCTCAGTGATATAAGACAACCCACTTCCTTTCTTATTCACTAATTTCTCAGGCAACCATGGTCAAGGGTGACAGATACATTTTGTCTTCTCACTTTGTTTATACTTTTTCAGGATATATAAAAGCCTTTTCCACAACCAGGGAGACTGCTGATATACTTGCTAACTTCCTGTTACAGCAAATCATTCCAAGGACTACAACCAGGTTCCAGCCACCTATACCTGATATTCTTGGCTATCCCAACAGTGGTCAGAGTTGCTAGACTGTCATTCTGGTTTCACATCACTCAGGCCCTAGATCTAACCATCCTGTTGCTTACTCATCTCTGCCTTACCAAGGCCTCACAGCCATGACTCTCAGGCTGTCATGTTTTGTTATCCAATTTGGTTTCTAATTTCTTATTCTTTTTACAGCAGGACTCTTAACAGTATTTCCTAAAGATTGCAATGTCATGCATACCTGAGACAATCCTTACCTACCTAAACTTTTAACTTTTACCCTTTCAGATGGGAGAGTAATCACCTATTATAACTTTACTCCTCGTAACCCCACATTTAATTTTCAGAATTCTACCTCACCGTGACAATGATGCTACTTCAATGTCTTCCTGATATAATGACATGTCTAAATCAAAGGCACCTTTCCTTCTACATCACCTGGGTCCTTAAATATTACAGTGCCATCCCTCCTCACAACATCTTGTCTCTTAGTTTTTCCAGTCTAACACACATGTATTCACCAGTGAAGTTGTCCTGGCTAAAACACCTGGCACCAGCTTCTACCTGGGCATCAACCATTATCCTGCTGACTCCCCTAGACCCCAGTACAGTGTCCTCTGCTAGCAGGAATCAGTTAAAGAGAGAAATCATCACCCTTTTTCATAATAATAATAATCATAGGATGGGATATGAAAGAGTTTTGGCCCAGGCCGGACACTGTAGCTAGGGAAGCCTCAGCTGGAGCCAAGGAGCTTCTATCTCCCCCACCCCTAGGAATTTACCTATGGTGCCTAACAAAGACCAATGGGCTACCTGTGCATCCCTAATGCCCCCTTAGGTTCCATCCTAAACCGAGGCTACTTATGTGCCTCACTCCTTGTGTTCCATGGAGAAATCGCCAACCCCAGGGGGAGATGACACGCCGCAGGGGATCGGGGTGTCTCTTCCCACAAAGGTCATTTATATTTCATACTTCTTATCTTTTCAGCCACAGCTGGTCCCCCACAGTTTTATCATTTTTTAAAATAGCAACTACACATTTTGACTTTTATTACTCCTACATTTCTTATTACTTTTTAAACTAGAGACACAATGTGATATCTATCAATATGATTCTTATTCATTTCACTAATGAGGATAGTCTCAAGTTGTCTCCATTTACATATGAAGGCCTCAAGATCATACACTTTTATTGCTGAGTAATATTCCATTGTATAAAAATACCACATCTTTTTCATCCACTCTGTGGTTGATGGGCATTTTGGTTGTTTTCAAGATTTAGCTATTACAAATTATGCTGTTATGAACATGGGTGCACATATATCACTGTGATATGACCTTTTTAGGATTTTGGGGCAAATATCCAGGAGGGAATACATGACTTGAATGGACTTACCAATCCTAGTCTTCTGAGAAATCTCCATAGTGATTTCCATAGTGGCTACACCAGTCTAAACTCCAACCAACAGTGGAGCAGAGTTCCTTTTTTCCAGCATACATGCCAACGTTAGTGATCAGTTGATTTCTTGATGACAGCTGTTCTTTCCAGAATGAAATGAAATCTCAGTGCTGCTTTAATTTGCATTTTTCAAATGACCAGTGATGGTGAATATTTCTTCATGTATCCATTTGCCATATCTTCAACTAAGAACTGTGTTCATCTAAGATGCCCAATTTTGGAGAGGGTTTTTTAATTTGGGGGGCTTGATGTTTTTCAATTCTTTATATGTTCTAGATGTAAGTGTTTTGACTGAGTGGTTGCTGGCTAAAATGCTTTCCCATTTTGTGATTTGTCCCCCTCTGGTGGTGATATCTTTGAAGTGCAGAAACTTTTCAATAATATGAGATCCTAATCCAGCCCATGGATCAATCCATGGGGTGTACCTGGAGGGGGAACGGGGATGAAATAGAGCCAAGGGGGAGACAAAGAGAGAATGAGACAAGACGAGGAGTCCAATCAAGTCTCATTTATTCAGGAAGTGGTTGCATCTTTTATGGGCCAAGGGCAGGCTGATGGGACAGGAAGAGGCTATGGGGATGAATACAACAGGGTCATCGTCACGTCCGGGTCTGTGACATAAGCAGGAGAGGATTATGTTAATGTAGGCAGACGAATTATGTGCCCATAGGATAGAGAGATGGGGAGGCCGCAATGAGGCAGCTGCACTGCTCCCTACATTTCCTCCCTTTCTATATTATTTAATCAGGAATATGGCAAGCCCTGTGAGGACAGAGCCTGTCTTAGGTCAAGGAACCTCATTACATGAACCCAACCAGGCCTTACCCATCATGGGGTTGCAGGACAGCTGTTGGTCCTGTGCCTGTCTTAGGCAGCCAGTGGTGTAATCATGCATGTCCTAGTTGCCCATCCCTGGCTGCCTGTCCATTGCCCCATGGCAGTTAGGCCACATCATCATATGGGCCACTGGTGGGAATTCCTTCCCAGTAGGTTTGTTGATCTGCCATCTCCAGCTGGTGATAGTGTACCTGAGTGGGCTTTGCCATAAACATGTCTATCTGGTTATTAATGAGCGTCATAATCCTCTGAAAAATACAAGGACCTACAGAAAGGAGAAGCAACAGGGCAGCTAGAGCACCCAAAAGGGGCACTAGGTAAGGGAAAAGTCCCCCCCCCCCACATCAAGGAGAAGGGGTTAGTGGCCATTTATTGTCATCACTGTTGAAGTTGTTCTTCTATTTCTTGGAGTTTGTGTCACATAACACTGGGCTGATTGACATAGAAGCAACATTTTTCCACAATCTATTTGGTTCCTCCAGACTGAAAAGAGCCTCCTCCGCAGTCAAAGTGGTTTCTGTGCATGGCTGTTAGCAGTTGTAGTCTATTTGGTGGAGGTCTAAATCCATCATGGGTGTGGTATGGTCTGAGGAGAAGACTGAGTAGGCAGCATAAGGCTCCAAGGAGTTGTGTCATCTGTAAAACAGCACAGGGGTTTGTGCCTCAGGAAATGACATTATTCCTGGGCATCGCATGGGGTCTTTGAAGAACTTTCTATTTGTTTTACAACGTGCTCAGGTAGCCTTCTAGCCTCTCTGTCTTGTTGGAAGTAAACACATACTGAGCCTCATCCCGAGAAAAGGACTGGATCAAGGCCGTTCCACATATTGGTTAGTGGGCCCCTCCAGAAAACAGACTCAAATCATGTTTGAGTTTGAGTATGACAAAATCGAGATGCCACAGAGCAGCCTGAAACATCCAGGGTCAGAAAATTTAAAATGAAGAGAGCATGTGAAAGGATATTTCTAGGGGACCCCCAAGTTGCGTACCATTTCCCTTTTATTTTGTCTATGGTGAGTTTAAGGGAATGGTGTGCATGATCAATAATGCCTTGTCTCTGAGGATTATAAGGTATACTGGTGGTGTGGAGGATATTAAGGCACTTGCAAAATTGGGCGAAGGAGGTACTGGTATAGCCAGGACCATTATCATTCTTGAGCTGTTGAGGACATCCCAGAACTGAGAAGGCTGACAGCATATGGGCTATAATGTGTATGGCAGCTTCTCCAGTCTGGAGAGTGGCGAAAATGAAGCTGCTGTATGTATCAACAATTACATGTATATATTTTAGGTTGCCGAACTCATTGAAATGAGTAACGTCCATTTGCCACAAGGCATTAGGGATGAAACGTTTAGAATTGACTCCCAGGTGTTGAACAGGCAAGTGAATAGCACAAGAAGGGCAATTTTTTGCTATCTGTCTGGCTTGTTCACAGGTAATTTTATGGAGGAGGCGGAGAGCCTGAGCATTGAGGTGGTGTAGCTGATGGGCCTGTTGGGCCTCAGACACCTTAGAGTCATCTGTAGGCTCAAAATGAGTCATAAAGACCTGTGATCATGTGGCAACATCAGCCAGATGATTTCCTTGGGCAAGGGGCCCAGGGAGGTTGGAATGGCCTCGCAGATGACCAATAAAGAACTTATGATGGCAAAGCAGTATGAAGTCTTATAATCGTTTGAACAAATTTGCAGCCATGGAAGCATGACAGATGGTAGCAATAGTCTCTAATAGTGGAACAGACTGAGTGAGGTAAGCACTGTCAGTATACAAACTAAAGGGTTGGTCAGGGTAAGCAGTAACGACTACAAGAATAGTCTGTAACTCTGCTAACTGGGAAGAGGAGGTGCCTGTCTGAAGGGTAAAAACATTGTCTTGGGATACATAAGTGGCCCTGCCAGAGGAGGAGCCATCAGTGAATAACACCGGGGCCTCAGGAAGAGGTTGTGAAGATGTGATCTTAGGGAATTTAAATGGGTGATGATTGGCAAAGTCAACCAGCTTATTTGGAGGGTAATGATTGTCGATAGTCCCTGAAAAGGAA
Organism: Cavia porcellus; assembly: GCF_034190915.1. Taxonomy (NCBI): domain Eukaryota; kingdom Metazoa; phylum Chordata; class Mammalia; order Rodentia; family Caviidae; genus Cavia; species Cavia porcellus. Next base: position 74,158,242 of record NW_026947486.1, read on the forward strand.
GCTAAGGCAATAGGCCACACTTCTGTAGTCTGAAGTAGCCAATCTACTTGGTCCTTTGTAAAAGGTTGAATGATAATGTCTGGTTCTTTGCCAAAATAACATTTTCCTTGCTTTCTACCCTGAATTATTAGGTCTGAGACAGCCTGGAAATAAGGCAGGAGTGTTCTTTTTGGGGAGACTGATAAATGGACCCACATGAGGGGAGCTTGTTGCCAGAACACCGCTGTGGGACAAAGCTTTGTATTGAAAATGAGAAATTGCAAAGGCTTACTGTAGTCCATAAAGGAAACAGTTTGTTAAGCAATAGCCTCTTCTACCTTATGGAGTGCCCTCCTAGCATCAGATGTTATCTCTTGGGGGAAGGTTTGATCTATGTCTCCCCGAAGCAGCTCATAAAGGGGCTGTAAATCATGTTTAGTTAGTTTTTAAAATGTTATGAGCCAATTAATGTCTCCCAGTAGTTTTTGGAAGTCATTAAGCATCTTGAGGCCATCAAGCCTCAGTTGGGGTTTTGGAGAGAGTATTTGAGTGCCTCATAATTGAAAACCCAAGTATGTATATGGATCAGTAAGCTGTAATTTATCAGGGGCTATTTCAAGTCCAGCCTCTTGTAAGGCAACCTGTAGTTCCTGGTAGCACCTTAGGGTTTGGATCTGGGCTTTTTTTGTTTCTCAGGTTTTAATTATGTTTTCAATTTCAATAGCTGGTATTGGTTAATGCAAAATTGCTACATTTTCTTGGTTGAGCTTTGGTAGTTCATATGTTTATAGAAATCTGTCCATTTCTCCTTTGTTTTCCACACTATGTGAGTAGAGGTTTTCAAAGTAGGTATTCATAATCTTTTGAATTTCAATGGGATCTATAGTAATATGCCCCCTTTTCAATCCTTAGTGCATGAATTTTTTGTTTCTTTTTCTTTATATGGTTAGGTAGAGGATTGTCAATATTGTTGATTCTCTCAAAAACCATCTTTTTGATTCATTAATTCTTTTATTTTTTTTTAAATTTCAATTACCTTGATTTCTTCTCTACTCTTTACGATTTGCTCTCTTCTATGATCTTTGGGCTTAACTTGCTCTTCTTTTTCAAAAAGCTTGAGAAGAAGCAGTAGGCTGTTTATTTTTGCTCATTCTATTTTCTTGATATGACAATTTATTGCTATATATTTCCCTTTTAAGACCACTTTCAGTGCATCCTACAGATCACTGTATGTTGTTTCTGCATTTTAATTGAATTGTAGGTATTGTTTTATTTCTTCTTTAATTTCATCTGTAGACCATTTGTTGCTCAGAAGGTTATTTAATTTCCTTGTATTTATGCAGGTTTTGTGATTGCTTTTGCCATTAATTCCCAATTTCAGTGTACAATGGTGAGATATTATGCATGGGATAATTTCAAAACCTTTGAATTTACTTCAAAATGTTTTAAGGGATAATACATGGTCAATTTTGGAGAACGTCCCATTCACAGCTCAGAAGAATGTGTATTTTGATGTAGCTGGGTGGAACACTTAGTAATCATTTACTAAGTCCAATTGCTCACGGGTTTTATTCAGTTATGTTATTTCTTTGTGGACTTTTTGTCTAGTTGATCTATCTCTTTGTGACAATGGGATGTTAAGGTCCCCTGTAACTATTGTGTTCTTGTGTATTTGGTTTTTCATGTCCATTAGTATCTGTTTTATACAGTTGGGTGTTCCTGTATTTGGTGCATATGTATTTATAATTGATATTTTTTCTCCTGAATTTTTCTACTAATGAGTATGTGGTGACAATCTTTATCTCTTTAAATCATTTTAGGTTTGAAGTTCATGTTTACTGCAAATACAATAGTTACCCCTGCTTTTTTCTTTTTTCTGGGTTCCTGTTGTATGGAGTACTGTTTTCCATCATTTGACTTTTAATCTATGAGTTTCTGCTTGGGTCAGATGTATTTCCTGTATACAGCATATTGTGGAATCATGTTTCTTGGTCCATTCTGTCAACCTATTTCTTTTGATAGTGAATTCAGTCCACTTACATTGGTAGATATCACTGATATGTTCTGGGTTGGGTTTGCCAGGTTATGTTCGCGATATTTGCTTTCTGCTTTTCCCCCTTATTTAAGTGCTTGTCCTATCTGGTGGTTTCTTTCTGTTTTTGTTTTGGGGGTTGTGGCCACTTTTTTCTGTCTAGTATGTCTTTCAATATTCTTTCTAGGGTTGGTTTCATGGATGCGAATTTCTTCAGTTGTTCTTTGTCGTAGAAGTATCTTGTTTCTCCATTAAATTTGAATGAAACTTTTTCTGGGTACATTAGTCTGGGTTGAAATTTTTTTCTTTCAGAGCTTGAAACACCTCACTCCGAGCTCATCTTGACTTGATGGTTTGTGTTGAAATCTGCTGTGATTCTAAGGGGCTTTCCTTGATAGGTGAGGTATGTCTTTTCTCTAACAGCTTTTAGTATTCTGTTTTTATGCTGTATGTCTGAGATCTTAATTATCATATGTCTTGGTGTAGATTTATGCTGGTTGTGACTGTTTGGTGTTCTATATGCCTCACTTTTCTGCATATCAGTTATTTCCCTGTGTTTTGGAAATTTTCTGCTATTACTTTTGTGAATTTTTTAGTTATGTAATTTGCATTGACTCCTGCATTTTTGCTGATGCCTATTGTTACTCTTGACATCGTCTTGAAGCTGCTGTGTTATCATTTCATGATCTTTGTTATTTTTAAAAGTTCTATCCTTACATGATCACTAACTACGATCCTGTCCTCAAGGTCTGAAAATCTATCCTCTGCTTCATTTAAATAATTTCCCCAACTTTGAATAGAATTTTTGTATCTTGGATGTCTCTTTGAGTTTGTTTCATGAATTCTGCTTGTTTTCTATATTGTTCATTCAAGGTTTCAATCAGTTTCCCATGATCCTGTATTTTTTTCCTCTATTTCTTCTTTAACTGTGCTTAGCAAATCCTTTTTTAAGGTTGTTATTTCTATCTTTACATGGAGAGTACTTCTAAATTGATTTCCTTTGTAGCCTCATGGAGTTTTTTTTTTTAATTTCACTTGCTATCTTTTCAAAAGTTTCTTGTATGTTATTTTGAAGTCCTCTATTTCAATGTTTCCTGTACTTGTTCCTGATGTGATAGATGTTTGAGATTGCATTTTGCTTTTTCATTTGACATTTCCCCCTTTCAAGTTAATATTTGGTCCTTCAATCCCACTAGTGTCAACTGTTGGTAGTGTGTGTCTTGGGGTCCTACTATAATATTGATGTTTGTCCAATTCCTGGGTTCCATGATGAAGAGGTAGGCAAGTTATCTGATTTCCCACTGCATGGCCTGCTGGGTTAATCCTATATTCTTCTTGGGTTGACAAGCCTAGTAGTATTGATGTAGGTCAACTTTTAGTTCCTGCTATTACTTTATCTTTACGTTATTCCACATTGCCAAATCTCCCTGTCTATAGTGTTTGTGTGGGCACTAATGTGTCCCTATTGTGTGCCTGTGTGTTTCATAAGCCCTTTTGATTTTCTTCAAATTAGGGGATTCCTTATTGGCACACTCCTCACCCTACCAGATGTTTTCAGTATGCTGAAAGGTGTCACACACACTCTTGTCAGACAACAAGGTCTTACAGTTAGTTGGAGGGAGCTTTACTACTGGCCACTGTACATCTCTATTTTAGTGGTATACTCACCACACTGACTGGAGCCTGCTGAGATCTTCTGTTTGGATGAGGCAGTTACTGAATCTCCCTTCAAGCTAGCTTGAAGTTAGCTGTAGTGGTTTAACTACAGTTAATCCACTGTAGTACAAGGCTCTGGAAGAAAGTGTGGCAACTGAAGATCAACAGCAGTATTAGGTCCAGGAGATAGGCAGTGTCCTTGAGGAGACAGCAGATGTCCTGGATCCAGGAGTCCATTGATCATAGGCCAAGGTCCCAAGCCAGTGTGGCTTTCCTCAGTGCTGGCAGGAATTGCACAGGAAGTGTGCTGCTGCATGGGCCAAGGTCTGAGGTGACATTTTCAATGTCCCAGGGTGGCGTGGCATTCCACTGTGTTGGGTAGAGTCACATAGAAAGTGCTCAGCTCTGCGAGCTTAGGTCCGAAGGCAGCACACATTCCCCAGGGCTGGTGGGAGATATGTAGGAAGCATGCACTTATTGGCCAAGTTCAGAGGGCAGCATGCATACCTCACAGCTGGCAAGAGTTGTGCAGGAAGCATGTGGTGGCATGGGCCAAGGTCTCCGGGTGGCAAGGCATTCCTCAGTGCCAGCTGGAGTTGTGCAGGGATCAGGCAGCTGGGTGGGCCTAGGTCCCAGGAGAACACATCTTCCCCAGGACCAGAGGGAGTCATGCAGAAAGCACGGGGTGGTGCAGGCCAAGTTTTCAGGGCATCATAGTGTTCTTAAGTGCTGCATGGAGTCATGCAGGAAGCATATTGCTTTGCAGGCCAAAATCTGTAGGCAGCACGCATTCTCCAGGCCATTTGGAGTCACACAGGAAGTGCACAGTGATGTGGGCCAAGGTCCTTGGGTGGTGTGGCATTCCTCAATGTTGGCTGTAGGCACACAGGAAGTATGCAGCTGTGTGGGTCTAGGTCCAAGGGCAGCACGTATTCTGCAGGGCCAGCAGGAGTCATGCAGGAAGCACACGGCAGCATAGGTCAAGGTCCCAGGGCAGCATTGTGTTCCTCAGTGCCAGCTGGAATCACAGAAGAAGCAAGTGGCTGTGCAGGCAAAGTTCCCCCATGTTTGATATTGATTGAAGATATCTCAAGTTAAATGATAAAACTGTGCTTCTTTTAGGTTTCCTTTGATCTTTTCTAAGAATTATCAGAGACTAATACTTGGTGAGATTTGAGCTCTTTGAGGGCAGAAACTATGTGATATATTCTCTACTCTTGCTGACATTTCACACATACTTATATTCCTGACATATATTTAAAACACAAAAATCACATATTCAGTAAAGGAGTGCATGAATGAATAATATTCTAGGACTTCTGCCATCATCCCCAATATAACTTCACTGTCTGTCTACTTTAGTTATTCACTAGGATTTCTACAATGTTATAACAAAAACTCATCTTCTGTTAAGATATAATAATTAATATAATATAACCTTTTATTCTGAATGGATTCTGGACAATAAAATGAGATATTAGTGGGAAAATTGATAATATTTGAACAAGATATTTAGACTATATAGTAAAACTATATCAATTTCATGATATGAATTATTTTACTTCAACAATACAAGATGTTAACATTTTCAAAATCTAAGTAAAGGTTACATAAGAATAATTTTTAATAACATTGGTGAAAACCTGAAATCATTTCATAATGAAATTTTTTATTTATTTATTTTTATTTTATTTTAAAAAGGCTAAAATTAAACAGAAAAAAAAACAGAACAAAGCAGATCGTAAGGAAACAATTTTAAGAAATACAGATTTCAAAACAAGGCCACTGGAGATCTGCACTGTCTATCATATTGTTTCTTGTTTCCTTCCAAATGGTTGTCCACATCTTCACACACAGTGAATGCATACTGAACATTATAGTACTGAACTAATCAGAACAGGATGATGAAGGATTTTTTAGGTCTTCAAGGCCAGACAATAGGGAAGTCAACAATGGCTGCCATCATGTCTCTTATTCTCTTCAAAATAGCTGTCCATATTTTAATGTATATTGAAATTAAACATGAGACTAGGCTAATATCACTCTGAATAGTGAATAATAGTATTGCTAGATTTTATATCATAATGCTACAGAATTAGCAGTGGGTGTCTTAGTGTCTCTTCTTCTTCAGATTATCTGTTCATTACATCGTGAATTATATAATCTGTTCCTATAAACTGTTTAGAAATCCTACACATGTGTGAATATCTACATTTATAACTATCTTTTCTGTATTATAGAGAAAAACAGATCAAAACAAGACAGCAAAACAAATTGTTAGAAACATATGAAATGAAAAAGACATATAAAACCACAATAGTATGTGATCTACAGATGTTACTATGCTATCTTGTTATTTTCAATAGAATCATCTACATCATCAGGCATAAAATAATTAAACATAGCATTACATAGGAATTTTAACAAAAACACAATTTTGGAGATGTTGTAGGACTTCAAAAGCAGTTAATAATCAAACTGGAATGGGTATCTTATTGTACCTTGTCATCTTCAGAGTAGTTGCCTGTACTTTTAGACTTGACATTATCAAAGCATACCAAATTCAAATAAAATTATTCAAGACAAAACAGTGGTCTAACAAACCAGATTCAAATAAGATCAGTCATAGTAAGACAATGCAATTAATACAGTTTAAGTTAATAGGAAATTAAGGATAACTACCATAGTATATCCTGCTATTTTTGGGATAGCTGTCTGTGCCCCCATATCTAGTATGAGTAGACAGACTGGAACAGAATAAAATCAAACTAAATAAAGTGATAAGGCTAATGTGGCTTTTAAATCCTGATAGACTATTAACAATGTCCTTTGCCTTCCTTTTATAGACGATTCCTCCCCTTTCCCTTTCTCAATGTGTTTTGTACATTTTGGTTCCCACTAACTCCTTTAGTTTTTAGATTAGGGGGGGGCAACCCCTTATCTATATGAATGGTACTGAACCTTTTTACCCCTGAGATGGATCTTGAGCTGTATTCCATTACTTGCTAAAGAATCAAGGTTTTCCTTCTCATAGTTGAGTAGTTCTCCACTGCACAAAAGTTTCATGACTTTCCTAACTACCTTCAGCTGCTGGATGAGTTGTCCCTATTTATCTCTGGTTCCCTGTCACATAGAGCATTGTCTTCTCATCTTTGACTTTCAGTTTATTAATACTCTTTCAGGTGAAGTATATTTTCTATTCAGAGCATCTTAATGGATCCTATCTCCTGATCTACTCTGCCTGTGTTTCTTTTTGTTAGTGTATCAAAACCATCTATATTACAGATTATAGCCAACCTTCTCTGCCTCATCTCTGTTTTTCTATTTTTCTGCTACTATTTGTCCACTTTTCTCCTTCATTTGAAAGTCTACCCCATTCATTGAGGCCTTTTCTGTCACTATTGCTGGAATCCTGCTATTTTTTTCTATCTCTCTCTACAAAGTGCTTCCGTATTTTTGGTAGGGTTGGATTAGTGGTCACCAACTCCCACAGTTCCTCCTTGTCATGGAAACTTCTTGCTTCTCCATTAATTTTGAGAGAGTTTTTCCAGGTACATCAATCTGGGTTGGAGGTTATTTTCTTTCAGGGCTTGGACTACTTCACTCCAAGCTCGTTTTGCTTTGATAGTTTGTGTTGAGAAGTATGTTGTGATTTTGATGGCTTTTCCTTTATAAGTCATCTGTTTCTTTTCACGGACCACTTTTAATATTCTGTTCTTGTGAATTTCTGGTATCTTGATTATTATATGTCTGGGTGTAGATCTGTTTTGATTTTAGTTGCTGGAGTTCTGTATGCCTCATTTATCTGGTTATCATTTCTTTTTCCTATGCTTGGGAAGCTTTCCTTAATTATTACTGTGAATAGACTTTATAATTCATTTCTGCTTACTCCTGTTTCTTCACTCATGTGTTTTCTTCTTAAATTATAGATCCTCCTGTGGTCTTCTAGCCTTTTTATTGCTATTTCCTGGTTCCTTGTTATTTTTAAGAGGTCTTTCTTTGATGATCACACATTGAAAATCCATCTTCAAGTTTTCAAAGGCTAACTTTAGTTTCTGTCAAGGCATTTCACCAGCTTTAAGTGGAAATTTTAATTTCATGGTAATTTATTTGAATCTGCTTCATGTTTTCTAGATTTTGTTTATATTCTTCATCAAAGGTTTTCTTCTTTTTCTGAGTTCCTCCCTTCTTTCATCTGTGTCTTTTTGAGAGGGGCTTAGCATTTCATTTATTAATCTTTTTATATCTTGCCTCACCTGGATTAGAATTTCAGTTTTAAGTCCATCTATGAGGTCATGAACGTATTTCATTATGTCTGCTGATGCTGTGGATGATATTGCCTGATTTCTGTCCTGGATTTCTTCTATATCTACCTCTCCTCGTATTATTTTCCCAGGGTCAGTGGCTGGAGGCTCTTCGTTATTTTTTTCTTTTTTCATGTTTCTGGTTTCTTTCAGATAGGTGCATGGTGGAGGTCTCAGACCCTCTCCATATTTCTTATGTTTTTTCTAAAGCATTCTGGCTGGGGACTTGCTGCCTTCTCCAGGTTACTGTTATCTGAGGTGCATGGAGGAGTAATACACGCTGGTCCCTCTCCTCTGAGCCAGACAACCAGCAAGTGCCTTCAGCACATTAGTCTGTGATGTGTGGATATCACAGTTTCGGGTCAGTTTTGTCCCTGGCTATTGGGAGCAGATGTGTGTCCCAGCCCAAGAAGATCCCACCAGTCCTCTCTGGGCCAAGGGCAGCTGACGGATTTCTGCATTTCTGAGTTCAGGCCTATCATGTCCAACTCCAATATGTCCTGCAGCCAGCCACACCCATCACAGGATCCAATATCCAGCACTCACCATGAATTAAAGCAGCTCTCCTACTTGGTTACACTTTATGCTGCACCACATCCTCCTGCAAAGGGCGCTGGATTCACAACTCCTGATTTCAGTGGCCGCAGCTTCAGTCCAACCGTGAATTGTCTGAATCCAGGGTGCACCCAGCACAACCTCAGATTGGTTACAGTAAGAGCGTCTGGTTCCAGCCTTTCATCCACGTTTTTCCTTCCTTCCTTTCTTTTCTTTTTCCTCAGTTTCTTCCTGGGTCATGAGAATCCCTCTCCTTTTGTCTGGTCTTCTCCGTGTTGTTAAATTCTAGCATCTAAGTTGTTTTTCTCAGAGAGGCTCTCTACCCTACTATCTATCAAGCTGCCATCTTCTTGGATTCCCATGAATTTTTTTAAAGTAAAATAAAAATAAATAAATAAATAAATAAATAAAAAACCACTTGCATGTTTAGGACTGTATTACTATTACATTATAGTATTTATTTCACCAGTCTGTTCTATATTGTTTATAACTTCTTCATGATCTTTGACAAATGGTCTGACAGTATTTTCTACATCAATTAGAATATGTTTTCATTATCTCATCACTTTGCATACTCAGCCCATAGAACTAAAGTTTACATTTCAATAATAATCAAAGCTTTTAAATGATATATTTGCACAGTTGCTGTAAGCAGCTAAACTTTTTATCTTTCGCCACTGACATTGTCATCCACAAAATTGAATCACGAATTTCCACCACTTTTTATGATGCTAAGAGCCACGAGAAGATTATTACATTTGTATGACAATATCTACCGCACATTTTCTTCAGTTATTGCACTTCTAAATGTTTTGCATTCCTTCTATCTACAATTTATTTCCAAGCACTTTGGATTAGTCTTTGAACAACATTTAATCCTGTCAACCAGACATAAACACAATTAACCTTAATGGACATAGTCTCTTAATGTGTAGAAAGAGGATACTTCATTACTGAAACTTTTCTAATGAGTTCAGTATCGAGTGCAACATATTTTTGCTCCAAATTTCTCATTTAATGAAATATCATGAGAATTTCCATTTATATTCAAGGAAATTATTTTTTTTCAATATATTTCATGACACAGTTGATGCTGAAATGAGAATATAGTCATTTCAGATTCTTTAACATAAGTCAATAGTAGCAGAATGGAACCAAAGAAAATATTAATTTTAAATTTACTAATATACTTTGCCAAATTTTCTTTTGATAATTTAAATAAATTTGCATTCTTCCTGGTAGTATAAAAACATGCTTATTACAGTTTAAATGTACTACCATCACTAATTTAAATTACAACTTTTCCAATTTAAAGAATGTACCATAGAAATAATTATAATAATGTTATAGATTTATTTTACCTTCCTTTAAAAATATGTCAACTGTTCATGGATTAATTATCTATCCTACTTTTCTCTCATTTTTCTTTTCTTTTTCATAAAATTGATTTTATCTCCATAATTTATTTGAATGATTCTATTTGTAAGATGAGTTGGTATTCACTTTTAATATATTTAATATATATTAATATAGAACAATTAGTATTGGCTAATATAGGGAAAATATACCTCTCCAAAATTACTATTTTCCTTTAAATTTGACTTGATGATTTTTAGCACATTTTTAATGTTTGCTTGCATTTAATATTTTATGTTTCCTTCTTTAACCTATATATGTGTCTAAAATTGATACTCATGAGTTCACATTACATAAAATGCATACTTGTATATTTATACTTACATACACAATTCTCAATACCTTTGACAAATCAGTAGTGGCAAACCTCTCTTACATGTTTTTTGTTATTGAAATCTCTAAAAGCCTGTCCATAACTAGTCTAGATGTATAAGGCTTCTATTTCCACTGAATTAAAGTATCACTCTATCATGAACCAAGGTTATAAATTTGTGAATATTTTTGTTTCATGAATGTTTTACATCTAGTCTTATGACATGAGCAGTCTATTTAATGCATTTTTGTACACTTTTAATATGTTACAGTGCCTGTATTACTCAATAAGTTGAAAAAGTTGAACAAATCTCCAAAGTCTACTTCTCCTTTTCAAAAAAATAAAGAAAAAATCGTTTATTTCTAATTACAATGCTTATTTGGAAAAATGTATCAGATATTGGACATAGTATCTCCTCTTTTAAGAAAGTGGTGCTATCCTTTTATTCTTACTTTACTTCATGTGATAACTTCCAGTAGATTTTATTGAGTTCAATTCTAATATTTCTAGTGATTCTGTTTTGAAAACTCAGTGATCTCTGAGAAACTCTTGAATTTTCCCTTTAACTGTTTTTATTGATGGAGATTAGATTTTCAGGCATACCAATTGGCTTTCACACTTCTATTAAACTCACACGATAAATTACTTTGATAAAATGTCTAATAAAATCTTCATCTTGAACTTACCTTATGTATTTGGAGTAAAACTCATTTTGATACAATAAAAGTTGTTTCAGTATAGATTTTTTAAACAGTTTTATTGAGGTATAATTTACATACATTAATTTCATTTTTTAGTGGTAGAATAATATGATTTTTAACAAATACACTGTTTTAGTTTCTTTTCTTTCATTGCTAGGACAAAATATGCTACACCAAAAATGAAGAAAAGTTTATTTAGCTCACTGTTTGTGGAGGTTTCAGTCCATAATCAGCTGGCTCCAAGGCAGGGATATCATGGCATCAAGCCAACACTTCAAGCTAGCAGTGAGCCAAAGCAGCCAGAGCACAAGATGGATAGAGCAATACTCTTTTCCTCTCTCATATTGTACATAGGCCACACCTCTTCCAAGGTGGGTGTATAACACAAAATCTCCTTGCCCTCCTTTTGCACAGGATGAGGATATTTACAAAGTAATAACACTGACTCTCTGCTGAATCACTAAAATATGTGACCTTCACAAATTGACACAATGAACATTTTAAAATGATAATGCCTTGTCCTCTACACCTCGGGATGTAGAGCTGCTGAACCTTTAGTTATGCCTCTAGACTTCTCAAATTGGTACACAGTATAAACCATAATATACACTCATCCATATAATCACCACTGAAATAAAATTATAGGAAATTTATTTCTTATCTAGAAGTTCTCTGTCATTTTTAATCACTTTCCTCTCCTATTGCCTGGCAACTATCTAACGCACAATTTCTTAGTAATTTTGCTTTTCACAGAGAAAAATATGAATGAAAATTACAATGAATGAGTTTTTCAGCCTGGTATTTTTCATGTACCATATGTTTGAATGGTTGTATAGAATGTAGTTTTTTTTTTTTTCAGAATGTCTTGTTTTGCTCAGTAATAGGGATTCTGGTTTTACATGTCATTTCATGTAATCTTAGATTCAACTCTTTTGTTGCACGGAAAGTTCCAAAATGGTTTTCATTTGATAAATGTCTAACAATTTTATTTATTAACAATTGATTTTAATTTGAATAATTTCTTGATTTAGCATTATAAATAAAGCAACTGCAAATGTTTATGCATAGCTTAATGCTTTTATTTGTCTTCTATTAATACTTTTAAGTTGAATCCTTAGGCATATATTAAATAAAAACTTCAATTTATTAGATATTTCCAAACTCCTAAAGTGCTTATAATTTTTTCCACCACAATGGGTGAGATTCCAGTTGCTTCACATCCTCATTAACACATTTGTAAAAGTTTCATTTTGGGGTAATAGGGCTTCATGGTTTTACATATCGTTCAATGTAATCTGAGATTAAACTCTGTTGTTGCATGAAAAGTTACAAAATTTTACAGACAAATAATATTCTAATAAATGGAATTACATCTTGTACAAGTATTTGTTCCCCAGAGGACATTTGAGTTCCTTCCATTTTTAACACTATTGATAACATTCACATACACTTTTTCTTTAATTTTTGATATATCTTCATTTCCTTTAGATTGACTTTTTTTTAAAGGAGATGTTCTTTTAAAAGCAGTTTTATAGCCAGATATGGTGATACACACTTGTAATCCAAGTACTCAGAAGACTGTGGCAGGAGGGTCACTGAGTTCGACACTAGCCTGGGCTACACAGTGAATTGATGACTGGCCTGAACATCATAGCAAGACCCTGTCTCAAATGAATAAATAAATGTAGCTTATTATTGTAGTGATATTGAACAAAAGTATACAGAGTTTCCCCATATATCTCATACTTCACAAATCCACAGCTTTCTGCCATCAACATTTCACATATTTATGGTACCTTTGTTTAAATTGATCAACTTACACTGATGCTTCATCACAAGCTTATAGTTTTCATTTAATGTATAAACTATGTATAAACTATGAGTTTAGACAAATTTATGAAGACATGAGGGATGCTATAATTTCACATTCAGCAGTTTAACTTCCTTTAAAATCTCTAGCTTCATGTATTCATTGTCAGCATTCTATCCCTAGCAACAATACGTTATTTTCTTTTTTTATTGTTTCCATAGTTTTATCCTACTAGAGTGTTACATAGTTTGAATCATATAGAATGTAGGCTCTTCAGAATGTCTTGTTTTATTCAGTAATAGGAATTCATGGTTTTATATGCTATTTCATGCAGTCATCTATATTTACTCTCATGGTGACACTTTTTTGGCCTTGCTATTTCTTCCAGTAAATTCACATTTCCATCTGATATAATGTTACCATAAATATATTGAATTTTCTTTATCATCTTTGTAGTTTAGGTATGCATGTGACAAAATCTATTTTAATTTATCTGAAAGTATTATTTCTCCTTCATAACTGAAAACTTTTTATCATTAAATATAGGATTTTTTATACATTGTTTTCATAGCACTTGAAGGATATCACACATACCACAGTTTTACAGTTTTCCACTGTATCTCCCAAGAATACAGCTTTTCTTTTGACTATTTTCACTATATTTCCTGGGATAGCCTTAAGATGTTCATTCTGTACTTGTATTTCAACATTTTAAGTATCTCTTTATTTCAAGCTTTAAAAGTCTGCAAATTGATCTATAACACTTCTTTATAAGTTTTGTTTTTGGAAAAGTTTCAAAAACCTCATCTGTCCTCATCTCTTCTTTCTATATGGATCTAAAAAACAAATATTACATTATTTTATACTGTACCAACCATCCATGTTCTGTTCATGCTCCTCTTCAATCACTTAGATAATTCCTAATATTATATCTTCAAATTCATTGGCTCACTATTTTACTCTACTGAGCAGAATTCTCACTTTATTTAGTCAGTTATTCAGTTCTAAAATTCTTATTTTGATTTATTTTTGTGATTTTTGCTCCACTGATATTGCTTACCTGCTTAATATGTCATAAACTGTAATTCCCTTAGACTTCAAATACATAAGTTATACTTCTAATATCTTTATTCACTAATTCCAACATTTTTCATCTTTTTGTTGTTTTATTGAATTTCTTGCTTTATTTGACATTTTTTCTTTTACTGTATTGCTTGTAAATTTTGGCATTCTATAGTGAAAATATGTGATGCATGTTAAAAAAATGTATTCAACCATGGCTCTTGGGGAAAAAAAAATCAGTTCTGGTCCACAAACAGTTCTGGTCCTCATAACTGTAAGGTTGCTTCTCCTCCAGGGATGACCAGATGAAATTCCTATTAAATTCTTCTCTGAGACTTGATTTTTTAGGATTCTCGAAACCTTTGCACAAATGAACTTTTGTGGTTACCCAAGTATTTAGCAATTTTTGCACACTGATTTTTAGACTCTCCTCTCTCCCTAAAATTTGTTTTGTTTCTGGGATTAGTCACCTTCATTATTCAGATCTTCTTCCTTCACTAAAGTCTTTCTGAAGTATATTTTTGTTTGTTTCTTTTTGAACTGGGGATTAAATTCACAACCTACTGCAGGCCAGGCAGACACTTATGCTGCTAAGCTAAATGCTCAACCCTCCCAAACATCTTAAGGTAGGAATAGTAATGTATTTTTCTACAGCATGCCACAGACTTGGTGCATTTAAGCAAAATTATGTAAAGTCTCAAATCTCATTAAGTGCAATCAATGTCTGTCAACAATTCTCTTCTATCTCTGCCTTCATTAGTTATTTTCCACTGTCCACAAATAGTTATATAGATCTTTTTTTCAGAAGAATTATTATGAATAAAGTATGATGCCACAAAGAGAAGCTGGATTATTTGTACATGTTTAAAATTTTCCTTCTTACATTTTTATTTCTAAATTTTATTTGCATATTTTTCAAGACCATTGGACTTTAATCACTTATACATTATTCATATTTTATTTCATTTATTTTTTTAAAATCTGAATCATATACATATTTTATTTTCAACAAACCTAGAGCTGTTCAGAATTTATTTCTGATGTTGTCTTGTTTCCTTGTGTGATTTATTAGATTGACTGTTACCTCTGAATTGTTGGAATTTGAGGGAAATTTTTGAAGCATGGGAAGGAGAGTAGTACCATATTTCCTTCTGAATTTCTATGAAAGCTTATCCTTATTAATTAGTTGTGACATGCCACTGCATGTTACTTTGTTTACATATGTGCTTAAATTAGGATTAACAGCAGACTGAAAAATCAAACTTATTCTGAATTAAAGCATATTGAATTTTATTCCTTACCAACTAAATGTGATTTTAAGAAAGATAATCCAAGTTTATTATGCACCTCTACAGAATTGTAAAATAGTTTAATTTTCTTTGTTTTATTTTTGTTTTCTATACCAGGAATTGAACTCAAGACCTTGCACTTGACAGGTACATGCACTGCTGTTGCGCTACATCCCCACTACCAGCCCACTCACTTTTTGTTGTAATGTAAAAATTTTTAGTCTAAATTTTCTCCATCATAGAGTGTATCAGTCAGGATTACTAGAGGATATAACACAAAATATACAAATGTGTAAGAAATTACAAGATTGGCTTGCACTGGTCAGCTACAAAGCCAGATGAAGCAGCATGCAAAATGTGGCTGCATGCTGCAGGGTGATGGGTCCAATCCAATGGATGGAGCTTACTTCTGTGTCCTTCACAAGTCTATATCAGGAAGCTGTTAGGCTTATGACTAAACACTGAAGAATCTACATTGAAAGGCTGAAGAGTCTACTATGAAATCTGAAGTGCCCCAGGCAGAAGATAAGCAGTCTATGTTAGAAGCAAGGAGATGATATCTAATGTAAATGAGAAGAATGGAGCTTCTCCAAAAAATGAGCAGTTCAGTACCTCTTTATTTGCCATTTGTATGCTGGCTTTCACCCTGGGGTTGGTGTAGCACTCACACTATCTGCATGCCCTCCTCTTGCATAAGCTGAGGATGGTATGAACTATGGAACCTGGCCCACTGCTGAATCCTGTAATTAAACTTTTGACTTTCTCAAATTGATACAATGGACAATATCCTAGAATGGACATGGCTTGTCCTCTATACACTAGTATGTAGAGCTGTTGAGTCACTTAAGCTTCTAGACTTCCCATATGAAGATAATGTAAAAACTATGACACATAGGACTGTTGCTTCACCTATAGTCATTTCACATGCATTCCAGCAGGTAGAGAGGAAGAAGAAATAAAGAAAATGAATGTTTCACCTGCTACATTAGTTTCATAAATGGTTTTAAAGACAGTTTTTATTTTAAGTGAATAAAGTGAACCAAACAAACCAAATCAGAACAGAAAAATACAAGTGATAAAGGTCTTCAAAACAAGACAATAGGAAAGCAACAATGGTTACCATAAAATATCTAATTTTCTTAAAAATAGCTTTGCATATCATCACACTCAATAAATTAAACAAAGCAAAACAGAACAAAACCAATCCAAATAAAAGAATGAAAACATTACAGGACCTCAAAGCAAGGTAATAGGAAATCAACAATGGCTATCATAATATCTCTTATTATCTTCAAGATAGCTATACTTCACACATAAAGAATTCAAATTATAGAAAACCAACAAAAACAAATCAAAAGAATGAAAGCATTACAGAAATTCAAAACAGGATAATAGGAAATCAACAATGGTTACCAAAATGTCTGTTGATTTCTTCAAAATAGCTGTCATACCTTCACACATAATAGAATGAATGAAAACAAAATCAATCAAAACAAAATAATGATAACATTGCAAGATTTCAAAACAAGATAATAGGAAGTCAACAATGGTTCCCATAGTACATCCCATTGTCATCAAAATAGTTTCCCATACTATCAGACACAATAAAATCTAGCAAAGCAAAACAGATTAAAACCAAACCTAACAAAATTATGAAAGTGATACAAGAAGTCAAAGCAAAATAATAGGAAATTAACAGTGGTTACCACTTCTTTTTAGGTGTTTCCTTTCCTATCACTTTCATAACATACATTGTGCTTTTTGGATACCACTAACTCTTGATTTTTATGCTAGGTAACTTGGTATTCAACCGTATGAATACAAACTATCTCACCGATGAGCACGATATACAGTAGCATCCATGTACATACAAAAGGCTTGAGATTATCCTCCTTTATAGCTAGGCATCTCTCCACTGTATGAAAATACCATATCTTTCCTACCCATGGTATAGTTGATGGGCAAGTTATTCTTGTTTTTTTCTGGTCTCCTGTTGCAAGGAACAGTTATTTTCTCTCCTTCAATTTTTAGTCTATATATGTGTTTCAGTCTATGAAAGTGTTCAGTCTATGAAATATTTCTTGTACACAGTATATTGATAAATAATGTTTCTTGATTCACTTTACCTGTGCTTCTTTTTCTTGGTGAGTTTAGGCCATTTGCATTAATAGCTACAATGAACATACATTAGTTTATCTCTGCCATGCTACTCTCCTGCTGTTGGCCCACCGCTTTTCCCTTTTATTCAATTGCCTGTCCTGTTTGCTGATCATCCTTTGCTGCTGTTTGTGGAACCATGATCATCATTATCTCTCTAGAACATCCTTTAGCCCTCTCTGCAGGATTGGTGTGGTGGTCATGAATTCCATCAGTTATTATCATGGAAGTATCTTATTTCGCCATCAATTTTGAGAGTCTTGCAGGGTGCATCAATCTGGTTTGGAAGTTGGTTTCTTTCAGGATTTGAAATACTTTATTCCAAACCACTCTTGACTTGATAGTTTATGTTGACAAGTCTGTCATGATTCTGAATGATTTTTCTTTATGGTTGATCAGTTTCTTTTCTCTAGCAGCTTTTAATATTTTGTTCTTGTACTGAACTTCTGGGATCTTGATTATTGTATTTCTGGATATAGACTGCCCTTGGATATGACTAGTTAGAATTCTATATGCCTCAGTTATCTGCATGCCTGATTGTATTCTCATGTTTGGGATGCTTTCTGCTATTGCTTCTGTAAAGTCTTTTAATTTTATTTAAGTTTACCCCTGCTTTTTCACTGACACCTATACGTTTGTGTGTGTGTGTGTGTGTGTGTGTGTGTGTGTGTGTGTGATCTTACACTCAGTGAATTGTTATTTCTTGGTTCCTTGTTACTTTTAATTTTTTTTTATTTTAAAGAGAATAAACCAAACCAAAACAAAACAAATCATAACAGCGAAATGCAAGCAACACAGAACTTCCAAATAAGACAAGACAGTAGCAAAGCATCTAACATAATGTCTCTTGTTTTCCTCAAAATAATTGACCATACCTTCACACACAATAATAGCAAACATAACAAAATACTATAAAGCCAATCAAAAGAATGAAAATATTACAGGACTTCAAAATTAGATAATAGGAAATGAACAACATTTATTATAACATCTCATTTTCTTCAAAAAAGTTGCCCATACCATCACATATAACAAAATCAAATAAAACACAACAAAATAGAACCAATCAAAACAAACTAATACAAACATGATAGGCTTCAAAGCAAGATGATACGAAATAAGCAGTGGCTACTACAATGTCTCATTTTCTTCAAAATAGCTGTTCATATCATCACACATTATAAAACCAAACAAAATGAAACAGAATATACCAATTAAACGAATGAAACCATTATAAGACTTCAAAACAAGATAATATTAAACATGGGTACCATAATATATGCCATTATGTTCAAAATAGCTGCCCATACCATCAGATAAGGTAAAATCTAACAAAACAAGACAGAACAAAGCCAAATCTAACAGCATTTTGAAAACAGTACAAAAGTTCAAGGCAATACAATAATAAATTAACAAAAATTACTATATTTCCCTTCCAGTATTTTTCCCCTTTCACTTTTACAATGACTGATTTGCTTTTTGGATCCCATTAACTCCTGTTTTTTATCCTAAGGTTCACTTTTATGAGTTCAAACTGTTGCAACCATGAATATTACCTCCAGCTGCGTACATTTACCTCAAGAGCCTCAAGATTATCCTACTTTATAGCTGGGTAGCTTTCCAGTCTATGAAAATGCCTTATCTTTCTTATCCATTCCATGTTGATGCGCAAATTATCTTTGCTTTTTTACTCCTGGTCTTCTGTTACATGGAAAAACTATTTTCTCTCCTTCATTTATCAGACTAGGAATTTCCTTTCCAGTTTAATGTGTTTCTTGCATACAGTATATTGATTCATCTTGTTTCTGGCTCCATTCTCTTTTTTTAAAAAGTTTCTGTAGGTCAAAAGAAATCTTCAGCATAGTGAAAAGAACACTCACAAATTGGGAAAAAAATCTTAGTGAACTGTCCCTCAGACAAAAGGACTTCTGTCTAAACATATAAAGAATTAAAAAAAAATCAGACCACTGAAATTCAAAGACCCAATCCAAAAATGGGCATCTGAGATGAATACACAGTTCTCAGATGAAGAAATACAAATGGCAAATAAATACATGAAAGAATGTTCATCATCATTAGTCATTAGAGAAATGCAAATTACAACCACACTGAGATTCCATCTCATTCCTGAAAGAATGGCCAGGATCCAATTAATAGCCTCTGCAATCATGGCTCATCTATACTACTATAATTCCAGTGATAAAAAAATCTCTTAGTCATCATTCTGAAGTTCATAGATGTTAATTTCAATGTATTCAATCTAATATTTACTCATGATTTTTTTTTGCTTATTTGATGGCTTAACATATTTTTAGTTTTCAGAGTCACACATTTTTCTGCCCTTCCTAATATTTTATATGACTCAGCTTAAAATGTTTAGTTTTGAGAACTTATGATAATTAGTGCACAGCTTTTATGTCTGTTTTTGATCAGAAGTGCTTTTAGTAGAGTAATACCTTGGTTCATAAATGATTCTATTTGCAAATAATTTTGCAAACAAAAGTATTGAGCAAAATTTTGCTTCCATTCATAAATTTCACATTGGGTAGCAAATACAACCATGGCCATCTTCTGCAAAGAATCACAAAAATAGCCATTTTCCCCAAATTATAAAACAAATTAAATTTATAAACAGATATACCACTTTATTTTGAGCCAAATTTCAGCTTCAGAATGACTCTTTGAGTTATCTACTTAATATACAAGAATATATTCAAATCATATTCATTTGAATTTTTTTTATTATTACATATGTATAATTAGATTTGTACTTTCCAGTACTTTTTCATATGTGTTTTTGGATTAAAGTTTCAGTCTCACCATTGGTGATCTAAGTCAATGTTCATTGGTGATTTCATTTTATAACCACTTTATTAAATTGTGCACTCAAGATAATACTATATATCTTATAATGAGTAACAACTTGGTATTCTACACTAGGAAAGTAATCACAGAAAGTGTAGCTCAGTCAAGGTAATACTTCAACAGGAAATATTAAATAGGAATACGCAAAGAAGTAATTTCAGTGTTCATTATCAATATGCAGAAATTTTAGGTGAGAAATTTTAGCGTGATTTAAAATTAGGAAATTTTAATTTTTCATATAACTTTACTTATATCTTTGTTTCTCACTAGCCTAATTGTGAAATTGCTTTTTCAGTTTAATTATGACTCTTTGATTGTCTTTTACCTAGATTCTGGAATCAAATATTCTCCTCCTAGTTATGGAACAGACATGCTGGGATGCTAAGTAGAACTTGGTGGTTAATATGTTTTCTTATAAATTATAACTGTAAAAACAGCATGCATAATTATCACTGGTCTGTGAATTTTTTCAGCAGTTTACTCTTTGCTGAAGAATGGTGTGGATGAAAAGACTATATATATATATATATATATATATATATATATATATAATCACCTGCAGAATCAGATATTCTAGAGCACAAATGGGCTCTCTGAGGGTTGAAGATTTAAAGGATCCAGTCAAATTTCAAAGAACTGAAGTTCATTGCAGTGTCCTATACAAAGTCAATATCAGGAATCTGAACGATCTGTGCTACAAGACTGAAGAGTCTGCAATGGAATCCAGGAGAAGAGTGTCCAATAAACGCAGATTGGAGCTCTTATGCAGAAACAGAAGCAAGCTTTCCTTTATACCTTTTTATTCCATTCAGGCTTTAAACCTATTAGTTGGTGCCATTCATACCTATGGTAGGTTGTCTATCTTGAGTAAATTTATTCAACCAGACCAACAACTATACTGAGTCAATAAGTTGGGTGTTTCTTCTTTAAGTTGGCACAATAGTTTACGGTCACACTCTGGTACTTCTTAAGAAACAATCTTCCTGCTTCACACAAATAGCAGTGGAAAAGAATAAAAAAGCAGTATAATATAAAACTATGCAAAAAGAAGGATAATATAAAACTATAAAAATGCAAAATTAACATATTTGTGGACTAAGAATACTTCAAAAGTACATAGCACAAAGAGCATGGTTGCATTTAACTGTCAGTCTCCAGGTACAGATAAAGACAGAGCTTGATAAGGGATCATCTCTCTTGATTATAGCAGGTTAAAAGTTTTCCATCTGATTTATAAATCTAGAAGAAAGTTCACTCTCTGAGACCAAATCTTAGGGAAATGTCTTGCTAATCATGAGAGAAGGCTGTTATTTCTAATCACTACTTACAGATAGTTATAAACATAAATGAATGATCAACCTCTTTGGCAAAATGCCTGCAGAAGCAGACACTGGATCACTAATGTTCTGTGTATTTTTTTTCAGTTAGGAGTGAAAGAAGAACCCTAGTCCAAGAGTACACAGTAAGAGATCAGAGCAACATGGCAAGAAAGCATATATTTCAATTAAAATTAGTCTGTAAAGCAGATTTAAACACTATGAAAGATACAAAATTGAAAGATTATTTTATTCAAGATAAAACTAAAGTAGGGTAACTGAAGAATTTAAAATAGAATAGATATGTTTTAAAAACCTGATAAATGAAACAACAAAATAAATCTTAAATGGTAAATAGTAAGGACAAAGACATAAGAAAATAGCCCAAAAAGTAAATCTCACTCTCTCTGTGTCTGTCTGCCTGTTTCTGTCTCTGTCACTGTCTGTCTGTAAATTTCTGTCTTTTTGTCTATCTCTCTGCATATTTGGCCATTGAAACAAAAATTTTATTTTATTTTATTTTATCTCTTCATCTTTAGCCACTGAAACAAAAATTTCAACAAATACAGTAAACCATTGAATCAATATTATTATAAAATATGTCAATGAATTAAAGATAACAGTGATAAATTTGCCAAGAATTTTGCACAAAAACCTAAAAGATAAAAATGAGAAAGTAAGTTAGATGAAGACTATTTATTAGAAAATTCCAAATAAATTTGTTAGGAGTCTTTGGTATACAGAATAGTTACAGAATGGGGAGATGAAATAATAGAGGAAAAACGAGCTAATTTTAAAAAATGAAAAAATATGACTGAGGACTGGAGATATAGTGCAGTAACATGAGCACTTGCCTGGTAAATGCATGATCCTGAGTCTGAATATATATATATATATATATGTGTGTGTGTGTGTGTGTGTGTGTGTGTGTGTGTGTGTGTAAAGATCAATGCCAAGGTATTAGAAAGAAAAATATATCATCTATAAAGGAAAGTTTTAATTTTTCCATGGACAAAAGCAATAATCAGTGGCATGATATCCACAAAATGATGAAAAATTACTGGTCACAAAATGTGTTGGTTAACATATATTTTCACACCAACCAAGACTATGACATTTTATTATCTCAAATACTTACTGAAAGACTTCTAAGTCTGAGTATTACAGATGAAATAGATTGACCACAAAATTAGAGAAACAAGGATGAGAGTTGATTAAAATATAAATATATTTGATTAATTATTGACATTTAAAAGTAACAATTGTTATGTGTGTGTGAGTATAAGAGCTTGTGCTTTTTGGTGTCTGTATTCCAGGTACTGAGACAGGAAATTTTCTTGAATCCAACAGTTTGATACCAGCCTGGTAACAGAGTAAAATCCTGAGAACAAGGAAAATAGAGAGAAAAGAAAGAAAAAAAAAGAAAGAGTTAAAGAGAAAGAAATAGAAAAGAAAGAAAAGAGAGAGATGGAAAAAGGGAAACTCTAGTCTAAACATAATGAAATAAGATTTGGGTGAATGTGGAAACAGTGTTTTGATATGAATGGTGAAGATTGCCTCAAATTTTGTATTATTTGGGAGAAATATATAAATAATGATTTCATATTTTATTAGAGGTTTTTCATTTTCTTATTTGTTCTTTATTTATGCCTGATAAAAATGGGATCCAGGGCCTTGTACATGATAGACCTGAGTTCTAGCAATGAGACACAGCTGTCAGAGAATTTTTCTTGTACCAGAGATAAAATTTAAGACTTTGCATTTTTCAAGCAAGCACTTATGCCATTGAGCTAAAAACCCAGCCCATAATAGACTCCCTGCTCCTGGCCATGCTTAGCGGAATCTGGAGTCCTAAGAAAGCAGGTGGGTGTCATCCATTCCAAAGGCTGAGCTTGAGTCAGCCTGCCACGCCCCCAGTGACCTTCTTTCAATCCAGGGAACTGGGTGGCCATAGTCCCAAGAGCTGAGGTCATAGAAGAGGATTTCCAACAGACCCTGGGGAAGCCTTGAAATAACACTTGAGACACAGAAATATAGGAAAATTACAAAACAACAGACAAATTACAATCTCAGACCTCCAGCTCATGCCCAGAAAACTTAGGAGCTATGAACACAGAAGAAAACATACACCATATACCTGAAATATCACACATAATAGCAACTGAAATAAAGAAGCAACTCAGGGAAGCTTTTAAGGAATTCAAACTAGAAATAACCTCCCAGGTAAAAGAAGAAATGATAAAAGAAATAAAGAAGATGCTGAACATATCTAAAGAAGACCAAATTAAAAAACTGAAGGAACTGAAAAAAGATAGAATCCCTGGGTGAGCAATATAAGAAACAAAGAGAATACATAAAGCAGATACAAAGGGATATGCAGGAAATAAAAAATTCCATTGAAAGCTATAAAAACCGCCTTGATGCAAGTGAAGATACAATTTCAGACCTCAAAGACAAGATTGTAGCTAGTGAGCAGGAAAGGAAAGATCTTTTCTTTTTTTCTTTTTTTTAATTTTATTTAAGGAGAAAAAGAAAAAAAAGCAGAAAAAGGGTTCAAGTTATATACAATTTCAGAAAAAAATAAACAGTAGGAAATCACTAGTTAATGGATTACATATTGTCATCTTAGTAATATTTGTTCAAGTTACAAAATTAAAACACATAAAGTGGACATTCAAACAGCGAGACTGCAAAGAGTTCTGTTCAATGATCCAACAAAACTCAGTAATATCATTTTCTATCTTATGCACTTAAATATACATGCAGTTATATCATTTAGAGCGCTTTCTTTTCCTCTCTTTTGTACAATGACTATTACACTTTTTGGGTTTTATTACTCCCACAGTTCTTATTACATTTTGGAAGAAAGTAAAACCAAATGTGACATAACAGAACATAGTTGGTCAAATCAAAAGGGTGGACATACTAGATAATGTAAAAACATAATATAAGGTAATCAACAATGGTTACCATAATGCCTCCCGCTATCTCCAATAGAATTGCCTATATCATCAGTTATAATAAAATTAAACAAAACAGTAAAGAATGAAACCAACAGAACCAAAACACTGGAGACATTACAGGTCTTCAAAAGTAGATAATAGTCAACCAGAATGGGCATCATAATGCATCCCACTATCTTCACAGCTGTTGCCTATACTTTCGAACCTGGTAGTATCAAGCAAAACAAAATAGAGGAACATCAGTCAAAACAAGATGGTGAGAGCAATACAGGGCTTCAAATCAAGTTAATAGAAAATGAAAGTGGGTTACTACAATATATCCTGCTATTTTTAAATATATGTTTCCCTTAATTAAAAGGATAAAAACAAAAAAGTAAATAACAAAAAGGAGATTGAGATAAAAGAGGGCATAACAACAAAACAGCACAGATCAACACATAACCATTTAAGCAAAATAGTGTTTTACCACAAGATAATCCCGACATAAAAGTAGTTACCATATTGTCTCTTTCCTTGACATCTTTGAGTATAACTTCATATACAGTAGTATCAAATATATCAAAACAATGTAAAACCATTCAAGAGAATGACAGTATTACAGGGTATTTAGAATCAACTAACAGAAAGTGAACAATGGTTTCTGTATAATCTCCTTGTCTATAAAAGTTTTTGTTTATACTATCACATATAATAAAATCCAATAAGATACAACATGTTAACACCTATGGAGACAGAAGAACAAAAGCTTGATGGGACTTCAAAGTAAGATGATATTAAATCAGTATTACCTATTATGACATCATTTTCTCCAAAATAGCTGTTCCTATCATCCAATCTTCTCTGCCTCATTTCTGTTGAGCTCTTTTTCTGTCATTAGTTGTCAGTTTGTCTTCTTCATTTTGTTTTCTGCTCCATTCATTGTGGCCTCTCTGCCACTATTTCTGGATTCTTCGTATTTTTCTTTTTTAGAATATCCAGCAGTATTCTCTGTCGGGTTGAATTAGTGGTTGCATATTCCCCTAGTTCCTCTTCATCCTGGAAGCACCTCGTTTTTCCATTGATTTCCAGGGATAGTTGTACAGTATATATCAATCTTGGATGGAGGTTATTATCTTTCAAAGCTTGAATTATTTCCCCCCACACTCTTCGTAATTTGATAGTTTGTGCCAAGAAGTCTGCTGTAATTCTGATGGGTGTTCCCTTGTAAGTGATCTGTTTCTTGTCTCTGCCAGTTTTTAATATTCTGTTCTTATATTGGATTTATAGAATTTTGATTATTATATGCATGGGTGTAGCTCTGTTTGGGTTGTAGGTGGCTGGGGTCCTGTATGCTTCATACATCTGAGTACCTTTACCTTTTGCTAAATTAGAAAAATTCTCCTGGATTATTTCTGCGAGTAGCTTTTGTAGTTCATTTGTTTGTGTCCCTATCTCTTCTTTTACATTCTTTATTCTTAAGATCCTCTTATCATCTTCTAGTCTTTGTATTATTGCTGTTTGTTTCTTTGTCATTTTTTTGTCCTTTTATCAGTACCAGGGATCGAACTCACGACTGCCTGCTTCCAAGGCAGGTGCTTATGCCACTGAGCTAAATCCCCAGCACCTTCTTTATTATTTTTAAGAAGTTTTTCATTTCATGCTCCCATATTTCAAATTTGCCCTGCAGTTAGGATAATCTATCCTTTGTTTCTTTCAAGCTGTTATGCCAGTTTTCAATAGAGCTTTTAGTTTCCTGGTAATCTCTTTGAACCAGCTTCACCTATTCTATGTGTTCTCTATTTTCTCCATCGAACAATTCTGCCCTTTTTTCTGTTCATCCATTCCACCATCTGTTTTTTCTTGGGTAGTGCTTAGCATTTCTCTAACTATTCTGCTTATGTCTTGCTTCAGGTCATTAATAACTTCATTCCTGAACTCATCTATGAGGATCTGGAGATAGCACTTTATGTCTATTGGTGCTGTGTGTGCTATTGCCTGTTTCTCAGGATTGGGGGCTGATGAGCCATTCTTGTTGCTCCTTCTTCCCTCATTCTTTGCTCCTTAAATACAAGCATATGTAGGAGGCCCAGCTTTCTTCCCTGTCGTCCACAGTCTGTTTGAATTGTGCC
The DNA here is from genome assembly GCF_034190915.1 of Cavia porcellus. Classification (NCBI taxonomy): domain Eukaryota; kingdom Metazoa; phylum Chordata; class Mammalia; order Rodentia; family Caviidae; genus Cavia; species Cavia porcellus. Next base: position 74,184,768 of record NW_026947486.1, read on the forward strand.
GGCTAGGTGCCCACCACAGTGCACCAGGGAGTTATGGACCAGGCAGCCTATGTGGGGCCTGCCCCTCCAGGTCAAGCTACCAAAGGCTTCACCACTAGGGTGCACCTCCAGCCACTGGGACCTGGGTTGTGTTAACCTACTGGGTCTGAGCCAGCAGCATCACATAGGCTAGGCACTGTTCACCAATCCTGCTCGAGAGGGGGATATGTGACTGAGGTCACTACAGTGCCCTGTTCTGGCAAGTCTTCCTGATCCCAGAACGTCTTCTGTTTGAGCCTCCTAGACTGTGAAAGAGTCCCAGTTTCCCTCACTCACCACAGGTTGATGCAAATCTCCCTGCCTGTCCCACTCTCAACTCTGTTCACCAATTCCCATTCTCAGAGCTTTCACGTGTCTCTCTCCCTGCCAAGCAGATTCAGATGCAGCAGTGGTCACAGGAAACCCAAATCACGTGTTCCAATGGTGCAGGCTCCAGCTTCCACAATGAGGTTTTATATGTTCCTGTTATAGCACCTGGATTGCATTCTCAGTTGGTTTCTCTCAGTCCAGTTCATTCTTGGGTCATCAGGGTATATCTCCTCTTGCTTAGGATTCCTCACTCCGCACCATTTCTGGATTCTAAGCTAGGTCTCTCAGAGAGGCTTGGTAGCTGCTGCTATCTATGCACCATGTTCTCCCGGAAGTCAGTTGCCTGTATTTCTAACTAACTCAGCTGCAATTCATGCCATGACACTGGAAGAGCAGAAAGATCTTTTAAAAATAACAAGGAATCAGGAAATCAACAATTTCAAGATGACACGAAGAAAAACAACATAAAATTTATAGGGATAAATGAAAAAGAATCAGACAACATAAAGGATATCAAGTGGATATTTAGAGAAGTAATACCTGAAAATTCCCAAAATATGAGAATAGAAAATGACATTTGGACTAGTGAAACATATAGAATTCCAAATAGTCATAACCAAAATAAAACTACACCCAGACATATAACAATCACCATCCCAGAAATCCAACATAAGTATAGAATATTGAAAACCTGTCAGAGAGAAAAGACAGATCACTTGTAAAGGAAAACCTATCAGAATCACAGCAGACTTCTCAGCACAAAAATAAAGTCAAGAAGAGCATAGAGTGAAGTATTTTAGATCCTAAAGCAAAATGATTTCCAATCTAGACTGATGTACTCTTCAAAAATTTCCTTCAATATTGATGGAGAAATAAGAGACTTCCGTGACCAAGAACAGCAGAAGAACTTCATGATCACCAAGACAATGCTGCAAAGAATATTGCAAGATAGTTTAGATACACTGAGGAAAAAACCACCAAGCAAAGCAGGCAATTAAAGAGAGCAGAAAGATAAAGAAGCAGCAGCAGAAAGATATCATGTCAACAATAAACCAATATACAACAGTTATAAGCATCAATGTAAGTGGTCTGAATGCACCAATTAAAAGAAACAGACTGGCAGAATGGATCAAGAAACAAAATCCAACCATGTGTTTCTGTCTACAAGAAACCCATATAACTCAAAAAGGTACTCACAGAGTGAAACTCAAAGGATGGAAATCTATACTTCATGCAAAAGAAATGCAAAAAAAGGGGGAGTAGCTATTCTGTTTGCAGACAATGTGAACTTTAAACCAAAAATTATCAGAAGAGATAAAGAAGGTCATTACATACTGTTTAGGGGAGAAATTCAAGAGGAAGACATAATGATCTTAAATATATATGCACCAAATTCCAGAGCACCCAGTTATATAAAACAATTATAAACAGAAATGTAAAACCAAATTACCAATAACACAATTGTAACAGGAGAACTTAACACACCATTGACACCAAGGGACAGATAAACCATATAGAAAATCAGCACAGAAATAACAGAACTAAATCACACCTGTGAATAAATGGACTTGATAGACATACACAGAGTCTTCCCTCTAACATCAGAATACACATTCTTCTCAGCAGAACATGGGTTATGCTCTAAAACAGAGCATATATTAGTTCAAAGATATATTAGTTCAAACATATATTAGTTCAAAGAATATATTGAAATAAATGCAAAAGAGTTGAAATTATTCCTTGCATGTTATCAGATCATAGCACTATGAAATTAGAAATTAATAATAAGAGACACTGCAAAAATCCCACAAACACATGGAAACTTAAAAACACATGTTTGAGAAATCAGAAGAAATTAAAGAAGAAATTAAACAATACCTACAAGTAAAAGAAAATACAAATACAACTTACCAGAACCTGTGGGATGCAATGAAAGCTGTCTTCAGAGGAAAATTTATTGCACTGAGTTCCCACAGCAGGAAAACAGAACAAATACAAATAAATAACCTGATGTTACATTTCAAACATCTAGAAAGAGAAGAGCAAGTCAAGCCAAAACCAAAATAAGAGAGGAAATAATAAAAATCAGAGCAGAAATCAATGCAACAGAGACTAAGAAAACAATCCAATGAATCAATGAATCAAAGAGTTGTTTCTTTGAAATAACTAAAATTGATAAGCCCAAGCATACCTAAATAAAAAAGAGAAGAAAATCTCAAATTCATGCAATAAGAAATGAAAAAGGTGAAATCACTACAGACTCTATACAAATACAGAAGATCATCAACACCTATTTTGAAACTGTCTATTCTCAAAGGTTTGATAACAAAAAAAGAAATAGACAGATTCCTAGAAAAATATAAAGTACCAAAGCTAGCTCAAGAAGATGTAAAACTGCTAAATAACCCAATTTCTATTAATGAAACTGAAAATGAAATTAAGTCCTTACCTACAAAGAAGAGCCAAGGCCCAGAAGGATTCACTGCAGAATTCTACAAGAAATACAAGGAAGACTTAATGCCAACACTCCTCAAACTCTTCAATGAAAGTGAAAGGGAAGCAATCCTTCCCAAGTTATCCTGGAAGCAAATATTACTCTAGTATCAAAACCCTAGAAAGACCCAACTAAAAAAGAGAACTATAGACAAATCTCCCTAATGAACACAGATGCAAAAATCCTCAATAAAATATTGGCAAATAGGATGCAGCAAATCATTAGAAGGTTATACACCATGACCAACTGGGTTTCATTCCAGGTATGCAGGCATAAATCAATATATGTAATGTACCATATCAATTAAGCCAAAAGTAAGAATATATGATCATTTCTATAGATGCAGATAAAGCTTTTGATAAGGTCCAACATTCATTTACAATAAGAACTTTACAAAAATTGGAATAGATGGTTTTTACCTCAATGTAATAAAGGCCATCTAGGACAAACCAACAGCCAGTATCACAGTAAATGGCCAAAATTTGAAGGCATTTACTTAAAAATCAGGCACAAGACAAGGATGTCCCTTATCACTACTCCTATTTAATATAGTACTGAAAATACTAGCCAGAGCAATTAGATAAGAGAAAGAAATTAAAAGGCATAAAGATAGGAAAATAAGAATTTAAATAATCATTGTTTGCAGATTACATGATACTCTGTATAGAAGACTCCCCACAACTGTTAGACGTAATAAATAGATTCAACAATGTAGCAGGATACAAAATCAATACTCAAAAATCAATAGCATTCCTATACACTAACAACCAAATCACTAATAGAAAAATAAGAGAAGCCACACCCATTAAACTAGCAACCAATAAAAGTGAAATATTTAGGAATTACTCTCACGAAAGAAGTGAAAAACTTATACAAGGAAAATTATAATACACTGAAAAAAGAAATGGAAGACAATCTCATAAAATAGAAAGATTTCCCTTGCTCGTGGATAGGAAGAATAAATAATGTGAAAATGGCCATTGTCACAAATCTTTATACAGACTCAATGCAATATCAATAAAAATACCATCAGTATATCTCATAGATCAAGAAAAATCACTTCTAAAATTCATCTGAAGTGAAAGAGACCTGTAAAGCAAAGAAATTTTAAAGTGGCAAGGCAAGGCAGGAGGCATCACAATCCCTGACTTGAAGTTATACTACAAAACAACTGTAGTAAAATCAACATGGTACTGGAATCAAAACAGAGCCAAATATCAATGGAATAGATTAGAAGATCCAACCACAACTACAAATACTCACAACCACTTATTCTTTGATAAAGGGGCCAAACATATTCACTGGAAGAACAACAGTCTCTTTAATAAATGGTGTTAGAAAAATTGGCTCTCCATATGCTGAAAACTAAAACTAGAACCATGCCTATCAACATGCATTAAATTAAAACCTAATGGATCAAAGATCTGAATGCTAAAACACAAACACTAAATCTATTGGAAGACAAATTGAGTAGAAAGCTTGAAGACATAGGGGTAGGTAGAGAATTCATGAACAGGACTCAAACCACATGATAAATACTTCCCAGAATCAATAACTGGGATCACCTCTTATTAAAGTTTTCTGCACATCAAAAGAAATCTCCAGCATAGTGAAAAGAAAACCCACAAACTGTGAAAAATTTTAATGAACTGTCCCTCAGCCAAAGGACTTCTGTCTGAAACATATAAAGAATTAAAAAGTATCAGTCCCTCAAAATTCAAAGATCCAATCCAAAAATGAGCATCTGAGATGCGTATATAATTGTCATAGTAAGAAATACCAATGGCAAATAAATACATGAAAAAAGTTTATCATCATTAATCATTAGAGAAATGCAAACTACAGCCACCCTTATATTTCATCTCACTCCTGAAAGAATGGTCAGGAAAGAAAACCACCAACCACAAATGCTGGAAAGGCTGTGGGGAAAATGAACTCTCCTGCACTGTTCGTGGGAGTGTAGACTGGTGCAAGCATTGTAGTGGTCAGTCTGGAAATTTCTCAAATGTTGGGATTGGAAATCCCATTTATTCCAGCTTTCCACTTCTAGGCATATTCCCAGAAGAATTGAAAGCATGATACCTCAGTGATATGTATGCACCCATGTTTATAGCAGCACAATTTGTAATAGCCAGATCTTGGAAACAACCTAAGTGTACATCAACTGAGGAATGGATAAAAAAGTTGTGATAGTTTTATACAGTGGAGTCTTACTCAGCTATTAAGAAGGATCACATTGAGATATTTATAAATATATGGGCACAGCTTGAGACCATTCTCATAAGTGAAATAAATCAAATTCACATGTATGAATAATGAATTGTTTCCCTAGTGTAAGAAGTGATAACAATACATAAAAGTATGTCATAGTCATGATTCCCCATTATATGGCTTTGAAGCCTTATAAAGTTTTCACTCATTAATTGGAATTATTTTATTCTGGGCTCTTTGATTTTATTGTCTGTGGTGATATGAACAGCTATTTTGAAGAAAACAAGACATCACAATAGCAAGTGCTGATTTAATATCATTTTGTTTGTAAGTTTCATCAGACTGTTGTTCTTCTGTCTCCATTGCTTTTGTCATGCTGTGTCTTAGTGGATTTTATTATATGTGATAGTATAAACAAAATTTTTTATAGGCAAATAGATAATATAGAAACCATTGTTCATTTTCTGTTAGCTGGTTCTAAATACCCTGTAATACTTTCATCCTCTTGAATGGTTTCACAGTGTCTTGATAGTTTGATGCTATAGTATAGGAAGTTGTACTCAAATATTTCAAGGAAAGAGACACTATGCTAACTACTATTAAGTCAGGTTATCTTGTGGTGAAACACTATGTTTCTCAAATTGTTCTGTTCTGACCTGTATTGTTATATTGTTATATCCTCTTTTATCTCAATATCCCCATTATTTAAATTTATTTTTTATTATTTTTCAATTAAGGGAAATTTTTTTAAGAATTAGGAGGATATATTACAGTAATTTTTGGATTTCCTATTAACTTTATTTGAAGCTCTGTGTTGCTCTCACCATCTTGTTTTGACTGATTTTACTTATTCTGCTATGTTTGATAGTATCAAGTTTGAGGATATAGGCAACTACTTTGAAGGCAATAAGATTCACTATGATACCCATTCTGGTTTAACTATTATCTTCTTTTGAAGTCCTGTAATGTCTCCAATGTTTTAGTTTTATTGGTTTCATTCTGCACTCTTTTGTTCAATTTTATTACACCTGATGATACAGGCAATTCTTCTTATGGTAGCAAGACGTATTATTTTAACCATTGTTGATTACCTTGTATTCTGTTTTTACATCATGTACTATGTCCATTGTTTGTTTTTATTAACTCTGCTTTGTTTTGTCACATTGGGTTTTATTCTCTTCCAAACAGTAGTAATAAGAACTGTGGGAGTAATAAAACCCAAAATGTGTAATTGGTACTGTAAAAAAGAGAGGAAAAGAATGTGCTCTAAAGGATACAACTGCGAGTGTGTTTAGATGTGTATGATAGATGGCCATATTACTAATTTTAGTTGAATCTTTGAACACAACTGTTTGAAGTCTCACTGTTTGAATGTTCACTATGCATGCTTTAATTTTGTAACTTGAACAACTATTTCTGAGATGACAATATGTAATCTATTAACTAGTGGCTTCTTACTGATTATTTTTTTGAAATTCTGTATTACTTGTACCCTTTTACTGTTTTTTTTTTTTCTTTAAATAAAATTAAAAAAATAAACACTGGGCCCAGCTGTCAGAGTAATTTAAAAATAAGAATTCATCTTAAATTTGCCAGTAATACAAAAATAACTTTTAGAAATCATAGTTCTCAAATTTGGACCAAAAATATAATGAGTATAGTAAACATTATCCATTCACCAGAAGGTAAAGTATAAACAGAATAAGTTACACACAGCACAAAGTGGCATGAACAATTGAAAATATAGTAATCAAAATTAATATAAATACATTAAACTAACTTATTAAAAGATGTATTTTCAGATTGGTATATATGCATATAAATACAAACAAAAACTTTTTATATGCTGTTTGAAACAAACACATCTAAAATAATCTAATAAAGGAAGTTTTCAATTTTCTGAAGAGAAAGGTGATACAGCCTTTTGAATTTAACTCAAGATCACAATGGAAAAAGAAAGCAATATTGATAGAAGATCATTAAAACAAAAACAAGTAATAATAAATTAAAAATCAAATTAGACATATAATGAAATATATAAACTTTATATATCTGAGGCAAATATTTAAACAAAGAGAATTTTGTAATACAATAAATTTAGGGCCAGTGATTTAGCTCAGCAACATAAGTGCTGGATTGCTAAACACAAGGACATGAGCTGGATCCTCAGTACCGAAAAAACAAAATAAAACATAAAGTCAGTGAAGCATTTAATAATATGCTATTTTTAACTATGTTAAACAGGAAAAATTCTCAAGGGTTGACGTGCACACTAAACAAGACAGCTTTGTTATTGTGTATAGAAATGTTCAATTTAGGGCAATGGTTGTAGTCCTCAATTACAGTTCCAATACCAGTACTGAAAAAAATAGTTGAAGTTAGTAATTACATTAGTTTCAGAACATGGACGTATTTAAAATTTGAGCATGCCTAGAAGAAAGTTGAAATAATTTTATTAGAACCTGTTTGTAGTACATGTTTACTATCCTTGTGTGGGGTTGATATGAGTATATATCTTAATTAAATTTTTCATTTCCTTTCCCTTCTCCCTTTTCTCTTCCCACATCTATTTGTATCCTTCCCATTTGAGGGACATCCATTGTATCTCTCTGCTTTTCATTATGTATCTTTTATTTTGCTCTTTATTTATAATCAAGCTTTTTCTGATATAAGAGACAATGAGATTTGCAACTTTGTGTAAACAACAAAAATGCACAAGTCATTCTCTTTTATCACAAAACTGTAATAGAAATTAACAATAAGGTATGTGTGGGACAATGAAACTAAAAATGCTCCATTTAAATAAATGCATAAATAAAACAGAGGAGAAAACTAGAAGCTGAAGCATTTACAACTCCGTTGTCTTATAAAATCTAAACTTAAGCAATTTGTGTTTAGCTAAATAAGCATTTACTATGAAATTCCAACAACAAATAAATTTATTGAGCCCTAAAGTACAAAAATAACTTTCATTAATTTAGCTTAATGAATCTCAAGGACATAGTGTCAATAAACCAAATGAACTGAATTTATCTACATTGAAAATATGAAATTTAAATTTTAAATAGCAACAAAATATAAGAAAACGTTTTTTTAAAATATAAGAAAAATTCAAGAAAAACTTTGTTTCAATTTTAAAGAAATATGTAAGCCCTAACAGCGATTAACTGGTGAGATCTACCTTTTTTGTAAAGGGGAAAGCTCAGCATGATAAAGACATATTTATATTTGTCACAAATATACACTGTAATACAGTGAAATTTTATTTTAAATCTGTTTTTTTAATAATTAAAAGTTTGAGGCTCAAGTTCATATGGCATTTTCCAAGAATTAGAAATTTCAAATTTTTCTCACTTCTGAAAGAGAAAAGCTAGATCTTATATTTTGTTATAGATTATTTTTTATAAATCTACAGCGATTAACAAAGTTATTCGAGGAATCAAGGAATGAACTAATGGAGTCAAATTGATGACACAGAAATATAGACATGAGTATATGAAAAGTATATGAACATTGTTAATCACAAATAAAAAATGATTAAGTAAATATGAAAAAATGTATTTATATATAAAAACAATTATATTGTTAAATTACGTCTGTAAAAAATACAAGTCTGTTAGAAATTTTATTGCATTTTTTTTGGTTTAAAAAAGAGAGAAGTCAGAAAAGAAAACCAAAAAGCAAAAGGCATAAACAACAGCAATAAACTCAAAATAATATCAATAGAGGTCAACAAAATGGAACAAAAGAAATTTAACACTGGTTGCTATATTGCATATTTGTCCCTCTTTTTTCAAATAAACAAAAGAAAATTAAAGCAAATAGAAAAACAGAAAATAAGTGTAGAACAATACCAAATTCAAAGAAATTATTATTATAGAAGCGCTAGTTGATACATTACTCATTGTGGTCTTAAAAAATAGTACTCAATGTCCCAAAATTAAAATATAAATAGTGGCTAGACAATCACTGACAGCACAAATCCTTCTGTTCAATGTTCTAAAAGAAATTCAGTAATATAGTCATCTAACTTACACACTATACATACCGTTATACTCTTTCCTTCTCTTTCAACTTCACAGTATCCATCATAATTTGGATCCCATTATTCTGTCAGTTTTTTTATTTAAAGAGAAAAACAGATAAAAAGTGTAGAAACAGTACAGAATTTCAGAAAAATAAACAGTAATAAATCACCAGTCGATAAGTTACATACCGTCATCTTAGAAATAGTTTCTTGAGTTACAAAATTAAAGCATACAAAGTGATAGTCAAACAATGACACTCCAAACACTTGTGCTCAATGATCCAACAACTTAGTAATATGGTTAACAGTCCTACACACTTGCTTTTTATCTTAAAGAGGGTAAGATTAAACATAGCAAAACAGAACAAAACTGTTATAGAGAAACAATTTAAAGACACACAGATTTCAAAGCAAGTCCACTAGAGATCTTCACTGTCTATCTTATTGTCTCTAGGTTTCTTCCAAATAGTTGTCCTCATCTTCACATACATTGAATATATACTGGACATTATAGAACTAATAGGATCATTACAGGAAGATGAAGGCTTTTTATGTCTTCAAGACCTGATTTTGGGGAAGTCAATAATGTCTAACAAAATATTTCTCAGTCTCTTCATAGTAGCTGTGTTTATCTTTACATATGCTGAAATTGAATTTAAGAGACTAGACTAATATTACTCTGGACAGTGAATGATAGTATTGCTAGGTTTCATATCATAATGCTACAGAATTAGCACTGGGTTTCTTAGTGCCTTTTCTTCAGAGCACTCATTCATTACATCATGTATTATATAATCTGTTCCCATAAACTGTTTAGAGATTCTTCCCATGTGTGACTCTCTACATGTATTAATCTCTCTTTTCTGTATTATAGGGAAAAAACACATCAAAACAAGACAACAAAATAAATTCCTAGAAAAACATGAAATGAAAATGAAATGTAGGACCACAATTTTAGGTGATCTACAGTAGTTACTATGTTTTCTCTTATTATTTTCAAAAGAATTGTCCACATCATCAGGCATAATATAATTGAACATAACATTACATAGCTATTTTATTAAAGACACATCTTTGAAGATATTGTAGGACTTGAAAGCAGTTAATAATCAAAACCAGAATGGATATCATTCATAACTTGTCATCTTCAGAGTAGTTGCCTTTACTCTTAGACTTGATACTATCAAGCATACCAAATTCGAATAAAATCAGTCAAGGCAAAACAGCGGTCTAACAAACCAGCTTCAAATAAGATCAGTCATAGTAAGACAATGTAAGTAATACAGGGTTTCAGTTTAAGTTAATAGGAAATTAAGGATAGTTACCATTGTATAACCTGCTATTTTGGGGTTAGCTGTCTCTGCCCTCAAATCTAATATGAGTAGAAAGACCATAACAAAATATAATCAAACTAAACAGATAAGTCTAATGTGACTTTTAAATTCTGATATGCTACTAACAAGGTCTTTTGCCTTCTTTTTTAGACAATACCTCCCATTTCCCTTTCTCAGGGTGATTTGTGTATTTTGGATCCCACTAGCTCCTTTAGTTTTTAGATTAGGGGGCCAACCTGTTATCTGAGTGTTGCTAAACCTTTTTGCCCCTGAGCTTGATCTTGAGCTGTATGCCTTTACTTACTAAAGTCACAAAGTTTACTTTTTTCTAGCTGTGTAGTTCTACACTGCCCAAAAGTGTCATAGCTTTCCAGTCTATCTGCAGCTGCTGGATGAGTTATCCCTATTTCTTTCATGTTTCCTGTCACATATAGCATTGTTTTCCCATCTTTGACGCTCAGTTTATTAACCCTCTTTCAGGTTGAGTGTATCTCCTACTCAGAGCATCTTGATGTATCCTGCCTCTAGTCTACTCTTCCTGTGTTTCTTTTTTTGGTTAGTGTATCAGGGCTATCTAAATTAAAGATTATAGCTTACTGTCTCTGCCTCATTTCTGCCATTTTATTCTTCTGTCATTATTGGTCCCCTTTACTCCTTCATTTCACTGTCTGCCCTGTTCACTGAGGACTCACTGTCACTGTTGGTGGAATTCTGGTACTTTTTCCTCTCTCTCTCTGGAATGTCCTTCAGTACTTTTTGTAGGATTGAGTTGGTGGCCATGAACTCCCACAGTTCCTCCTTGTCTTGGAAATATCTTATTTCTCCATTAATTTTGAGAGAGAGTTTTCCTGGGTACATCAGTCTTGGTTGCAAATTATTTTCTTTCAGGGCTTGGAATATTTCCCACCAGGCTCTTCTCGATTTGAGAGTTTGTGTTGATAAGTCTGTTGTTATTTTGATAACTTTTCCATTGTAGGTAATCAGCTTCTTTTCTCTGGCTGCTTTTAATATTCTGTTCTTGTGATGGATTTCTGGAATCTTGATGATTATATGTCTGGGTGTAGATCTGTTTTGCTTGTAGGTGGCTGTAGGCCTCTTTTATCTGGATATCATTTCATTTTCCTATATTTGGGAAATTTTCCTTAATTATATCTGTGAATATTCTTTGTAGCTCATTTGTAGTTATTACTGTTTCTTCCCTCACATTTTTTATTCTTAAGTTATAAATCCTCTTGTCATCTTCTAGCCTTTGTATTGTTTCTTCCTGGTTCCTTGTTATTTTTAAGAGATCTTTCTTTCATGATTGTACAGCATAAATTTCTCTTCAAGTTTCAAAAGGCTAACTTTAGTTTCTGTCAAGGCATTTTGCCAGCTTTCAAAAGTGTTTTTAGTTTCCTAATAGTCTCTTTGGATCTGTTTCATGTATTCTAGATTTTGTTTATATTCTTCATGAAAGGTTTCTCTTCCTTTTTGAGTTCCTGTGTTCTTCCACCTGTGTTCTCATGGGAAGGGCTTATCATTTTATTAATTAATCTTTTTATATCTTGCCTAACTTGGATCAGAAGTACAGTTTTGAATTCGTCTATGAGGTCATGAAGGTATTTCTTTATGTCTGCTGATGCTGTGTCTAATATTGCATGATTACTGCACTGGTTCTCTTCTGTATTTATCTCTCCTAGGCTTCTTTTTCCAGGGTCAGTGGCTTTAGGTTTTTTTTTTTTTTAATTTCTATCTCTTGTCATATTTCTGGTTTCTTTCAGATAAGCTTGTCCAGGGGGTATGTGGCCCTCTCCGTATTGCTTAGGGTCTTTCTGAAGTGTGCTTACTGGGGTTTTGCTACCCTCCCCAAGTTGCCATTACCTGAGATATCTTAAACTCCCTCCCAGGGACTCAGGATGGTTCAGGGACACTCACCCCAGGCCACCCAGTCCAGAGTTCAGGGCACAGGCAGGCAGGCCCAATTCCCGGAAGCTGGTCAATCATGGCAAGAAACCAGAAAGTTCTGGTTCTGTATTTTTGATGTTTGCCTGAAGAGGTATTTTCAGAAGCAGCTTCTCTGGTCTCTGTTCACAGTAGCAGCTCTATGGGGCTCCAGTAGCACAGGCCTGGCAGTGGCGAAGACACACTCACCCACCCAGGGTCCTTGCGGACACTCCAGCAGCAGGGGCCCACTCAGCGCTGGTGCCATGGTCTCGGGTCCTAGTGCGAGTGGCAGTGTGAAGGTAGGGATTCATCACAGAAGGTCTGGTCCCCTGCCTGTGGTGCTGCTACATGCCCTTATCCTCGCACCCTCTGGGATGCTCCCCGAATGCAGGAAGGAGTTGGCAGGGGTGGCAGGGGCAGTGGCAGAAGTGGTGGCAGCTCCATTGGGCTCTGGTCATGCAGGTCTGGCAGCAGTGAAGACACACTTGCCTCCCTGGGGACCTTAGAGGTGCTTCGTGGTGGGGGCCTGCTCATCTCTGATGCTGTGGGCTCAGGTCCTCACTTAAGTAGCAAGTGCGAAGGTGGCAATGTGTCTCTGCAATATGGTCTCAAGCCTGTGGGGCCACCACTCACCCTCTTCCTTGCGTCCTCCTGGATGCGGCTCAGATATGGGGAAGCAGCGGTGGTGGTGGCAGTGGCGGGGGCAGCCGATAAGCACTGAGTCGTTTCACTCCCCCAGCCTCTGTTGAGCCCCTGGTGACAGAGTCATGGGTGGCAGCTGGTGGCAGTGGCACAGGGATGGCCTGTCTCACTAGCAGCCCAGAGGCACTCAGGGCTGTGCAGTGGTGCAGACAGCCAGGAGTATATGTGTGATTCGTTTTTCTCACCTTATTTTCTTCTTGGTATGAGAGAATTCCTCTCCCTCTGTTCGTTGGCTCCCCATGTTGTATTATGTTGAGTTCTAAGTTGACTATCTCATGGAGCCACTGTAGCTGGCTGTTATCTCTTTTATTACTTTTTTCACTAGAGAGACAATGTGATATTTGCTCATGTGAGTCTTCTTTATTTCACTAATGAGGATATTTTCAAATTGCCTCCATTTACATATAAAGGCCTCAAGATCATCATTTTATATAGTCAAGTAGTATTCCATTATATAAAAATACCACATATTTTTCATCCACTCTGCAGTTGATTGACATTTTGGTTGTTTCCAAGTTTTAGCTGTCACAAATTGTTCTTCTATGCAAAAAGGTGCACATATATCTCTGTGAAATGATCCTTTCAATTTTTCTGGGAAAATGTCCAGGAGGGGAATAGATGAATTGAATGGAACTTCCAATCCTAGTTGTTTGAGGAATTTGCATACTGATTTCCACAGTGGTTGCACCAGTCTGCATTCCCTCCAATAGTGGAGAAGTGTTGCTGTTTTCCCGCATCCTTGCCAACATTTGTTATCAGTTGTTTCCTTGATGATAGCCATTCTTTTTGGGGTGAAATGAAATCTCAATGCTATTTAATTTTCATTTTTTGAATGACCAGTGATGGTGAATATATCTTCATGTATTTATTTTCCATTTGTATATCTTCACCTGAGAACTGTGTGTTCATTTCAAATGCCCATTTTTGGAAAGGGTCTTTGAATTTCAGGGGCTTGATGTTTTTGAGTTCTTTACACGTTTACATATCTATATGTTTACAATGTAAGTCATTTATCTGAGGGATTTTTAGCTAAAACTCTCTCCAATTAAGTGGGTTTTCTTTTCACTTTGTTGGTGATCTCTTTGAAGTGTAAAACTTTTTAGTAATATGAGATCCCAGTTGTTGATTTTTTAAAGTATTTCCTTGCAGTTTGTGTTTTATTCATGACTTCTCTCTCTACCCCTATGTCTCCAAGGTTTTTAAATACTTTGTCTTCCAATGTATATTTAGATCCTTGATCTATTTTGACATTAGTTTAGTGTATGGGGGTAGGCATGGATCTATTTTCAGTCTTTGGTATGTGGAATGCCAATTTTTCCAATATCAGTTATTAAAGAGGCTATCTTTTTTGCAGTGAACATGTTTAACCCCGTTGTGAAATATCAGGTGGCTGGATATCTTAGTAGCAGTGTTTGCATCTTCTAATCTGTTCCATTTACCCTCAGGTCTATTTCTTTGCCAGTACTGTGCTGATTTTGTTACTGTGGATTTGAAGTATAGTTTCAAGTCAGGAATTGATATGCCTCTTATCTTACATTTGTTGTTCAGAGTCACCTTTGCCATTCTAGGTTTCTTCCATTTCCAGATGAATTTTAGGAATATTTTTTCTAGATCTGTAAGGTATGTTAATGGTATTTTTGATTGGGATTGCATTGAATCTCTGTAACAATTTTGGGAGTGTGACCAATTTCACAATATTGGTTCTTCCTGAGAGCAAAGAATAATCTTCCGTTTTTAAAATATCCTTTCGAAACTCCTTTTTTAGAGTAGTTTAATGTTTAGCATATAGATCTTTTACATTCTTTGTTAGATTGATTACTAAGGATCTGATTATTTTAGCTGCCATCATGGATGTTAATATTTCCATAATTACTTTCAGTGAGTTTTTTTTTTCTGTGTACAGGAATGCTATTGATTTTTGAGTGTTAACTTTGTATCCAGCTACAGTACTGAATTTGTTTATTATTTCTAGTAGTGTTTAATGGAGTTTTGGGGGTCTTCTATGTAGAGTATCATGCCATTTGCAAATAATATTAACTTCCTCTTTTCCTATTTTTATTCCTTTTATTTCTCCCTCTTGTCTGAATGCTCTGGCTTATATTTATAGAACTATTTTGAAAATGAGTGGTGATAGTGGATTTCCTTGTCTTCTTCCTTATTTTAGAGTGAAAAGTTTCAGATTTTCTCCATTTGGTATAATGTTCACTGTTGGATTGTCATAAATGGCCTTTATGAGATAGAGGTACATACTGTCTATTCTGAGTTTCTGTAGGGCTTTTTTTTATCATAAATGTGTGTTGGACTTTATCAAAAGCTTTTTTCTGCATTATTAAAATGATCACTTGATTTTTATTTTTGGCTCTACTCATTTAGTGTATTACATTTATTGATTTACATACTTTGAACCATTCCTGCATTCCTGGAAAAATCCAACTTAGTCATTTTGTATTATCTTCTTGATGATTTGCTGCATTTTATTTGCCAGGATTTTATTGAGACTCTTTACATCGATGTTCATTAGTGAGATCAGTCTATCATTCACCTTTTTGCTTAAATCTTTCTCTGGTTTTTGTATCAGAGTAATACATTCCTCTAGGAAAGAATTTGAGACGATTGTTTCCCTTTCAATTTCATTGAAGTATTTAAGGAGTAAAGGTGTTAAATTTATAAATTTCTTGTAGAATTCAGTCATGAATATACCAGGGCCTTGACTTTTCTTTGTTGGTAAGTTTTAATCATGTTTTGTATTTAAGTAGCTGATATTGGATTATTCAAAATTGTTATATCTTCTTGATGGAGCTTTGGTAGTTCATATACTTCTAGAAATCTGTCCATTTCCTCTGTGTTTTCTACCCTTGTGAGTAGAGATTTTCAAAATAGGTGTTCATGATCATTGAAATTTCCATGAAATCTGTAGTAATTTCCTTCATTTTAGGGCTTATTGCATGGATTTGAGATTTTGTTTCTCTTTCTTGATAAGGTTGGCTAGTGCTCTATCAAGCTTTTTTATCCTCTCAAAAAATAGCTCTTCGATTCTTTAATTCTGTGTGGGTTTTTTGTTTGAATTTCATTAATTTATGCTCCAATCTTTACAACTTCCTCTCTTCTATGAGATCTGGGTTTATCATGCTCTTCCTTTTCTAGGAGCTTGAGATGTAGCCTTAGGTTATTTGTGCTTGGTCCATTTTCCTGATGTGACTATTTATTGCTATATATTTTGTTCTTAGGACTACTTTCATTGTGTCCCATATGTTACAGTATGTTGTGTCTGCATTTTCATTTTATTGTAGGTACTGTCTTCTTATTTAATTTCATGTGTAATCCACTGGTTGTTCAGAAGTTGAATGTTTGGTGATCATGAAGCTCTTCAGCTGTTCTTTGCCATGGAAGTCTCTTATTTCTCCATCAATTTTGAACGACAGTTTTGCAGGTATGTCAGTCTAGGTTGGAAATCATTTTCCTTTAGGATATTAAATTTCACTCCATGCTCTGCTTTACTTCATTGTTTGTGATGAGAAGTCTGCTGTGATTTTGATATGTTTTCCTTCATAGGTGATCTGTCTGTCTCTAATAGCTTTTAATATTCTATTCTTATGTTGGATTTCTGGGTTGGTGATTATTATATGTCTGCCTGTATTTTTATTTTGGTTATGGCTATTTGAAGTTCTATATGCTGCATGGATCCTGATGTCATTTTCTGTTCTCATGTTTGGGAAATTTTCAGATGTTCCTTTTCTACATATCTGCTTCATATCATTTGTGTTGTCCCCTTCTTTTTCATTTATCCCTATCAATTTATGTTGTTTTTCTTGCAGCTGCTGAACTGTTATTTCCTGATTCTTTGTTATTTTTAAAAGATAGTTTCTTTTTGTTCACTATCCTCTGTCTTGTCTTAAAGGTCTGACATTCTATCTTCACTTTCATTCGGTTGGTTTTGACAACTTTCAATGGAATTTTTGATTTCCTGTATATCTCTTTGAATCTTCTTCATGTATTCTTTTTGTTTCTTATGTGGTTCATCCAGGGATTCTATCTTTTGCTTTTGTTCCTCTAACTTTTTAACTGTTGTTTTAGATGTGTTCAGCATATCTTTCCTTACTTTTATCATTTCTTCTTTTACCTGGGAGATTGTTTCTAGTTTGAATTCCTTTAAATCTTCCCAGAGTTGCTTCTTTATTTCAGTTGCTATTATTTCAGGGATTTCAGATCCATGGCATACATTTTCTTCTGCATACATTTTTCCTAAGCTTTCTTGGGATAAGCTGGAGGTTTGAGATTACATTTTGGCCTTTCATTTTCTCATTTCACTATATTTCACTGTTTCAAGTGTTGTTCCATGGCTTCCCCTAGGCCCCTTGGAAATTGTCTTCTATACCTTTGGCTCATGTGACTGAATGGAGGTTACTCAGTGTGGTCCATTCAGGCCCACAGGATATCCTGTGCTACCTCCAGTGTTCCAGGAAGCTGGGTGGGCAATGAAGCACTGTGGATGATGATCCAAAGCCCTCCCTAGGCAAGCACCAATCCTGAACTCACTTCACATTCCCTCAATTCCCCTGACTGAAGAAGGTAACCTGGGTGTAATCTACTTGTGCCACAAAACCTACCACAAAACCTAGTCTAGTTTAGGTGCTGGAACCTGGGTGGTTCCTTGAACACTGGCAGGGATGATCTTAAACTTTCCTGCTGCTCTGGATTGTGTGCAGACTCTCACCTCTGGCCGTCCAGTTCACTAAATTGAGAGAGGGTCACTGGAGTTGGTCCAGGCAGGCCCAAAACCTGTGGTGCCCACTGAGTGTGGCTGGAAGCTGGCGGTTCCTTGACCACTGGGAGCATTGACCTTAAATATTTCCAGGGCTCATGATGGTGCATGGACACTCACCTCTGGCCGCCCAGTTCCGCAGATTAAAGGAGGGTCACGGGGGGGCCCAGGCAAGCCTGAAACCTGCAGAGCTGGTCAAGTGTAGCTGGAAGTTAGTCAGTTCCTTTACCACTTGGAAAGATGATCTTAAATTCTGGCAGGCCTCAGCATGGTGCACAGCCACTCACCCCAGCTGTTCAGTTTCCCCGATTGAGAGGGTCACTGGGAATGGCCCAGGCAGGCCTGTAACCTCTGTAGTCACGTCGAGATTGGCTTGAAGCTGGGCAGTTCCTTGACCACTCTGCAGATATGAATTCTTAATATGTCAGCTTTACACTTAGGGGTTCAATTTAAAAGGGTTATTGAGAAACTAGAGAAAAAGAAGAAGAAAAAGAAGAGGTTAGAATTAAGGATGGAGGACAAAAAGGGATCTTACTGACTTTGATAAACTGTTCCAAAAGATTAGAGGTAAGCAGAAAAGAAAGAGATAAAAAGATAAATAACAGTAAAACAACCACAAAGAGACTACAAATGATGTTAATACTCATAAAATTTATATCAAACAGTGAAATAGAAAAAAATATGAAAGCAAAATAAAACCACCACAGCAAAAAACGAAACAAACAAAAAAAAAAAAAAACTAGAGAGAGTGAGAGAAGAAAAGTACACTTCCTCTTATTTAAAAAAATAAAAAAAAAAAACAAGGAGCCCAGAAAAAAATGGAAACATGAGTCACCAACATATTAATGAAATAGAATCATGAGACAGATTTAAACAGAAATATAGGGGATTAAAATTTCCATTGAAATTGTACACAACTGATTAAATGAAAGTGGAGGTATAATGTCAGATCTAGAAGACAGCATTGTGACTGGTGACCACGAATAGAAACTGATCTTAAAAATAGCAGGAGATCATGAAATATCAATTTATCAGCTACACGATGAAAAATCAAACAATATAAAATTGACTGGAATCAGTGAGAAAAAGCCAGAGACAATGCAAAAGACATAAAGAAAAACTTCACAAAAATAATGGTAGAAAATTTATGAAACATGGATAAAAAATTGACATACAATTAAAGGTAACATGTGGGACTCCAAATAGAACTCACCAAAATAAACTTACACAATGCCTTGCAGTAATCAAGATTCCAGTTATTCAGCACAACAACAGAACATTAAAAGTGATTAGAGAAAAAATCAAATATAAAAGAAAGTCCATTAAAATCAGAGTGAACCCAATACAAACTCAAATTAAGGAGAGCTTACAACAAAGCATTTCAAACCCTAAAGGAATACAATCTTCAACCCAGATTTATGTATGTTGCAAAATTATCTTTCATAATCAATAGAGAAATACGATACTTTCATGACAAACAAGAACTGAGTAAATTCATGACCACCAAACCAGCTGTTCAGAATGAATTAAAAGATGGCTTAGAAAGAGAAACCTATGATCACAAGCACAAGAACACTAATAGAAGTTACCAGAAAGAGCAAGCAAATAAATGAAGGGAAAATATAAGGACACAACAGGAAAATAACATGAAAAATATAAGCCAATATAGATCAGTAATAACAACCACTATATATGGTCTCAACTCAGTAATCAAAATAACTGGGTGGCAGAAATGACCAAAAAGCAAGGTCCAACAGTATGCTGCATTTGGAAAACACATTTAATACAATAAGAATTTCATAGATTTAAAGTCAAAGGATGGAAAACAATACTGTATGCCATGTAAAACCACCCAGAATAAAGGAGAGATAGCTATTATATTTGCGAACAATGTGACCTATAAACCAACACTGTTCACAACAGACAAAGAAGTTCACTATCAGAATTATGTTGAACTTCTCAATACAAACTCTCAAAATAGGAGAGCTTAGAGGAAAGGATTTCAAGCCCTAAAAGAAAACAATCTTTAACCCAGGTTAATATACCCTGAAATTTTTTCTTTTGAAATCAGTAGACATAAAGATAACTTCAAAAATGACAATCAAGGGAAAACTACAAGAAGAAGAGGCAACAATAATAAATATATGTACTAAATTCTGGTGCATCAAAATATGTACAAGAAATATTAACAGACACGAAAAATCAAATAAGCAGAAACACAGTTGTAAAAGAGGAAATTAATACTTGACTCTTACAAATAGTTCAAATAGACTAAAATTTGGCAAGTAAATATCAAAATTAAACAAAAATTAAAAACCAATAGATTTAGTAGATATCTACAGAGTGTAGATATCACCCCCCAACACCACAATGCACATTCTTCTTAGCAGTATTTGGTATGTTCTCCAACATAGATAACAACATGTTAGCCCATAAAACATATTTATGTAAATACAGAGGAACTGAAATCATACTATGCATTGTATCTGACCATAGTGCAATGAAATTGGAGATCAATGAAAAATAAACAGAAGACAACATAAATACACCGAAACAAAAAAAAAACAAAAAAACAAAACAAAACAAAACAAATCTCCTGAAAAATTAGTGAGTAACATAGAGAAAATTTAAGAAGAAATTAAACATTTTCTGCAATTAAACAATAATGCCAGTACAAAATATCACAATTTACTGTATGCAATTAAAGCAGTCTTACAAGGGAAATTTATAGCATTTAATATTCACATCAGGTAAACAAATGAGCTCAAAAAAACAACCTAATTTTGAACCTCAAACTGCTAGAAAATGCACAATTCACACCCAAATCTCATATAAAAGGAATGAGATTATATGAGAACAGCTAATATAAGAACAGAAATTAGTGCAACTGACATAAAGCAATATGAAGAATCAACAAAGATAAGGTTAATTGAATATTATATGAGAACAGCTAATATAAGAACAGAAATTAGTGCAACTGACATAAAGCAATATGAAGAATCAACAAAGATAAGGTTAATTGAAAATTAAATGAAATTGATAAAACTTTAGCCAACCTCATCAAAATAAGAAAAGACTCAAATTCAAGCAACTAGGAATAAAAAGCATGAAATCAACATGAATCTTGCATAAATTCAGGTCATCACTACCTCCTTTGAGAACTGTACTCTAATAAGATGAAAAACAAAAGGACAAATATGAATTTTCAAACTGAATCATGAAGATATTAAAATTCTAAATAACATATCAGTCAATGAAATTGAAATTTCAATTAAAATCTTACCAACAAATAAAACCCCAGGTCCTGATGAATTCACTGTGGAGTTCAACAAAAAAATAGAGAACAACTAAGGCTACTCATGCTGAAAGTTTTTAATGAAATTGAAAGAGAAGAAATATTTGCAAAATCATTCATGAATAGAAATGTTACCCTGAAAATGAATACAGAGAAAGATTCTCATTCTGCCAAAAAACCTACAGAACAATCTCTCTAATGAACAAAGTTACAACAAAACTTGATAAGATACTGGAAAATAGAATTTAGTAAGTCATCAAGAATATTATACTCCATTACCAAGATACATTCTTACAAGGGATTGAGGGATTGTTCAACATGCATAAATCAATTAGTGTATTATACTACATTAATGGAGCAAAGGCAAAAATCAAATGATCACCTCCATTGATGTAGAGAAAGCATATGACGAAGTCTAATGTTCACTTATTATAAAAATCTTACTGAAAATTAGAAAAGAATGTGTTTATCTCAAGCTAACAAAAGTCTTTTGTGACAAACCAGGAGTTGATATCATACTAAGTGGTCAAAAACTGAAAAGCTCCACTCTAAAATCAGGAAGAAGGCAAGGATATCCCTTATCACTACTCTTCTTTAATATAGTTTTGGAAACACTACACAGAGCAACTAAGCATGACAAAGAAATAAAAGTAATAATGAGAGGGAAGGAAATAATTAAAATTATCATCATTTGCAGATTACATGATACAGTACTAAGAAACACTCAAAAAATTGTGGTTTAAATACCAAATTCAGTGTGGTAGCTGAATATAATATCAACATTCAAAAATCAGTAGTATTCCTATAGACAAACAACAAATTCACTGAGAGAGAAATTAGGGAGACTACATCCTTCACAATAGCATTCCAAAATATGACTTACTTAGAAATCAATCCAACAAAGGGAGTAAAAGATCTGTATATTGAAAATTATAGCACTCTGACAAAGAAATAAAGGTATATCAGAAAATGAAATGATATCCATGGCTCATGAACAGGAAGAATTAACATTGTGAAAATAGCCATACTTTCAAAAGTACACAGATTTAATTCAATCCTGGTCAAAATTCCATTAGCGTATCTCACATAACTAAAGAAAATAACATATAACATTCATTTGGAACCAGAAGAGGCATGGAATAACAAAAAATAATTATGGGCAACATGGACAAGGCAAGGGGAATCAAAATCCCTTACTTGAAATTATACTACAAAGCTACTGTAATAAAATCAGCATTGTATTGGAAAAAATTAAGACCAAGGGTCAGTCGAACGGATTAGAAGATGAAAACACAACTACAAACTTACTTATTCACTTTATCTTTCAAAAAGTACTTATACATGTTTACTGGAAAAAAAAAGACAGACTCTAAATAAACGGTGCTGGAAATACTGGTTTCTCACATGCCAATGACTTAATCTAGAAACCTATCACCACACACTAAATTAAATCCAAATGAATCAAGTATCTAAATATTAAAACATAAACACTAAATCTACTAAAAGTTAAGTTAGGTAGAAATATTGAAGACATAGGTATAGGCATAGATTTCATAAACAAATCCCAGATTGCATAAGAATTTCTTCAAAGAATCAACAATTGGGACCTCACATTATTAAAAAGGTTTTGCACCACAAACCTAATCACTAAAAAAGTGAAAAAGACAACACATGGACTGGAAATTTTATAACGTTTTGTCTCTCAAAGGACATTTATCTAGAATATGTGACTAATTAAGAAAAAAAGCAGATAACCTAAATTCAAAAACCCAATCCAAAATGGACATATGAGTTGAATACACAATTGCAAATAAACAAATATGAATGGCAAATAAATATATGAAAAAATTATAGACATCGTTTTTCATTCAAGAGATACACAGTAAAACAAAACTGATAATTCATCACACCATGAAAAGAATGGTATCATCAAGAAATCAACCAATAGCAAGTGCTGGAGGGGCTGTGGAGCAAAAGAATCCCTTTCCCACTTTTCTTGAGGCTGTAGACTGGTGCAACCACTGTAAAAATCAGTATGGAGATTCATCAAAAAATTAAGATTAGAGATCGTATTCAACCCAGCTATTTCCCTTTTGGGTATCTTTTTGAAATAATTAAAATATCACGCCACAGTGATATATGAACACCTATGTTTATAGCAGCATAATTTTCAATTACTAAATCTTGTAAACAATCTAAATATCCATCAATTGGGGAATGGATAAAAAAGCTGTGGCAATTTTATAGCATGGAGTATACACATCCATAGCAAAGTATAAAATTGATACATTTCTGGTAAATAAATGCAACTTAAAACTGTAATTATTAGTGAAATAAATCAGACTTACATGTGTAAATATTGTGCTGTTTCCCTGATGTGAGAAAATTAAAGTGTAAATAAGGTGCAAATGTACAACATAAATTGTGAAATTGAAAGATATTTTTTAAAGTAAAAAGGAACCAGGGTTGGACAAAGTGGATAGGAAGTTAGGGATAAGGAAAAATGCAGAATAGCTATACTAGTTGTTTCTCTTAGTTCATTTAAAAGAAAGTTTTTTGATAATATTTTTGGAGAATTTTTCATGCTCATGTCGTGTACTCTGAGTAACTTCTTTAAAAAACAATATGTATTTTACTATAATTGTTCTATTATTATTTTGTTTTGAAATATTGTTTTATATTTACAAAAACTACTTAAAATTAAATAAATAAATTAATAAAATACCACCCACAGATTGAGACAAAGTTTCTACATTATTAAATGTTTGTTTATATAAAATACATTAAAATATAAATATATTTTAAATAAAATATGTAAAATATATTAAATATGTTTCTTTCAGCATCATAAAACAGTAGTCACAAACAATTATTCAAACGCAATTACATTAATCAAAAAACAAATGGGCCAGTGACAAAAATGTCCATTGACCAAGCAGAAGTTTCAAATGGCTAAAATATACATGATATTTCTGGTAAAATGCAAATTGAAACAATAAAGAACTTTTCTTCCTATCCCTATCTTCATTAGATTTAAAAGGTTAAAACTTTAATACATTAAGTGTATGATTTTGAAAAGTAGGAACTGCATACCTTACTGATAAGTGTAAGTGTATAAATTGTAGCACTAATAACATTGAAAATAACATATAAATGTTTTGTGTTTTGTAAAGAATTTTTGATGTGCATTACTTGATTCTTTCTATTCATTCTTTACAATTTTCCAAAAAACCCTGTGAATTAGGTAGCATATTTATCCTCAGTAAAGAAAAAAACCTGTTAAGCCTTTAAGAGTTCATTTAGACGGTAGAAAGAGAAGCCAACCCAAGCTCTATTATTAAAGCCATGACTGTTCCACACATTACTCTTCATATTAGAATCACAATTGTGCTCATTAACTATTTAATTCATGCTATTATATGGTATTATTTTGAAGCATCAAAAGGCAATATAAAGAAAACTATATCTTGCTTTCACCCTAATTGAAACTATCACTATCACTTGTCTGTAAAACTGCTGTAGATTCCTAACCTATGAAGATATTCCCAACTTACAAAAATTTGACTTAAGATATTTTCACTGGTGCCAGGGATGTAGCTCAGTCATAGAGCACTTCCAAGCATGCCCAAGATCCTGATTTCCATCTGCAGTACAGGGGAGCATGAAAAGATTTATTTATGTACACCTATATGACAATTTGTATTTTTGTCTTCATTGAGGTTAGCAAAAAGTAATGACATTCTTTCCCACATTGGGTAGAAACTCCTAGTCAGTCAAATGATCGGTAGGAGAATATGATCTACTGTGTTGTTAAACTATGATGTTCAGTACCTTAGGTGTACTAAAAGAAATTTCACTTTTTGACATATTCAATTTAACATGAAATGTTTAGGATATAGACCCATCCTAAGTCAAGGCACATATGTAGTGACCTAGGCTTGTAGCTCCTGGTTTGTATTAGACACAAAATGTCTCCTATGTTTTATTAGAAGTTATTATGAAGGGAAACGAACAATGAAATTTTGAAGTAAGAAAAAATAAATCTTAAGGTCTTTCACAGTAAGTGCCTTTGCATATTGCCACTTCCATTCCTTTTGTTCAATTAATTACCTGCCAGATAGCAAATACTTACAGAACACTGGGCAGAAAAGGCCTGAAAATTCTGACTTAACCTAATTCAAATATGTGGCACAGTTGATAAAAAACACAATTGCAGTACAATTCTGTTTATAATATGGGTTTTTGTATTTCTAATAGGGAAGTAAAAAATAAGACAATAAAATATTCTGTACCCTCTTGCCATGAAAATACATTTTTTAAAATTTATAGTATTACTAACACTGAGCATATTTTTGTGCTTTTTCTACTTAAACACTTGTGTTAATCACTGCACAGTTCATGAAACTAGAAAATGCATGGAGTTCACGAACAATTTCTTGACAAAATTACTAAGCAGACAGGCTCACATTCCATTCTTTTCCACACATCCTAGTCCCTTTTGATGTTTTTCTTATTTCTACATGTTGAATGCCTACAGGCAGTTGTTAGCTTCTTAGAATCTAGCTTTGCAAGCTCCAAACAGTGTAAGTTTTGCACCATGATTCTGACCTGGACTGCCTGAAAACAGAATAGTCTCTCTTTCATGTAATGAAACAAATGTCTTATGATTTAGTCTTCTTCAGATTCGTAACTTTCAAAAAATTTAAAGGAGGAAATTTATCATCACAAGGTTGTTGTATACTGTGATTCTGATTAAATTTCTCCAGTTGCAGCAGGAGTTTCTGATTAACTCTCTTCCACTATTTCTCTCATGAGGGCTTGAGAGATTATGTGATTGTGATTTAAATATGAAAGAATTATTTACATACATTGTCATCAGGAAGAGTATGGTATGTTTGGAAGGAGATGTAGAGAAAATGGGTGTTTTAGATCAAAAAGCTGTACATCTATGGCTTTTTAATTTTTTATTTTAAAGTAAGTGATTTTACAGGAAGCAGCAAAGGAATGTACAGAGAATTTGTGTCCATCTTTTCCTGGCTGTTTTCAATGTTAATATTAACAAACTGACATCAGTACAATCTTTAAACCTTGGACTTCATCAGTTTTCCATATATGTAACTCAGTACCACTTTACCATATGTGCAGATTCATGTGACCAAGAGCATGATACATAACTATTAACAAAAAACCTTCATTTTAAATTATCTTTGTCAGATTAAACTGTTTTTCTTGACTACAATTATATTATTTCTCAAACACTATAAAATGAATTCATATGGTATGTATTTTTCTGGTAGTCATTTTTTTATTTAGCATAATTCTCCTGATGTTCATTCAAGATGATATGTGTATCAATACCTCCTTTTATTCCTGAGGGGCGCTTGCATGGTACTGATGTGCCAGAGTTTGTTTAACCATGTACCTATTTAAAGACAGTTATGTCATTTGAATAGTGAAATACACAATTTGGAATTCAGAGATTATTTTTCCACTTTCAGGAAGTATTGTGCTACTTTCTTGTGGCTTTCATTTTTTAAGGTCAAGTCTGTCCATCATCATTCACATCAGTGTTCACCATAGTAAAGTTTCATTCTTTTCTAGCTATTTAAGGTTTTTCTTTGGTTTCCAGAAGTTTAGTTATGATACGTCTTGAAATGGATTACTCTGTGTTTTTTTTATTTGCATTTTTCTCAACTTCTTGAATATGCAAGTTAATCTCCTTAATTTTTTCAAATGTATTTCAATTCATACTTTTAGCACATTGGCATTTGGGAGACCTGCAACACCCATACCATCACAGGCACTAAAACTTTTACTGCTCCTATGATTGATTAATCTTGCAATGGCTCCAATGTGAATTTAATCAGGTCACCTATTTAGGATCTATTGAAACAAACTGCTGCTTTTCAGAACTTGTCTTATTCTGTCTTGGATGTCAGTAATTCTCCTACTGTGGACTGATCTATGTGCTGACCTTGAATATTTGATTGCATGGATTACTCCATCATGTCTTTGTTGGGCTGCCTCATTTGGGGGAAGGGATGCAGTCTTTTTGGAAGCATGGTCATGTTTTTCTTGCTTTATTTCATTTTTATTCTATATCCAATGGAGGTTCTAGACTGCTTGCCTTTCCAAAACCTAGGGATCCATGGAGAAAATTAGGTGACTCATTATAGTGTTGTTCCTCCAGTCTTAAAATTTTTAAAGGATGTCTTAGGTAGATTTATATCATTGTTAAAATACCTGACACCACAATTTGAAAGAGGAGAGGTATATTTTGGTGCACAGCTTTAGTGTGTTCAGCCAGTGGTTAGTAGCTCCAAAGTTTAATGGCATGGTGAAAGAATGTGACAGAAGAAAGCCACTTGCCCATGACTCCCAGGAAGCAAAGAGCAAAGGGAGAAGCCGGGGAGAGAGAATCACTCTTTCAAGTCATACACTTAATGAATCACCTCTTTTGACCAAGCCCTACCACATAACAGCCCATAGAGCTATGTACTCATCTGTGGAATAATTCAATGATTTGTAGATTGTCCCTATAGGCCAGTCATCTTCCAAAATTCCCACTTCTAGACACATGAGAATTTGGAGGAATATTTTAGGTATAAGTTATAAGAGAAAGTTTGCCACTTTCTATCTTTCAGAGAACTTTCATGATTATTTAATTATTTTCAGGAAAAGTGAATTTAGGTAATTTTTTTTATTACAAAGAAGTGTAACTTTTGTGATATTTTATAATATGAGGCTGAAGGCTTAAGTATTGATAGATTGTATAGATATAGACTTTTAGGAATCATGATTAAGCAAAATATTAAAAGTAAATATATTGTTTTCCTTCTGACTTCAAATTTAATAATGTAATTATAAAGAGAATTAGTGGTTTTTCAACTTGTATTTCTTACTAGCAAAATATCACTAATTCACAATGAAGATCCATAACCAATGAGGATATTAACTCTGTTTTAGAATTCTGTAATAATTATCATTATTATAAAAACAGAGCATTTTAAGATTTTCTAAGATTTTCTTATGTTCCTTTACAGAAGCTTTAATTATTCTTGTATTCTACACTTTAATACTGTGATGTAGAAGGATAAAATGATAACTTGGAAACCCTATAGAAATATAGGAATGAATGATTGCACCAATAGGCAGTATGGCTTTGATCCACCAAGTTTCAAAGACAAATTGTCTGTCATTTTATTAATATGTGATAGGAATATTTACAAAAGATGTAAAGTATAAAACAAAGAGACCTTTATTCTGAGAACACGGAGAGAGATAACCGAAACCCCCGACCGCTGGAGTCTGGTGATCTCTCAGTGGAACACGGGGCCTATATGTAGCTTAGGTTAGGGATGCACAGGTAGCCCATTGGCACTAGTTTGGCACCAGAGGCAGATTCCTAAGGGTTGGGGGAGATAGAGTAACAGGTAAATCTCTAGGAGTGGGGGAGGTTCCGGTTGAGGCTTTCCTGGCTACAGTCTCCCGTCTGGGCCAAAACCCTTTCAATATGAAAAGGGAAGATTTAATTTTTTTTTTTTTATTTAAAGAGAGAAGAAAAAAAAAAGAAAGGACATGAAAAAACAATGCAGTAAAAGGGTACATATAATAGAGTATTTCTAGAAAAGAACATATACAGTTAACAGGCTACACATTATCTTCCAAGAAACAGTTGTCCATATCACTAAATTAAAGCTTATAAAGTGAACATTCATACAGTGGAATTGGAGACAGTTCCGTTCAATGATCCAACAAAAGCTCAGTTATATGGTTTTCTGTCCTACACTCTCAAACATACCTGCAGTTATATCCCTTAGTCCACCTTACTTTCCTCTCTTTTGTACAGTAACAATTAGACTTTTAGGGTTTTATTACTCTCACGGTTCTTATTACTTTTTTGAAGAGAATAAAAACAAATGTGACTAAGTGAAACAGAGTCAGTTAGAACAGAAGGGTGCGCATAGAACGTGATGCAAAAATATAATAGCAGGTGATCAAAAGTGGTTACCATTGTGCCTCTTGCTATTTTCAAATTGAGTTGTCTATATCATCAATTGTAATAGAATTGATCAAAACAATATGGAACAAAGCCCATAAAATCTACACTGAGGACTTTACAGGATTTCATTAAAAAAAAAAAAAAGGATGATAGTCAATCCATATTGGGCACCATAGTATATCTTATGCCTTCAAAGTGATTGCCTATACCCTCAAACTTGATACTATCAAACAAAATAGAATATATAATAATCAGACAGAACAAGATGGGGAGAGCAATACTGGGGTTCAAGTCAGGTTAATAGGACAACAAAAACTTAGTATAATATGTCCTGTTATTCTTTAATTTAGTTTTCCCTTAATTAAAAAAATGAGAGAAAATAGATTAATTTAAAAATAGGGGGAAGACTGAGATAAGAGAGGATATTGTAATAGAACAATGCAGGGCAGAACCGAGCAATTCAAGCATCATTGTGTTTCACCACCAGATAATAGATTAATTTAAAAATAGGGGGAAAACTGAGATAAGAGAGGATATTCTTTATAGCTGTGTAGTACTCCATTGTATAAAAATACCACAACTTTTTTATACATTCTTCAGTCGATGGACACTTAGGTTGTTTCGAAGATCTGGCTATTACAAATTGTGCTGCTATAAACATGAGTGCACATATATCACTGTGGTATGATGCTTTCAGTTCTTCTGGGAATATGCCTAGAAGTGGTATAGCTGGGTCATATGGGGTTTCCAGTCCTAGTTTTCTGAGAAATCTCCAGACTGACCTCCAAAATGGTTGCACTAGTCTACACTCCCACTAACAGTGCAGGAGAGTTCCTTTTTCCCCACAGCCTCTCCAGCATTTGTTGTTGTTGGTTTTCTTGATCTTGGCCATTCTTTCAGGAGTGAGAAGAAATCTCAGTGTGGTTTTGATTTGCATTTCTCTAATGACCAATGATGATAAACATTTTTTCATATCTTTATTTGCCATTTGTATTACTTCATCTGAGAAATGTTTATTCATCTCAGATGCCCATTTTTGGATTGGGTCTTTGAATTTTGGGGGTCTGATTTTTTTAATTCTTTGTATATTTTAGATAGAAGTCCTTTGTCTGAGGGGCAGTTCATTAAGATTTATTCCCATTTTGTGGGTTTTTTTTATCACCATGCTGGAGACTACTTTTGATGTGCAGAAACTTTTTAATAAGAGGTTATCCCAGTTATTGATTCTGGGAAGTATTTCCCGTGTGGTTTGAGTCCTGTTCATGAATTCTCTACCTACTCCTATATCTTCAAGGTTTTTACCCAATTTGTCTTCCAATAGATTTAGTGTTTCTGTTTTAATATTTAGATCTCTGATCCATTTAGATTTTATTTTAGTGCATGGTGATAGGCATGGGTCTAGTATTAGTTTTTGACATATGGAGAGTGTTTTCCAGCACCATTTATTAAAGAGATTGTAATTTTTCCAGTAATCATGTTTGGCCCCTTTATTGAAGACAAGGTGGTTGAGTGTGTTTGCAGTTGTGGTTGTATCTTCTAATCTATTCCACTGATCTTCAACTCTGTTTTGGTTCCAGGACCATGTTGATTTTACTACAGTTGCTTTATAGTATAATTTCAAGTCAGGGATTGTGATACCTCCTGCCATGCCTTTGCTGCTTAGAACTGTCCTTGCTATTTATTCTAGGTCTCTTTTCACTTCAGATGAATTTTAGGAGTAATTTCTCAAATTCTATGAGGTATGTTGATGGTATTTTTATCCAGATTGCATTGAATCTGTATAACAGTTTTGGGAGAATGGCCATTTTCACAGTATTTATTCTTCCTATCCATGAGCAAGGGATGTTTTTGCATTTTCTGAGATCATCTTCAGTTTCATTTTTCAGTGTAATATAATTTTCCCTGTATAGGTCTTTCACTTCTTTCATGAGAATGATTCCTAGATATTTCATTTTTTGGGTGGCTAGTGTGAAGGGTGTGTTTTCTCTTATTTCTCTTTCTGTGACTTTGTTGTTAGTGTATAGGAATGCTATTGATTTTTGAGTACTGACTTTATAGCCAGCAACATTACAAAATTTATTCATTAATTTCAATGGAGTTTTGGGGATCTGCTATATAGAGTATCATATCATCTGCATATAATGATGGCTTAACTTCTTCTTTTCCTATCTCTATGCCTTTTATTTCTTTCTCTTGTCTAATTGCTCTGGCTAGTATTTCCAGTACTATATTAAATAGGAGCAGCGATAAGGGACATCCTTGTCTTGTGCCTGATTTTAAAGTAAAGGCCTTCAATTTTTGGCCATTTGGAATGATATTGGCTGTTGGTTTGTCATAGATAGCCTTTACCATATTGAGGTAAAGACCATCTATTCCAATTTTCTGCAGGGTTTTTATCATGAATGAATGTTGGACCTTATCAAAAGCTTGTTCTCCATCTGTATAAATGATCATGTGGTTCTTACTTTTGGCTCTATTGATATGGTGTATTACATTTATTGATTTACGTATATTGAACCATCCCTGCATGCCTGGGATGAATCTCACTTGGCCATGGTGTATGATCTTCTTGATGATTTGCTGCATCCTATTTGCCAATATTTTATTGAGGATTTTTGCATCTGTTTTCATTAGGGATATTGGTCTGGAGTTCTCTTTTTTAGTTGGGTCTTTCTCAGGTTTTGGTACTAGAGTAATATTTGCTTCCAGGAATGACTTAGGGAGGATTGCTTCCCTTTCAATTTCATTGAAGAGTTTGAGGAGTGTCGGCATTAGGTCTTCTTTGTATTTCTTGTAGAATTCTGCAGTGAATTCGTCTGGGCCTTGGCTCTTCTTTGTGTGTAAGGATTTAATTACATTTTCAATTTCATTAATAGAAATTATGTTATTCAGTAGTTTTACATCTTCATGACCTAGCTTTGGTACTTCATATGCTTCTAGGAATCTGTCCATTTCCTGTGTGTTATCAAACCTTTGAGAGTAGAGGTTTTCAAAATAGGTGTTGACGATTTTCTGTATTTCTGTAAGGTCTGTAGTGATTTCTCCTCTTTCATTCCTTATTGCATGAATTTGAGCTTTTTCTTCCCTTTTTTAAATATGGTTGGCTAGGGGCTTATCAATTTTATTTATTCTTTCAAAGAACCAACTCTTCGATTCATTGATTTTTTTTTTTTTTGGATTGTTTTTTAGTCTCTATTGCATTGATTTCAGCTCTGATTTTTGTAATTTCTTCTCTCCTTTTGGCTTTGGGCTTGACTTGCTCTTCTTTTTCTAGATGTTTGAGGTGTAACATCAGGTTATTTACTTGTATTCATTCTGTTTTCCTAATGTGTGAACTCAGTGCTATAAATTTTCCTCTGAGGACAGCTTTCATTGCATCCCACTGATTCCAGTAAGTTGTATCTGTGTTTCTACTTTCCTGTAGGTAGTGGTTAATTTCTTGTTTGATTTCCTCTGTGACCCACTGATTACTCAAGAGTGTGTTATTCAGTCTTTGTGGGAATTTTGTAGTATCTTTTATTGTCAATTTCTAATTTCATAGCGCTGTGATCCGATAGCATGTAAGGGATGATTTCAACCCTGTTGCATTTATTTAGATTGATTTGTGAATTAATATATGGTCTATTTTAGAAAATGACCCATGTACTGCTGAGAAGAATGTGTATTCTTTTGTTGTTGGGTGGAATACTCTGTGTATGTCTATTAAGTCCATTTGTTCACAAGTGTGATTCAGTTCTTTTATTTCTTTGCTGATTTTCTGTCTGGTTGATCTGTCCTCTGGTGTCAATGGTGTGTTAAGATCTCCTGTTAGAATTGTGTTATTGCTTATTTGGTTTTTCATTTCTGTTTGTACTTGTTTTATATAACTGGGTGCTCTGGAATTTGGTGCATATATATTTAAGATAGTTATCTGTTCCTCTTGGAGTTTTCCCCTAACCAGTGTATAGTGACCTTCATTATCCCTTCTGATCATTATTGGCTTGAAGTTCACATTGTCTGCAAACAGAATAGCCACCCCCACATTTTTTTTTTGAGTTCCTGTTGCATGAAGTATTGTTTTCCGTCATTTGACTTTCATTCTGTGGGTATCCTCTTGGGTTAGATGGATTTCTTGTAGACAGCATATGGTTGGATTTTGTTTCTTGATCCATTCTGCTAGTCTGTTTCTTTTAATTGGTGCATTGAGACCATTTACATTAATGGTTATAACTGTTATATATTGGTTTATTGTTGACATGTTATCTTTCTGCTGCTGCATCTTTGTCTTTCAGTTCTGTTTAATTGTCTGCTTTGTTTAGTGGTTTTTTGCTAGATGCATTTAGGCTGTCTTTCAGTATTCTTTGCAGGGTTGGCTTGGTGATCATCTAGTTTTTCAGCTGTTCTTTGTCATGGAAGTATCTTATTTCTCCTTCCATTTTGAAGGAAAGTTTTGCATCAGCCTAAGTTGGAAATCATTTTCCTTTAGTATCTGAAATACTTCACTCCATGCTCTTCTTGACTTTATTGTTTGTGCTGAGAAGTCTGCTGTGATTCTGACAGGTTTTCCTTTATAGGTGATCTGTCTTTTCTCTCCTACAGCTTTTAATATTCTATTCTTTTTTTTTTCTATTTCTGGGATGGCCATTACTATGTGTCTGGGTGTAGTTTTATTTTGGCTATGGCTACTTGGAGTTCTATAAGCTTCACTGATCCTAATATCAGTTTCCAGTCTCATGTTTGGGAAATTTTCAGCAATTATTTCTCTAAATATCCTCTTGATATCCTTTATGTTGTTCCCTTCTTTTTCATTTATCCCTATTAAACTTATGTTGTTTCTTTTAGCGTCATCTTGCAGGTGTTGAATTGTTATTTCCTGATTTCTTGTTATTTTTAAAAGATCTTTCCTTTCCTGTTCACTGGCTGCAATCTTGTCTTCAAGGTCTGAAATTCTATCTTCACATTCATTGAGGTGGTTTTTACAACTTTCAATGGAGTTTTTGATTTCCTATATATCTCTATGCATCTGCTTTATATATTCTGTTTGTTTCTTATATTGTGCATCCAGGGATTCTATCTTTTTGTTTATCTCCTCAAGTTTTTTAACTGTGTCTTCTTTAGATAAGTTTAGTATCTCCTTCATTTCTTTTATCATTTCTTCTTTTACCTGAGAAATTATTTCTAGTTTGATTTCCCTTAAGGCTTCCCAGAGTTGCTTCTTTATTTCAGTTACTATTATTTCAGGTATGTGGCATATATTTTCTTCTACGCACATGGCTCCTAGGCTTTCTTGGGATGGGCTGGATGTTCTAGACTGCATTTTGGTCTTTCATTTTGTCATTTTCCTATATTTTTGTGCTTCAAGTTTTGTTCCAAGTGAGGTAGAGAGGTCAGCCAGGCTGGGACAGAGGTCCCTGCTCCCCCCTCACTCACTGATTTTGACAGGAAGCGAAATCCTGGCCCCAGGCAAAGAAAACATTTGGCTGGCCTTGGGAGGAGTTCCCTGCCTTTGCTGGTCTTACGGGACCAACAGCGATCTGGAGGAGCCAGGCCTGCAGGCAAAGAGGAGATTTCCAGGCCTCTGATGGACTTATGAGTCCCACAATCTGAAAAGGGAAGATTTAAATAATTGTATTTTTTTTATTTTAAAGAAGAAAAAATGAGGAAAATAAAAAAATAAAACCAATCAAAACAAGCTAGTATAACTGATACAGGGTTTCAAAAACTTACAAAATCAGCAATAGTTAGCATAATGCCTTTTGTTGTCTTCAAAATAGTTGCAGATATCATTGGACATAGTAAAAAAAATCAAATATAGAGTAGAATCAATAAAAACAAAACAGTGAATGCAAAATAAGATAATAGTAAATCCAAAATGGCTACCATAGTATATCTTGCTATCTCTTAAATAGCTGCTCATGCTATCAGATTTAACATAGTGAAACAAAACAGAATAAACCCTAATCCAAGAAAACAATGAAAAAGATATGGTTTCCAGATGGGGATCAACTCCTTGTGAGGTCTGGTTTCCATGACCGCCCACACATTCCACGAATGGTTCTGACTCAGCGAGAAAGGTTTGGATATGGCTATACCCACTGTGGTAGCATAACACACATTTTAAAGATTGTTGTTTCAGTTAGCTTTCAAATTAGTCTCAGAATAGGTGTACATCTAGAAACGCATTTGCCAAGATGCAATGAAATACTAATTTAGGTAGCTTTTAAATTACGCTTTTTTTTCCGTTCAGAAGGCTTTTTAGAGTACATATTAAAAATTGAGAGTACATATTTAGAGTACATTATTAGAAATTGATATCCTAAATAAAATATATTATGATCTGTATTTTATAGAGATTTTCCCTTTTGTAAAAAGGTTGAAGTTTGTGCTTTTCTATGTTGCAAGTATTTATCCCACTGCCCTAAAATGACAAGGTATTCAATAATTGTTTGTTAATATTGATAAAATTATCATTTCTGCAAAGAACATCATGTACCCTTTGAAATGGAGCAAATATATGGCCAAATTGAATTCTTTGCAGGAAAAATGCTTTTTACGTGACAAGGGAGATATCTGAGCGTTTATTAACCTTTACCATAAAAGCAGCTTAAAATTCTCCACAGTGTAATAAGTCTCTGGGAGATTCTTCAACTCATTACAAATTTCCTTCATTTATCTCATTACTTGACTTGACATTTAACATCTTGCTCAGTTGGAATAATTTGATCTAATACACATTGTTTTTCAATGAATAATGATGAATCTAGTGAATGACAAAAGCTGAGTTATAACAAGAACATTATTCCAAGTGTACATAATGTTTCCAAAAATGCAAATATTAATTTAGAGGCACAAATATTGTCTGTTTTGAATTCTCATGTTATTTTTCCAAGCCTCTGTTCATCCTACTATCTCTGATTTTCTTCAGACTATTTCCTCATAATGACTATCTTGACTGTTCTATCATTCAATTTTCTGACCTTGTTAACATTTTTGATATTATCTTATGTCTTATTTGCTCTAAAAGTTAATGATTTTCTAAGCTGTCTAAAAGAGACACCAAACTTGAAGACTCTAACTTTGAGAATCTAACAATTTCTTGTTATATTTGGTACTGGTTTCTGTCAAACCAGCTTCACTGTACTAAACTTTGGATACTAAACTGTGCTTTCCGTATCCACACATTCAATTTTCATTTTAATTTTCTTTGTAAGTCAATATCCAGTTCTCTATATTGTTAATTCTAGGTGTTAACTATCAGATTTTTTGAATATAACCTTGGTCATTCATAGCTTGGTTTGAATGACCAAGCTATTTTTCACTTACAGTAACTTTCTAAATAGTAATTCACTGAAAGTACATTACTATTCAAATTTTTGTTTGAAGAGCATATGCTTTGCTGGAAGAGCTAGTTTCAATTCTTGAGCTACCTAGAATTCCACTGTAATCTCAGGAGTTTCTCCAACATTTTTATTACTTGTACTTACCTTCATCTTACCTCAGACCAATTACAAACACCCAAAGAATGGAAATTTCTCCAAAACTTAATGCAAGGAAATGAGAAACATATTTTAGCTGAAGATTTTAGATGAAGAATAGGGATTGCTTTCTCTGCATGTGATATTTAGATTTACTTACCCACTTGCCTGAGTATCATGGTACCCAGATATTTGGTCAAATCTGATTCTAGATGTTTCTGTGTCAGTATTGCAAAAACAGATGCAACAGTCAAATCAGCAGGCTTTGAGGAAAGATAACCATTAGTAGAGATTAAACTTGATGAACTATTGAATTATTTAGAAAGAAGTGACCACAAACTTTTTTCTTCATTTTGATACTTCTAAATAAATGGTGAAAACTGAAAGTAACATTTAAATGTTGTAATATGCAGCATCTGGTTTTTGCAAGAACCAATCATATTAGGTAAATAGTATCATGATCTTTTAAATATGTAGAAACTGAAGCTTGTGGAGTTATTTTTCTTAGTATCACCTAGTTAGTCAGTCCTGAAGATATGTTTCATGTTCTGCTTTGTCTGATATCAAAGCCTACGGTATTTTGACTTGATCCAATGATTTAACTCTGTGTATTATAATAATGATTCACGTATTTATTTTTTATTAAATGAACTTGGAAGATACTGATGGAAATGCTACCTCTAAAATCAGATTTTGTTTCAGATACGAAGACAATTTTCTCTTTCAAAAAGGTTTATGTAATTATACATAATTATATACTTTTAATCAATATCATGTGGTTGTTCTAACTATTAGAATTGGGTAGGCTTTAGCATAAGGCCTGCCCAGGACATTCCTTTTTCTAGAATTGAAAGTCTGATATACCAGAAAACTCCTGAATTTCTAGCAAACAACAAGGCTTAATCAGTGAAGTTTAATGAAGCTACTTCCATAGAGAATAAGGAAGTCAACAAATAAATTTCTGCAATAAATTAACAAAAATTTCATGTGTAAGTTAAGAAAAAACTATGTAAGTAAAATACTTTTATTTCTTTAATATTTTGTTAATATTTAGTAGTATTTTGAAATTATATATGGCTTCTGAGGTTTTAATTACTCTGAATTTTGTAGTCTGTGGAATTAAATATGTTTACTTCAATTAACATACTGAAGAAGTCAACCTTTGAAAATTTTCATGTCATATACTCTGAACAAAAAACCCCAGCAAGAATATATTTCAGGTAAACTGCCATCCTATAGTGACAGTTTCTCTGTTATTACAAGTTGAATTTCCTTAAAACTCTTGATAGCATCACAAATAGCACCAATATTTGTAAATGTACTTTAACCTAGAGAGCAAGCAACATTATAAGGATGAAACATTTATTGAAAAACTTTTTTTTTCTTTAGAACTCTCTATTTTACCTTAACAATTTATTCAGGGGGAAGTACAGGGGACAAATATCTGTATTTGTCAAAATTCATTACTTTTGTCAACTGTCTCTTTTCTCAAAGTTTTTATTTCAACCAATAATACCCTCCATCCAATAATCTATATATAGTCCAGTCAAACTTGACTCACATCTAAACCCAAAGTTACTCTATCGTTGTCAAGTTATTGTCTTCCTTTTCCCAGACAAATTGTTGCTAAGTTCATGTACTACAACAAGTAATGTTTTCAAAATTATGCTAAACTATTCAGTGTTGTCCTGCTGGTAATTTTCTATACATTTTCATTACAGAGGAATATAAAATTAGAAGAAATTACAAGATTTTACCAGACTAGGTAGCAGAAAGGATTCTAGACAATGGCAATGGTATATGTAATGAAAATAGAAATAACAGATATTGCCATCACTTCATTAGAGTTAGTTAGGCTACCAATGTCCAGGAATAAGTATGAAAGATTAAGAAGAGAGTACTAATACAAATAAGAAATGCTGTGTTTAATTTAGGAAAGAAATATTTAGAAGTTTTTATTCACATTTTCTTTTCTTTAGAGACAATGAAATAAATTGATCTAATCATATTTCCACTAATCCACAAAAGAATTTTTGAAGAACTTTTCAACAAGTAACATTTTCTTTAAATACATTGGGATTGTTTCTTCATGAAAAGTATTGTTGCATATTTTCATTATAAAAACTTGGAGTGTGTTTTTGAACTTGATATTTCTGAAAATATTTCAGTGTAGAGATGTAGAGTACTTTTGAAAGAAACAGCAAATTTGTGATTTTTTGTTCATAATGGAAACCTCATTTAGTATCTGTATGCTATTTGTGGTGGTGTCAAGGATGCATGAAATTAAACTCAAAAAACTTCAGCTTTAAGCAATTCAAGTTTTTCTTGCATCAGACAGTTAGATCCTGGGTGAAAATTTAAACTGAACATGAAAATGAATGACTCTGATTTGTGTTTTCATAATTCTGCACTTTCAATATGTACTGATTATTTGAGAGGCTAAAGGTAGATTAAAGAAGTTATAAAAATGACAGTGGAAGTTTTGTGATTTAGAAAAATATCTTATGGGAATTTGCTGCTTTCTGATTCAGAGGTAAAAAACAGATTTTAAGTATTTGCAAGAATCATGTTCATAGAAGATACGTTTACCACGAAATGATTAAGCATATTTTAAAGCTAAATGGTTAAGCAACCAACCGTGTATTTTATTTTAAAAGGCTAGGCAGCCATTTGGAACATATTCAATGAGTAACCTCAAGTTTAAACAGTCAAATTTTAAATCAGGATATATTTCATTATTATGTGTTAGAAGTCCCTGTTTTAAAAGTATGCATTAGTTTGATTTCCACATTCATTATTATTATTTACATGTGTAACATTAATATGAAATGTTGAAAATTTTTGGGGGAAGATTGATATTCTATTTTATAAGTGTAGTAATGCTAATTAATACAACAAACCATATGAATATGAATGTTAAAAATGAATCTACTTTACCCTGTATTATTGTATTTTAAAATGTGAATTTTCAAGGTAGAGTATTTTCTTTCAAAGTAGTAACACTTATTTATTTCTAAATTGCAAAGTTTCTAAATTCTGGATTATATTATTCTTTTATTACAGATTTTTTATTAGTACAAGTTTACAGTACATGGAGTATATAATCAACTTTTGGTGTGGGTACATGTACATAATACTAATTGTTTCTCTTTTAATCTGCATCCTACCAACTGCCTCCTTTGTCCTGTAAATCTCTTTCCCCTATGTTCATTGCTGTTGATATTACTAATCTTGGTGCATGTTTATGATACATATGTTTCATTGATGGAGGTTTCTTACATAGTATATCTTTATTCTACTTACTTAGTCATCCCCTTCCAGTCCCTTGTCTTCCATCTCCTAGACTCCTTCCTATTTTCAAGAAATCTGTTGGCCTGTTCACTTCTATTCATCCGTTAGTATGTTTTTCATTTGAATTTTGCCTTACTCAGACTGAAAAATACTGTATAGTATTTAAGGGTCTGTGGCTGATTTATTTCGCGTAACATTATGTGTCGATGTCGCTCCCGGCCGGCAGGAAGGACACACGACAAAGTCTGGCAGTGGACAACCTTTTCTTTTATTTTCCTTCTCCATACAGCCTGCCCTGGGATCGCTCCCAGCCGAAGCCTCCTTTGGTCCGCTCCCCGCGGCTCCTTTTGGGCTTCTACTTCCGGGCTTCTTCTTCCCCCCCAGGGGTGGCACCAGTATATATACGGATACAGTGTCCAATCATGTTAAAGTAAGCAAGGCAAGCTGATTGGCTAACATCATCAGTTGCCAGGCAGACTATATTGTTGAGCGGGTTGCTTACGCGGTAAGCAGGAAACTAACGTGCTCGATGGGAGGGGTAATCTACCTCAGGCTTTACTCTTTACTACAGGCCTCACGTCCGCCAAGTGAGGCGACCGGGCTCGGGGCTGCGGCTCCCAACATCTCCCCCTTTTTTATTTTTTTTATAAATGTGCGCATCGTAGCCCTTCCTGGACTGGGTGCAGAGGCTTATGCCCTATGCGTAGGCCCACCGTAGGTCCTTGGCTTAGACCCTGGTCGGCCGTCCCATGGTCTGCCAAAGCCCTGAGGCCCTCGTCCTTTTTCTAGGGCCAGGCACAAACTGGACGGAACCTGGATGCACACAAGGTTGCACTCATTTCCTCTCCGTAAAGAAATCCCCTCGTAGAGAAATTTAGACCTGGGCAGCATCTAACAGTCCAGCGGCTTACGTGCAGGATGGGGTAGGGCCTGGCTTAGGTTGAGTCGCACCGGGGGAGTACGCTCTTACCCGTCATTGACTCTCCTACCCAGCTATGTCATAATTTTTTAGAGGAGGAGTGTGGGAAGCTCACCACCCCTAGACTCGGTCGTAGGCTAGCCGAGCGAGCCATGCATATGCCTGAGGATCTTCTTGTCCATTTTGGGCTACCGCTATTTCTATTCATCTTGTTGGTTGGTCTGTGATGGATCTCCGGTAGGGCAGGTCTGATCTTCAGTCGAGGGCTTTGTCGCCCGTGTCAGTCTCTCCGGTACCCACAGTGTTTCTCGTCCCGATTCCTGTGGGAAAACACAAACCGCGCCTCGGTTCCAGCTGATTACCGGATCCGGGCCCATCCATTGTCATGCCATAGATAACCGCGCCTTTGGAGGCAGGCCTTGGCTTACTCCCCCTTTTTGTTTTTTATTTTTTATTTTTTATTTTTATCTTTTTCGTTTTTTTTTTTTTTTTTTTTTTTTATTGGTACCAGGGATCGAACTGGCGATTGCCTGCTTACAAGGCAGGCACTTATGCCGCTAAGCTAAATCCCCAGCTCCCATTTCCTCGACCGGCGTTTTTCTCAGCCTGCTCGGCAGAGAACTCTGTGTACCAGGCTCGCCAATCCAGGTAACTACCCGAGGGCAGACACGCCTTTGCCAGCTGAATCCAGTCCGCGGGGGTGAGGGGCCCAGAAGACAGGTTCTCCAGCATGGCAATGGTGTAAGGCGCAGTCGGCCCAAAGGTTGTAACTGCATTTTTAAGTTCTCTAATCTGCTTTATCTCAAAAGGCTTCCATGCATTACGTCCCTGGCCCATAGCTACTTGTACAGGAAATATCCTGTAGGGGCCACTATCTATCCCAGGTGGTGGATATACCTCATGAGACAAACGTCCCCCCTGCCAAAGCCGCCTGTAAAAATACCGACCCGCCGGCGGCGGAGCATAAGACGGCGGCCATGATTGGGCGGAAAATGGGGGCCCGTGCATCACTTCCTGTTCTGGCGAAGGGGAAGGGAGCTCCTGGGCGGCCGCCTCGCGGCGAGGGATCGCCTCCGGGAACAGCCCCCAAGGTGGGGCGGAAGGCTTCGCCTCCCTCTCGCG
Source organism: Cavia porcellus (assembly GCF_034190915.1). Taxonomy (NCBI): domain Eukaryota; kingdom Metazoa; phylum Chordata; class Mammalia; order Rodentia; family Caviidae; genus Cavia; species Cavia porcellus. Next base: position 74,226,652 of record NW_026947486.1, read on the forward strand.
CCGGGGAGCGCTCAGGAGCTCTCCACTCCTCCGCAGACCAAGTTGAGCGGAGCGCAATTCACGGCGCAATGCTGGGAAAGAACCCTGCGACTCCTTATCGAGTGACTTAGGCTCCTGACAGCTGGTCTCTTTGGCCTCCTTGCCATTCAACTTTCCCTCGTCCTCGGAGTCAGACGACTCCGAGGCTAGAGCCCCGTCCTTCTCCTTAGCATCTTTGTTCCCCTTGACGGGCCCCTCTCGGGAGCTCCCCGACTGGGCCTGCTCAAATACCCTGCGTACTTTTGTAAGCTCTTGAGAGCTTTCTCCACAACCACCCTCGCTCTTAGTGTTGCTACCTAGCATGTTTCCCATCTTTTAATATGTTACTCACCGCGTGAGGCCCAAGGAATCCGCCACTTACGTGTGAGCCTGAGGGGAGTCTAAAAGCCCTGTAGGTGCGCGCCACCCAGAGCCCAGGCTTATCCCCAACTCACCTGTCTCGCAGCTCTGTACTGGAGCGTTGTCCGCTGTCACGTCTCGGGGGTGATCAGTCCCCGTACGGGCCACCAAATGTCGATGTCGCTCCCGGCCGGCAGGAAGGACACACGACAAAGTCTGGCAGTGGACAACCTTTTCTTTTATTTTCCTTCTCCGTACAGCCTGCCCTGGGATCGCTCCCAGCCGAAGCCTCCTTTGGTCCGCTCCCCGCGGCTTCTTTTGGGCTTCTACTTCCGGGCTTCTTCTTCCCCCCCAGGGGTGGCACCAGTATATATACGGATACAGTGTCCAATCATGTTAAAGTAAGCAAGGCAAGCTGATTGGCTAACATCATCAGTTGCCAGGCAGACTATATTGTTGAGCGGGTTGCTTACGCGGTAAGCAGGAAACTAACGTGCTCGATGGGAGGGGTAATCTACCTCAGGCTTTACTCTTTACTACAGGCCTCACGTCCGCCAAGTGAGGCGACCGGGCTCGGGGCTGCGGCTCCCAACAATTATATTTTCCAGGGACTTTCAATTTCTTACAAATGTCTATCATTTATCCTTCTTTATAGGTGAATGGCACTTTTTAATACACTAATACCACATTTGTTTACTCATTCAAGTTTTGACAGATGTACAGGCTGAATCCCGGACTTAGCTATTGCTAAAGGTGCTGCTATAAACATTAATATGCATACATTGCTGTAATGTGATGTTTTTGATTCGTTTGGAAAAACACCTAGAAGGAGACTAGTGATATCATATGTAATTTCTATTTTAAGTATTTGGGGAAATATTAAAGCTAATGTTCACAGTGGTTTAACTAGTTTACATTCCCACCAAAAATACAGAAAAATTCTTTTTTCACTGCAGCCACACTGACATTTATTATTATTTGAATTCTTTATGATTCTTATTCTTCCTGAAGTAAGATGAAATTTTAGTGCTCTATTAATTTGCCTTTCTAATCATCAGGAATGTGCTATTTTTATTTTAACAGATACTGAATTTATTTTTTGGGTCTGAATAGGACAGTAGATTGGTAAAGAAAAGAAATATTTTATATAACTATAATATGGTTACCTACAATTTGATAACAAAAATCCACTAAAAATAAGAATAAAACCTCTTGTTACTACCATAACATATGCTATAAATTCAGTTTACCATTACCCTTATCAAAGAGCTGCCTAGCCAAATAAGATATTCTTTGAGCTTAGTACAGATAATATTGTAAGCTTTCTTCTTAATAAACAAAAGGTAACTAAGTTAACCCAGCGCATTACACAATACAAAATACTATGAATAAAGATTAGATATTCTTTTTTAATTTAAAGAGAACATGAATTTCAAAACATGAAAACCTAGGGGTTAAAATGTTATATGTATTGCATATTATTATCATCAGATCAGTTATTCAGAGTATAAAGCATCTGCACTTAATCATCTGAAAAATACTAGAACAAAACATTCTATTGGATGGGTTCAGAGAAATCAGCCACTCACACTAGTGAGACATTATGATGTTTACACATGTGTGTCTCACTTATTTCACTTATGAGTATGATTTCCAGTTGCATCCATTTGCCTATAAAAGTTTCAAGTTTATCCTTTATGGTTGAGTATTACTCCATTGAATAAAAATATCACAACTTTTTAATTCATTACTTAATGAGCATTTAATTTTTTTTCCCAGATCTAGCCATTATGAATTGTGCTGTTACAAATATGGAAGCACATATATTGCTGTGGTATGATGCTTTTAATTCTTCTGAAAAGATAGCCAGAAGGGGAATAGCTGGGTTAAATGGAAGCTCCAATCCTAGTTTAATCCGGAATCTCCACCCTGATTTCAATAGTGGTTGCATCAGTGTCCGCTCACATCTATAGAAAAGGAGTGATCCTTTTTCCACATAGTCCCTCCAGCATTTGTTATTGATTGATTTCTTGATAATAGCAATTCTTTCCAAGGTGAAGTGGAATTTAGTGTTGTTTTAATTTGTATCTTTTTAATGACCAGTGATGTTGAATATTTTTTTCATATATTTATTTTCCATTTGTATTTCTTCATCTCAGAAGTGTGTATTTCAGCTGCCCATTTTTGGACTGGGTTTTTTATTTGGTAGGAGTGAATTTTTTGAGTTCTTTATATGTTCTGAAGAATAATGTTTTATCAGAGAAACATCTAGAAAAGACTTTCTACTATATTGTGAATTGTCTTTTAGGTCTGTTGATACTTTCACTTGCTGTAAGAAAGTTTTTTAATAAGGTGAGATCCCAGTTGTTGATTCTTTGTAATAGCTCCTGTGCAATTTGGGTTTTGCTCATAAAATTTTTGCCTACAACAATGTTTTACCTACTCTAACTCCATCACATCTGTTATTTGTGTCTTAAAATTTAGAACTTTGATCCATTTGGAATTTAGTTTAGTGCATGGTAAAAGATATGAATCCAACATTAATATTTGGCATGAAGAGAGCCTGTTTTCCAACCCATTCATTAATGAGGCTATCATTTTTCCAGTGAATGTGCTTAGCAACTTTGTCAAAGATAAGGTGGCTTTGTAGATCTGAAGTTGTTTCAATATCTAATCTGTTTCACTGATATTAAGGTCTTTTTTTGTCAGCACCACATTTTATAATGTAATATCAAATCAAGGATTGTGATACCTCCTGTCTTGCCATTGTTGCTCAGAAATGCCTTTGCTATTCTAAGTCTCTTCCAGCTTCAGATGAATTTTAAGATAGTTTTCTCTAATTCTGTGAGATAAGATATTGGAATTTTTGTTGCAATTGCATTGAGTCTGTATCATAGTTTTAGATGTACGGACATTTTCAATATAGTGGTTATTCCTATCCAAGAACACAAGGAATCTCTCCATTAATTAATTAATTAATTAATTAATCACTACTGGAGATTGAACTCATGACCTTGTAGTTACCAGGCAGACACGTAAACTGCTAAGTTAAATTTTAGGCCATCTCCGTTTTCTAAAAATTTCTTCAACCTCCTTTTTTAGAGTACTTTAGTTTTCAATGTACAGGTCTTTTACATCCTTCATTAAGTTGATTCTGAAGTATTCTATTATTTTGCATACTGCTAAGAAAGGTGTTTTTTCCCTAATTTCTCTCTGTGAGTTTCTTATTCATGTACAGGAAGGCAATTGATTTTCCATTGTTGACTTTGTATACAACCATGTTACTAAATTTGCTTGTTAAATTGCCAATTTTTAGTGCGGTTTTAGGATCTTTTATGTAAAATATCTTGTCATCTACAAACGATGACAGTTTCAGTTTTTATTTTCCTCTTTTTATTCCTTTATTTTTTTCACTTGTCTAATTAATCTGGCTAAGTTTTCTAAGACTATATTGAATAAGAGTGGAGATAGACATCTTTGTCTTGTTCCTGATCTTAAAATGAAACCTTTCAGTACTCATAGTTTTAGTGTGATGATGTCTGTTGATTTGTCATATATAGCTTTTATTAGATTGAGATAAAAGTCATCTATTGCAATTTTCTTTAGGACTTTTTATTATGAATAGGCACTGGACATTGTCAAAACTTTTCTGTATCTTTTGAGATGATCGTATAGTATTTGACCTCAAATTTGTTAATATGGTGTATTGCATTTATTGATTTACATAAGTTGAACTATCTTTGCATCCTTGAGATGAACCCCACTTGGTCACAGTTTCTAATTCCCTTTATAATTTTCTGTATTCTGTTTGCCAGTATTTTTTTTTTTGAAGATTTCATTATTGAGTTTTTTTTTTGTCTAATTGATCTGTCTTTTAACAGTAGATTATTGAGGTCTGGTAATTCAAGAAATGCAAATTAAAACAGTCTTGAGATTTCATTTTACTCCAGAAAGAATGGCTTCCATCAAGAAATCAACTGGTGACAAATGTTGGTAGTTCTGTGGAAAAAAGGAACACTTCTCCACTGTTAGTGAGAGTATAGACTGGTGCAGCCATGATGGAAATCAGTATGGAGTTTCCTCAAAAAACCAAGATCGGAAGTTCGATTTAATTCAGCTTTTCTCTTTCTGGCTACTTTCCCAGAAAAACTGATAAGGTCATGTCACAGTGATGTATTTACACCCATGATCATAGCAACACATTTTTTAATAGCTAAATCTTGTAAAAAGACTAAAATGACCATCAACCACAGAATGGATGAAAAAGATGTGATATTTTTATGCAATGGAATATTACTCAGCTATAAAAAAGGATGAGTTTGAAGCTTTCGTAGGTAAATGGAGCCAACTTAAGACTATTCTAAGTGAAATAAATAAGCCTCGCATTTGTAAATATTGTATTGTCTCCCAATATATTTTGATTAGAACGTGTTTGATTTTTCTTGAATTTTATATTTGTTTTATATGGTTGTGTGCACTGGTATTTGTTACATATATATTTATGATTGTTTTCTCTTTCTCTTGGATTGCTATATTCATGAAGACATAGTGACCTTCATTATATCTCTTAATCAGGCTTTACTTGAAATTCATTTTACATGGAAGTGGAATAACCACCCCTGCTTTTTCTGGGTTCCTGTCACATGTAGTATTTTTTTCATCCTTTGAGTGTCAGTCTATAAACTTCATTTTGAACATAATATGATTATTTTATGCTACATATTATTGGATATTGTTTCTTGATGCATTCTGCCAGTCTGTGTCTTTTGCTGGGCAAAATGAGTCCATTATATGGACAGTTATAACTGACATGTAATGACATATCCTTGTCATGCTGTTTTCCAGTTGTTGACTCTCCTCATTTTTTCTTTACCTCTAATTGTTTTCCTTGCTTACTGAATTCATTTGGTTGCAGTTCTTAGGGCTTTAGTCTGTATTACATCTTTCTAGAATGTCCTTCAGAAAATTTTGGAGTTCTGGTTTGGTGGTTATAATTTTCCCCATCTGTTCTTTGTCATGGAAGTATCTTATTTCTCCATTAGATTTGAAAGATAGTTTTCAATGTAATTTGAATATTTTTTTTTCCTTTGAGCTTAGAATACTTCACTCAAAGCTCTCCTTGACTTGAGGGTTTGTGCTGAGACATTAACCATGATTCTAATGGGCTATCCTTTATAGATGATTTTTTTTCTTTTCCATAACAGCTTTTAAGATTCTATTCTTGTGTTGAATTTCTGGAATCTTGACTATGGAATTCCCAGCTGTAAATTTTTTGGTTCATGGATATTTTAAGGTCTCTTTGCCTCACTTATGATCATTTAAAATACTTTTTCTACCAGGGAAGTTTTTTTTCCATTATTTCTGTGAATATTTTCTTAATGTCATTTGTGGTATTTCCTTTTTCACTGACTGCAATTATACTTAAACTATTCTTCTTTGTCTCATCTACCAGCTGCTGGATTGATTTCTCACAGTTTTTTTTTTTTCTGTTTTTTAGAATCTTTCTTTTTTCTGGTCACTAACTGCAAGCCTGTTTTCAATTTCTGTTGTCCTGTCCTCATATTGGCCTAATCTTTGAATATTTTCAGTGGAATTTTTATTTTCTTGCATATATTCTTGAATCTATTTTACAAATATCATTTATTTCTTATGCTGGGTTTCCTTAATTTTGTTAAAATCATCTAATTTTTTTGTCTGTATCTACTCTAACCCCATTAAGCATGGTCCTTATTTGGGACACCATCTCTGTAGTTATGTAAGAGATAATTTCTGATTTTGTTTTTTCCAGAGCCTCATTCAATTGCTGTTATTGCTTTATAGAAGACTAGTGGAGGTCTTTACACTGAACTATATCCTCAGTTCTTTTTAATGTTCATTTTGAGATAGAGTCTGTAAATATTAAATTGAACAAATGGGCCTCAAACTTGTGATCTTCTCACGTCAGCCTTCCACAGTGCTGGCATGACAGGCATGTCTCACCACAACTGACTTGGACTCAATGAAAAAGTAAAGGAATTGTAGTTGTTTTCCACTTCAAATTTTGCTTAACATGACCTCAAGCCTTAAAAGGCATGATGGGAAACAATTCTGTAAGTTTAAATAGCAAAAGTATAAAAACCTGTAAATATTGAATGTGATTATAAAAATTCTCAATTGTAAAATATTTTTGAAGCTATAACTTTGACATTTAGAAGTGCATGCCTCCCATTTTAATGATATCTTTATATTTCAAAGTTCTAACCTAAAATAATTTACAATGCTTGCCCACTAATCAAAATACAAATGAAAACTCATTTCTTAGAGATGTGTTTTGCCTAACTTCTGGGACTATTTAAGTTGCAATCATCAACTACGTCTACACCTTTAGTTTAAATTATGCCATAAATTAATTTTGATGAACCTTATTTAAATTCTCAAAGCATATATAATTACCAGTAACATGGTAAAATGTACTCAAGTTATTTACAACAAGGAATTGAGTACTTCTAAATTTCTTATGATCAAGACAGAAAATGTACTCTAAATTTCCTGTAAAACATTCTTAAAATGATTTTTCCATCAAGAGCGCTGAAATTACATTATGGCAAAAGTGTTAAATGCATTTGTTACAGAATTTTTTGAAAGAGTAATGTACACTGTGAAAACGCATTAATCTTTATTTTAGGGAGTATGGATTATTGACTACGATTCAGGGTACAGAAAATATCTGAAACATAAATCCTTTCATAATGAAACTATCAGAGTCTGTTTTAGCATGAACATTTATCCTCTATAGACTCAAAAACTTCCTTTTCTTTTGAAAGTTACCATTGTAAATCTACACACTTAGTTCAATTTATCACTATCTGTATGAAGTAGAGAAGTCATTCAAACAGACCACAGAACACAGTATGTGGGAAAGAAGGAAAAATAAATATTTTCAAGGCAACTCCCCATTGTACATTAATATATTGCCCTAAATTTAAAACATATTGTACAGAATAGCAGATACACATGCAAATATTTTATGTAAAACTCAAACTTTAATAGCTAACAAATGTATTTGAGTTCCAGTGTCTATGAAATATATCTTTCACTAACAAATACAAAGCAAGTAAGAGCTTTTCCCATCTCCATCCACCAAGCAACATTTGCTATATTTGCTGTGATTTGTACTTCTTCCTATAAGGACTGTCTACTCATTTCACTTGACCATTTTTGGGTTAGATGTTTTATTTCAGGTGGTTTAATTTTTCAAGTGTTTATATATTCTAGATAGTAGCCCTCTGTCATAGGAATAGCTGGCAAAATTTTTGTTTTTCTAGGCTGTCTCTTTACTCCCTTAATTGATTCCTTTGCAGAAACTTATAAAATTGTTGTAGTTATGCATTGAGTTTTGCTGTTACTTCTTTGGTAATTATGGTTCTGTTTAGAAGATCCCATCCTTCAATTATGATTTCAACTTTTTTATTTCTTATATCTTTCACTAGGTTCAATATTTCTGTTTTAATATTTATGTTTGTGTTCCATTTGATTTTAGTTTACTACATGATGAGAGCTGAATGTCTAGTTTCAATCTTCCATAAAGAAATATCCAGTTTTTGCAGCATCATTTGTAGAAAACGATGTTGTTTCTCCAATGTATGTTTTTTGTCCCTTTTGCAAAAATCAATAGGCTGAATGTTTCTGTAACTCCTATTTGCTTCAGTTGATCCACATCTATTTTTATTCCAGGATCACTACTTCTAAAATCATTGTTGTTTTACAGTACAGTTTAAAGTCAACTGTGATAGCTCCTGATTTGCTTTTGTTGCTCAAGACTGGTGTGGTGTTGCTATTCTGACTCCCTTTTGGTTCAGTGTGAATTCTAAGAATATTTTTTCTAGATCTGTGAAACATGCTGTTATTATTTTGTTTGAGACATCATTAAATCTGTTGAAAGTTTTGAGAAGACAGCCATTTGGACTCTATTAGCTCTGTCTATCTAAGAGTGAATGACATTTTTCATTTTCTGATATCCTTTTTGTTTTTCATATTCACAGTCCTATAATCTTTGTAGAGGCCTTTACTTTCCTCATTTAGATTAATTCCAAGGCATTTAATGTTTCTTATGGCAAAAGTGGATTGAATTATTTTCATAATTTCAATCTGAATGAGTTCATTCCATGTGTAAATAAATGTTATTGATTTTTATGCTTGTTTTGTATCCTGGTACATTTCAAAAATTGTTTATTAATTCTATGAAATTTTCATGCAATCATTTGGGTCTTCTATGCAGAATATCCAGTCATTTGCAAATAACGACAATTCCATCTTTTCCTTTCTCTGTGTATTCCTTTTATTTCTTCTGTTCAGTGATTGCTCCACTAATGTCTCGAGAACTATGTTGAATAAATATGGTGATAGTGGGAAACCTTGATTTGTCAGTTATTACTATTTTCTGGATTTTGATATTATCTCTTATGACTTTATCTTTTTCATATCTAATTACATTTATGACTCCTCTCTTTATCCTTCCTTCTTTCCTTTTCTTTCTTTTTGATACAGGGTCTAGATATGCAGTTCGTGCTATCCTTGAGCTCATTTTGTAGCCCAGGCTGGTCTCAACCCGGCAACAATCCTCTTGCTCAGATTCCCATGTGTTGGGATTAAAGGCTTGCACCACCATGCCTGATTTAGTTATGGTCTTTCTATACACACTTTCTTCAGGATTCTTTACATGAAGGAGTGTTTAAATTTTTAAAAATATTTTCACCATCTTTTGAAATAATCATATGAATATTTACGTTGCTTCTGTTTGTGTGGTGTGTTTCATTTATTGATTTTTATGCTGTGGCATAGTTGAATTTGGGAGATGAAAACTGCTTGGTCATGACTGCTGATCTTTTTCATGATCTGTTACATTCTACTCATTAAAATCTTGTTGAGGAGTCTTGCTTCTATGCTCATTAAGAAGATTTCCTGTACTTTTTTTTTTTTTGTTTGTTTGTTTGTCTGGTTTGGGAGTCAGAATGAGAGTGTTTTTTACAAATGAGTTTGAAAACACTCTGTCACTTTCAATTTCTTTGAGGAGCTTGGGGAACATAAATGATGTATCGTTCTTGAAGGTTCAGTAGAACTAAGCAGTAAACCAGTGAAGTCCTGGACTGTTTTTCACGGATAGAGTTTTCTTTCCTTCTTTGCTTTTTTATTTCTTTGACTATTTTGGTTTGATCAGCAGAAGTAAATGTTCTTGCTAATTTTTATGAGTCGAGGAGTCAGTTCATTACTTCAAATTGAAAAATTTTGAAATGCAGTTTTTGTCAGTTATTACTATTTTCTGGATTTTGATAGTATCTGTTATGACTTTATCTTTTTCATATCTAATTACATTTATGACTTTTCTCTCGTTATCTTATAAGGTTGAATAAGGGTTTATTTATTTTTTGTTTTATCAAAGAACCAGCTCTTCAACTGAATGAATCTTCTTAATTTTTTTCACAATTTCATTGAGTTATACTTTTTTTGTAATGAGAAGCAAACTCAAGACTTCGTACTTGCCAGGCAGGCACTGGTATGACTGAGCTATATGCCCAGTCCCACCGCACTAATTTTTATGATTCTCCACCTAATTTTTCCTTTGCACTAGAATTGTTGTTTATCAATTGTCTTAAGGATCTTTACATTGTTATTTATTTGAGCTCACTTTGTTTTCTTAATGTGACCATTAATTACAATGAACTTCACTCTCAGGACTGTTTATATTGAGTCTCAGAGGTTCTGATGTGTTATAAAAACATTATCATTAACTAACAGAAATTGCTTAATTTTTTTCCTGGAATTTTCCCCTGTGGCCCACTTGGTGGAAAATAGTGTGTTACTAGTTTTCCAGATACTTCTAAATTTTCCATTTGTGCTCTTGTCTTGATTTTATTTTTTAGTGCCCAGTAGGCTGATAATACTTATGGAGTAATTTAGATTATTTGAAATTTATTGAAGTAGACTTTATAAGCTAATTTGAGATCTATTTTGGAGAAAGTACCATCTTCTTCAGAAAAGAATGTGTGCTATATTGTAGAAGGGTAAAATATTCTGTAGATATCTATTAAGTATATATGTTCAAAGCTATGGTTTAGATCTGATATTTCCTTTTTGATTTTCTAACACTTTATCTGTTTTCTAAAGTGACACTTTAAGTACTCCATTATAACTGTGTAAAAATTATCAGGTCTTTTATGTTCAGCAGTATATATTTTATAAAGCTTAATGCTCCAATACTCAGGGCATGAATATTTCTGTGCTATTTCTTCTTGTTGGATTGTTCTTTTATTTGCAGTGACCTTCTTGTTCTCGTCTAACCAGTTGGAGCATGAAGTTTATATTGCATGATATTAAAATTGATACTTCTGCTTGTATTCAGGGTGCTGGTTCATGACATGTTGTTTTTCATCCTGTGATATTTTTTGTCTATGAATATCTTCTGGATTAGATGTGCTTCTTGAATGCAGTAGACTGTTGCATTGGTTTTCTTTTCTCCAGATTGCCAATCTGTGTCTTTAAATTGGAGATCATTAATATTGAGAGATATTACTCAGAGATTTGCTATGATTCTATTTGTTGGTAGCTCCTTTGACTTCTTCTCCTCTCATTTTTATTATTCAACCCTTGACATTGCTTGCTCTTTTCATTCCATACAGGTTTTAGCTGTATTGTTTTGACATTTTTTTTTTCTTGAAGATTCTGCATTATTTTCTGGAATTCTAGTTTAGCTCAATAAATCTCAATTTGCTCTTATATCCTGAAATATCCTTATTTTTAAGGACAATTTTGTCAGCTGTGCTAATTTTGGTTGCAAGTTGCTTGTTCTAAGTTGATTTACCTCATTCCAAGATCTTCTGTTTTTTAAAGTTGGAAGTTGAGATGTCTGCTATAATTCTAATCAGTTTAGCTTTGTATGTGTTTCTTTTATTTTTCTCTCATTGATTTTAAAATGGGGGGTTTCTTTTTTAAATATAGCAATTTACATAGTCGTATGTCTTGGTCAGTTTCTTTTCTCTTAATAGTTTTTTGGTATTCTAAAGACCTTGACTTACATATATGTTGAACTTTTTTAAATTTAAGAAAAATTTTATTATTTCTGTAAAAAAGATTAATAATTCCACCATCTTATCTCTAGCATTTAGCTAGTTACAATTAGTATTAACTCAGTCAGTGTCATCTAGTAGCTGCAGGATATTTTTTATTTTTTTCTTGGCTTCTGTGAGTGACTCATCATAATTCACCATTTTTTCTTCCATTTCAGATATTGTGTCTTCACACTGGTCAATTATACCATTCATGAAATCTATACTTTTTTATTTTGTTTATTTTGGTCTTTTACCTTTATATGGATTCTTTATGTTTAGTGAGTATATTACTAATATTTTGAAACATTTTGGTCAATTCTAGTCCTTTATTAGTTTCCTTCTTATCAATATTGGGCAATTTCCATGATAATTCCTAGACTTTTAGGTCACTTCCTCTTCAAATTTGCCAAATTTCTTTTTCTCTTCTTTAATTTTTTTCATAGAGCTTTGCTTCCTTCCACTTTCTTTCCTCTTCATTTACTTTTCCCTTTAATTATTTTAGGCAACTTGGGAGACATTGGTAGTCCTCACTTGCCATGTTTTCCCATTAACTTATGTATGTGCACATGTATTTCTCATTTTTTAAAAATTTCTTCCATTTTTTCCTTTTTGAAAATAAAAAAAAAATCTCCTTCTTTATTCTTTAAGAGCTGAGTTCTCATAGAGAGCTAATGTCTTCTATGAAGAATTTTAATAAGATACCATCTTTTCTTGATCCAATTTCAACTTTATATGACCAGATATAGTACTATTTTCCTTATCCGTTCATGTGTTAGTTGGCCAGTAAACTGTTTTATAAGTGATATATGACAGATCTGTTGATGCCATTACAACCAGAAATAATATTTCTGCAGAATCTTCAGTCATTTAATTTATTTGGACTCTATTGTCCAAATAAAATAATGGTTTTGCAGAAATAATGTTCTGCAAAAATTATTTCTGGTTATAATGACTTAAACAGATCTGTCATGTATCACTTATAAAACAGTGTACAGGGAAAGAAAGCTACATGCTAGCCTTCCTGGTAATCAGCCAATGCTCTAGTGAGTGGTGTGCACCCCTGGGAGAGAACCAGCCAAAATCTCCTGAGATCTGTGCCATGTTGGCACTTAGGGCACTGGTAAAGAAAGCAACCCGCTTACCTTCCTGGTATGCAGCTGTGAGCCTATCAGCATGTTTGCTGAGAATCAAACATCCCACCCCCCATTCCCCATTAGAAAATAGGAGTCAGAGGTCTGAGCATCTCTTCAGAGGCTGACCATATGCAGTCAAGCAAATATGGCAAATTTCCTTCTACTGTGTCTTTGAAGACAAATATTGTATTCATTGGTTTGCTTTGTACTGATTAATTGCATTGCTTTATTCAATATTCTGTTTTAATAACTTCTATAATGTTCTGTATTTGGTTTGATTTTGCTATACCTGATAGGACAACTATTGTGAAGATAATGAGATATACTATGGTTTCTTTTACTGGTATTCTGCTGTAACATTGTGTAGCAATTTCACTGCATTGTCTCAAATGGCTTTGTTCTGTATTGCTCTGTTGTATTTTAATACCTTCACAATAATAAAAAAACAAAAATAAGACAGTACATGTTAAAAATAGATGGATGGGAAAGAAAAATGTAGTATTTATATGCAATGGAGTACAATATTGCTGTGAAGAAAGATAAACAAGACATTTGTAGGTAAATGGATCAAACTTGAGAATATTATATTGATATATCTTGGAAAATGGCGGCGGGCTAGGGGATCGAGCGAAGAGTCTCTCCAGAGAATTCAAACTCGAAGCTAAGAAAAAGACAGCATGGAGAGGGCCAGACAAATCGATAGCGATTCTTATTAACCAAGACAGTACAGCTGGAGGATTTAAAGTCGTGCTGAGACCTTCAACGCGGATATCGGGAGGCTGCAAATCCCGTGACCTTAAATCAACAAACAGACTTGTGGACCCAGCACGAAAAGCTGAGTTGTCTTTGGGGTCTGCGGGAAACGGAGACCCGGACCGACACTCTAAGTAGCAGCCAGTTCTGCACCGCTGCACCAGAGCAAATGCACAAAGCTCCGGCATTTCAAATCTAAAGGGCGCACAGATATCTGACCAGTCAGCGTTGTGCCGGGAGTGCGGGAAAAGTGGACAGCTTGGTGTGCAGCGGTCCCAGAACGAGGACTTGCACCGGACTCTGGTGAGTACAGAGAACCCCACAGCGGCTGGGTTTGGCCAGAGAGCAGCTGGCCCGCCACCACGGGGAAATCAATAACACAGAGTCTGGTACAGACATATTAGCCTGGCAGCAGAAACCGCAGCTTGGTGACATCACCAGGTCCCCTTGTAGGGAGGGCTGGTGGAAGACATCTTGAGTCCTGGCAGAGCCTGATTACTTGCTAGCTTCAGCTCCACACAGAGAACTTAGTGGGAGCCATCTTAGTTTTGGGCATATCTGCTTTTCTGGTGCTCCTGTCACAGAGAGGTTTGGAAGAGAACGGCTGGGACTTGGGCAGAATCCTGTGCCATTACTCAGCTGCTTCTGATTCAAAAAGAACTGGCAGGAGCTATTGGGGCTAAACCAAGCCTCTGCTTGGGGCCCAATAAGCGGATACAAAATAGTCACAACTCAGTGAGAACCAGAAAGTACAGCCTAATTTATGAACTAACTGACACAGAGGCTAGAGACTAGACTGTACCGCCCCTGCATCCCAGCCTACCCCAGATAACAGCAAATTGGGGAGGACAGCAAAAACTCAAGCCAGCATGCTTCTGAGAGGCCCTAAGCAATTCAGAGAGGGCCAGAGACAGTCTGGACAGTCCTGGACAGTCCAGAACAGTCTGAAAGAAACCAGAAACATGACAAGAGATAAAAATAAAAAAAAATCTCCAGCTGTTCAACAGGACAAAATAAACCCAAGAGAACTAAACACTGAAGAGAACAAACACAGTAACCATCCTCTACTTGACACAGCATCAGCCGAAATTAAAAAGTACTTACATGATCTCATAGAGGAATTTAAAGATGTACTCCTGATCCAAGTGAGGCAAGATATAAAGAGATTAATTAAAGAAATGACAAGCCCCGCCCAAGAGAACACAGATGGAAGAACTGAGGAAATCAGAAAAGAAAGAGAAGCATCTGAAGAAGAATTTAAGCATAACTTAGAATACATGAAACAGATCCAAAGAGAATATCAGGAAACTAAGAACTCCATTGAATATTGGCAAAATGCCTTGACAGAAACTAAAGACAACCTTCTGAAACTTGAAGAGAGATTTAGGGCTTATGAACGTGAAAGAAAAAGCCTCTTAAAAATAACAAGGAACCAGAAAGAAGCAATTCTAAAACTGGAAGATGATAAAAAGATACATAACCTAAGAATAAAGAATGTGAGTGAGGAAGCAGGAACATCCAAAAATGAAATACAAAAAATATTCACAGATATATTAAAGCAAAATTTCCCACGTATAGCAAAAAGAAATGATATCCAGATAAAAGAAGCATACAGAACGCCAGCTACCTACAACCAAAACAGATCTACGCCTAGGCATATAATAATTGAGATCCCAGAAATCTGCCAAAAAAACAGAATATTAAAAGCAGCCAGAGAAAAGATGCAGGTTACCTATAACGGGAAATCTATCAAAATAACAGCAGACTTATCAACACAAACTCTTAAGTCAAGAAGGGAGTGGGGAGAAATATTCCAAGTCCTGAAGGAAAAAAATATGCAACCGAAGTTCATATATCCGTCAAAACTCTCTCTAAAAATTAATGAAGAAATAAGATACTTTCAAGACAAGGAGGAACTGTGGGAGTTCGTGGCCACCAATCCAACCCTACAGAGAGCGCTGAAGGACATTACAGAGAAAGAGAGGAAGAGATATCAGGATTACAGCTACAGTGGCAGAGAGGCCTCAGTGAACGGGGCAGACAATGGAATGAGGGAATAAGGTGGACAAATTATAGCAGAAAAGTGGAGTAGCAGACATGAGGCAGAGACGGTAAGCTAGTCTTTAGTAGAGACAGCTCTGAAACTATATTTAAAAAAAAAAAAAGCAGAGGTCATTGCTAATGGTGTATAACGATTTAAAAGACACAGTAGTCCTAGTGCCATATTTAGATTGAATTAAATTTGTTCTGGTCTGTCCACTCATGTCAGATTTAAGGACACAGACCTCTAGAACCAAAAATAGCAGGTTATACCATGGTAACTATCCTTACTTTCCTATTGACTTAGGCTGAAATCCTGTATTACTTACATTGTCTTACTATGACTGATCTTAATTGTATCTGAATCATAAGACTATTGGTTGGCCTTGACTGATCCTATTTGAAATCGGTATGTGTGTTAGAATCAACCCTAAAAGTAGAGGCAACTACTCTGAGCATGACAAGATGTAAAGGATATCCATACTGGTATGAATTAGTAACAGCTCTCAAATACTACAATGCAGTCAAAGATAAGTTTTTATAAAAATAGGTGATAGTATGTTTAACTATAATAAGCCAGTGTTGTGGACAAATCTATTGAAAATAACAAGAGAAAACATAGTAGCTATGGAAGATCATTTATATTATAGTTTTATATGTCTTATCCATTGCATGTTTTTCAAGGAAATTGTTTCGCTGTCTTATTATGACTTGGTTTTCCCTATAATACAAAGAGGATAGGAACAAATACTCTGAGGAAGAGACCTGAAAAACCCGAGGCTTATTTTGTAGCATTATAATATAAATTCTAGCAATCTATTGTTTGCTGATTAGAATGACATTGGTCTGGTTTCTTCAGCTCAACTTCAGCATATGCAGAGATGGGGACGGCTATCACAGAGAGAATGAGAGATGCGATGGTATTTGCTATTGTCTTCCCTAATTTGGAACTTGAGGACCTAAAAAGACTTCATCATCCTGTAATGATTTGATTAGTTCTATAATATGCAATAAGTATATAAAGTGGGTGAAGATAGGGACAACTATTTGTAAGAAGCTAGAGACAGTTAGATAAGGACGATCTCCAATGGACTTGCTTTGAAATCTGTATTTCTTTAAATTGTCTTTTATTTTTTTTTAATGTTCTGTTCTGATTTGATATGGTTAACCTTACCCTCTTTGAGATGTAAAACAAATAGGTGGGACTGATAATCATATTACGGAGCTTTTGTTCGACCATAGAACAGAATGGTTTGTAGGGTCACTTTTTTGAATGTCATTCTAAATACTTTAATTCTATAACCTGAACAGCCATTTCGAAGATGACAATTTGTAACTTATCAACCGGCAATTTCTTACCTTTTGTTTGTCTGTAATTTAGTATTATTTCTACCCTTTTTTAAAATTTTATCTCCATGTATTTTTTTTCGTTTCCTTTTCTTTAAATAAAAAAAAAGAGAATATTATATTAAGTGAAATAAGTCAGACAAATAAGCTCAAATATTGTGTTTTCTCATATGTGTACAAAGAAATCTATGAAAAATAAGAAGTAGAGAGAAATATATACATATATATTAAATAAGAAATGCAAAGAAATTTAAATATTTTGTCTCATTGATACTAATAGCTTATCTTTGTCTGACACAAAATTTTATGTTATCTATTTGTTTCTTTTTTGTAAGAATAGTTTTTGGTTCCTGACTTGTACTCTGGGTAACTATGTTAAAGATAATGATGTACAGTGTAATAGTTATTCTCTTATTATTTGATTATAAAATTTTGATTTATTTTTATAAAAAATATATAGTTCTAGCTTTTATATTTTCCCCCTTTGTCAGTATTCCATGCAGACTATTGTCATTTATTATTAACAGTTGTTTTATAGTTTGTTGGTTTTAAAGACTAGGCATTGTAACTTAAGTCTGACAGTATCAAGGTTGGTGTAATCTTTCCTCAGATACAAAGAAGCATGAGGAAGGCTATATCCTTTCTGGTTGTGGATGGAATGTTACTAACAGCATTACTGAAGCAAGATAGAATCTCTGAGGGTGGTTTTCAAAATACAGGCTTCTGGATGTAGAGAAAATCTGGTTCCTTATTAATTTATTCCTACCTTTTCTCTTTAGTTGGTATTCTATGAAGCATGTGGTAGCCTTCACATTGTGCTTCTGGATGGATAATAAAAATGAAACAATAACAGAGGTAGTTGAGCCAGTCCAGTAGAGGCAAGTCTCTTCCTGCTTGCTCTGTTTGCCTTTATTTCCAATCATTCCTCCAAGCAACAGGTATCTGAGCATTTGGTCAATACTGGGTATGGTAGGAAAAGTGGAAGGAAGGGATTGAAAGCTGAGTGAAAGAAGAATGTATATCAATAAAGGGTGATGTTAGTAGGGGAAGAAAATTAGGCGGAAAATGAAAATTAGATAAGGGATCAGATTTTGTTGAAATATTTTTAGTTGTGTTGAATAGTTAGTTTTGAGAGCTTTTAAGATTAAATGTGTTGATTCTGGAAGAACATGGTGGATAGATAGCAGCAGCCTCTGAGGCTCTCGGAGAAACCGCACTTGAAATCTAGGAATGGTGTGGGACAGGAAGTCCCATTCAAGGGGGGATATTCTTTGTTGACCCAGGAATGAACTAAATTAAGAGAAAACACCTGGAAACACAATTCTGGTGAGACAGCAGGCACAGATAAGGTCACAGCATGGAAGCTGGACCTGCACCACTGGAAACTGTGATTTGAATTACCTGCAGAAGCTGTTGCGTCCCGGTCAGCATAGCAGGGAGAGAGGCACGAAAGCTCGGAGAGTAGGAAGCATTGAAAGGAGTTGGGAGCAGGACTTGCAAGGTGCCCTGCATCGACCTGTGGTGAGTGAGCAAATTGGACCCTTACATAGAGAAGGAGGCTTCAGCGGATGACATACTCGGACTGGGCAGACTTCCCAGAAAGAAAAGCTGCAGTGACTTCAGGCACATATCCCTCTCTCAAGTGGGATTGGTGGGGAGTGCCTGGCCTGTGAGATGCCCACTGGCTGAGACCCAATAGGCTAGCCCAACTCAGGTCCCAGCACCTGGAGGTGCACGCTAGAGGGGAAGCCTTGGGGTAGGTTGACCTGGAGGGGTGGGCTTAGCAGAGGCTGCCCAGGTATGTGTCTCCCTAGTACACTGCAGTGGGTGGGAACACCTAGCCAGGGCAATTCAAACAGACTGTGGCCGACAGGGCAGGAAGCTGGGTCTCCTATACATGCTTAAATATAAGGAACAAAGAATATGGGAAGAGGGAGCAAAAAGAAAGGGTCCTCGGCCCCCAATCCTGAGAAACACACAATAGCAAACACAGCACCAATAGATATAAAGCGCTATGTCCAGAACCTCATAGATGAGTTCAGAAATGAAGTTATTAATGACCTGAAGCAAGATGTAAGCAGAATAGTTAAAGAAATGCTAAGCACTGCCTAACAAAAAACAGATGGTGGAATGGAAGAACAGAAAAAAAGGGAAGAATTGTTTGATGGAGAAGATAGAGAAAACATAGAATACATGAAGCAGGTTCAAAGAGATTACCAGGAAACTAAAAACTCTATCAAAAACTGGCATAACAGCTTGAAAGAAACTAGGTAATATGGGATCATGAAATGAAAAGCTTCTTAAAAAAAAACAAACAGCAACAATACAAAAACTAGATGATGATAAGAGGATCTATAACTGAAAATTTCCCTAACTTGGCAAATGGTAAAGATACTCAGATATATGAGGCATACATGACCCCAGCAACCTACCACCCAAACAGAGCTACCCCCAGGCATATAATAATCAAAATTCCAGCAATCCAATATAAGAACAGCATATTAAACGCCGTCAGAGACAAGAAACAGATCACTTACAAGGGAACACCCATCAGAATTACAACAGACTTCTCAGCACAAACCTATCACTTACAAGGGACCACCCATCAGAATTACAGCAGACTTCTCAGCACAAACCATCAAATCATGAAGAGTGTGGGGGGAAATAACTCAAGCTTTGAAAGATAATATCCTCCAGCCAAGATTGATATATCCTGCACAACTGTCCCTAGAAATTGATGGAAAAACAAGGTGCTTCCAGGATAAAGAGGAACTAGGGGAATTTGCAACCACTAATTCAACTCTACAGAGAATACTGCAGGATAGTCTAAAAAAAGAAAATACCAAGATTCCAGAAATAGTGGCAGAGAGGCCACAATGAATGGAGCATAAAATGAAATGAAGAATGACAAACTGACAACAAACGACAGAAAAAGAACTCAACAAAAATGAGGCAGAGAAGATTGGAAGGTAGGACCAGAAATTTTGGAGAAAACAAGACATCATAATAGCTAGTGCTGATTTAGTATCATCTTGTTTTGAAGTCCCATCAAACGTGTATTCTTCAGTCTCCATTGGTCTTAAAAGGTTGTATCTTATTGGATTTTATTATTATGATAATATAAGCAAAAACTTTTATAGACAAGAAGTTTATATAGAAACCATTGTTCATTTTCTGTTAATTGGTTCTAAATACCCTGTAACAATGTCATTCTCTTGAATTGTTTTATAGTGTCGTGATATGTTTGGTGCTACAGTATAAGAAGTTATACGCAAAGATTTCAAGGAAAGAGACACTATGGTAACTATTTTTATGTCAGGATATCTTGTGGTGAAACACTGGTTGGCTTAAATTGTTATGATTTGACCTGTGTTGTTCTGTTGTTATGCCCTCTTTTATCTCAATCCCCACTTTTTAAAAATTATTTACTTTTTTCCTTTTATTTTTTTTAATTAAGGGAAAATAAATAAAAAATAGCAGGATACATTATAGTAACCTACTTTGATTTCTTATTAACTTGATTTGAAATCCTGTATTGCCCTCATGATCTTGTTTTGACTGATTTTCCTCTATTCTGCTTTGCTTGATAGTACCAGGACTGAAAGTATAGGCATGCTGTGAAGACAATAAGAATCATTATGATGCCCATTCTGATTGACTATTATTTTCTTTTAAAATCCTGTAATGTCTCCAATGCTTTGGTTTTATTCTTTCCTGGTTAGTTCAATTTTATTATAACTGCCAATTCTTCTTAAAATAGCAAGAGGCAGTATGGAAACGATTGTTGACCACCTTATATTTAGTTTTTACATTATCTATTATGTCCATCCTTTTGATTTGACTGACTCTGTTCTGATATGTCACATTTGGTCTTACTCTCTTCAAAAAAAGTAATAAGAACTGTGGGAGTCATAAAACCCACAACATGTAATTGTCATTCTACAAAAAAAATAAAAGAAAGAAAAGAAAAGAAAGTGCTCTAAAGGTTATAACTGCATATATGTTTAAGTGTATAAGATAGATAACCATATTACTGAGTATCTTTTGGATCATTGAACAAAACTGTTTGCACTCTCACTGCTTGAAAGTCCACTTTAAGTGCTTCAATTTTGTAACTTAAACAACTATTTCTAAGATGAGAATATGTAATCTATTAAAAAAAGATCAAATGTGGTAGAATGTGGATGAAATATAGGAGCAGGAAGGTGTAATTTGTGAATGAAGAAAGCGACATAAATGTCAGAACTTGCTGACACATTTGTGCACCTGTAGTTTGGAAAAGAGGTGTGGGAGGACATGCAGAAAGGTAAGACATGGAAGAGCCAAAGGAGTAGTTTAAGAAGTATAGTATATTGATACAGGAGAAGGTAAGTGTAATGGTTGATACATTATGTCCACTTGAGAAGTTTAGAAGCTTAACTTAGTAACTCAATATTTCTATATCCTAGGGTGTAGAGGGCATGCTTTTTATGCCCCAGGATGTTATAATGGGTGATTCATTGTGTCAATTTGAGAAATTTATAAATTTAACTAAGTAGGGGCTGGGAATTTAGCTCAGTGGCATAAGCGCCTTCCTTGGAAGCAGGCAATCATGAGTTCGATCACCGGGACCGATAAAAAGCAAAAAGACCAAAAAAAAAAAAAAAAAAAAAAAGACAGACAGAAAGAAAGAAATTTAACTAAGTGACTCATTGGGGGGGGCTCACTTTACAAACATCCTGAACCTGTGCAAGAGATGAGCAGGGAGTTAATGTGCACGTTACTTCTCTCTAAAGGCAGATAGTCTGCTTACAGTATATGGGGATAAATGGGGATTAATCTCTTCTTTTTTTTTTCTTGTTGATTTTGCTGTCTTTTACTACCTTGAACTGTTTCTTCTCAGCCATACAATCCTACATTGAAGACAGACTATTACTGACTGAAACTTCCACAAACTGGAAAATAAACCTTTCCATCTTTAATTTGAGTGTCAGATATTTTGTCTCAGCAATGAGAGAAAAGTAACTAAGACAGTAGCAGTGACTGAGAGGGAAAATAAGGTAAATTCGTGAACTGAGAGTTTATATATTGGAAAACTAATTAAGAAATTACAATATTTCCTTGGGAGTTTGAAGTGAATAAACTATGTAGGGAGATGACACAAGGAAGAGAACTTAGACACTAGCTAAATCAAACACAAGAAAAATAAACAAAACCAAATAAAATATTAAAACAACCAAAGAAAACAATAGCACATGCATACACACACAGCACACAGAACATATCTGGAAGAACTCAGTTTAAATGTCCAGCAATCTCTTTGCCAGAAAACCTGGAAAGTCACAGACATCTTTTCTTCCACCTATTGCAAAGTGATTCTATGCAGCCATATAAATATATCCTCATCATTTTACAGCAAAAATCAACTGATTCAAGTCTCAGGATTTCATTCCACTAGCTTTCAGGCAGGCAGGCAGATTCTGACACTAACTCAGTAGTCAGGAACAATTCCAATCTCCTTCCTCTATCATGATTGTGGGATTCTAATGGTGGAGTTTGTCGGCAGATTAAGTGGAAAGAAAGGGACCAACAAGTTAAGGATGCATTCATTCATGCTCCCCAGTGGGCATTCTCAGAGGGCTGCAATTGCTTTCATACATTGACTGGAATTCTTCATGTCATGGTTGTAATTGGTGCATGACCTCATTCTCTGAAGTCTGTGGTTTCTTGGTGGGGGAGGGTAGGTGTGATAGTCCACTGGAGTCGGCCACTCTGTCCATGGTGTTGGTGATGTTTCCGAACACTTTGTGAGCATTGACAGATGTTCTCTAAGGGAATACATTTATTACAATTCCCTCTTAACTGCAAAAGAGCGCATGAATTTACACATTTCTCCTCTTAGTTTCAGTCTGGGTGAATTTGACTACCTGATTCAGCACAGCTAGAGATAATACTGTACCTGTGACAGTGCAGTGGCAGGAAAAGCATGAAGAGAGTCTTGTCAACTGAACAAACTGGACTCATGCTAGCCTGTTTAAAACTCAGCTTATTTGTAGGCCCACAGAGCTGATGCCAACAAGTCTGTGTGTGCTTGTCTGTGACTCTAGGACACTGTGGGCAAGATGTCAATAGAAGTGACTTCCAGGTTGCACACACACACACATAATTGGCCCTCAGTTTGAGCTGCCAGGCTCATAAGCTGTGCCAGCTCATCTAGGATGCCTTTTGCCTGTATATTCTCACGTGGCCTGAGTCTGGTATGGTGTTGCGGGTGTTTGCTTGGTGGTGGTGTCTGTACACAGTTTGCACTGGAGTGAAGAACTCAGGAATTCTGCTTTTCCCAGGGTTTATATGAGAAGATCTATATATGGAAGGCCAGTGAATATGAACATGGTCCCAGAAATCTATCCTGTGAAGTGCTAGATTGGGCCTTCAAAAATTTTGCCTCACTATCAAAACAGGCTGCTCTTCAGTAGAACAATGAGCAAGGGTGGGCTAACCTTCCCTAGCAGTGCTGCTTTTTCAACTGTCTGTTTATTTGAACTGACCTATGTATATCAGATGTCTTTACTGATTTTTTATTTTAGTTTGAAAACTCTTCCTACTTTCAAAATATTTTCTTTCGTAGTGAATAATTCTTTCCTTCATTGATGACATTTCTCCTTGAATCAGCAATAATGAATTGCCCCTTCCCCCACAGATTATTTGTATAACACAATAGTGCATTTTCAAACTGTTTCTTTCTCATCTACCAATTGAAATTTAAAAAAAAAAAACTGTATGAATAATTTGAAATAATATGTTTGATCATATATAGGCAAACTGATTCAGAGTACTAACAAGATTAAACTAAATAAGATTATATGTCTAAGAAGTTGCATGGGGAATATCATCTTTTTAAATTCCTGACTCCCAGTTCCATGTTCTTCCATTCGGCTGTGTTGTACCTTTTTGCACTCTCAAACAAAACTCTTTGTTGATCATGAATGTATTTCTCAAACCCAAGAGAAGGAAAATGCAAGTTTATTAATAATACTACTGATTTGTAGGTGTTACTCTTGGAGGAAAGGATTGATTAATCATACAATACTTTTTTTATAAATTATGAGGGCATTAAAAAGAAGAAAGAAATTTAACATACTTAGCTGTATAAACTCATATAAATAGCAGAGTGACTTCCATCATCTTATGAGGACCCAAAAAAGGAAATATCACTCAGGTTCACTGATTTGCTTTACTAGTAGTGAATTAGATTTTATCATTATTTCATGCACATTGTAAGGGAAGAGCTAGACAAACAGCGAATCAAATAATTAAGGAGAAATTAGTGTTTCAATAAGAGAAATAGATGGTATAACATTTTAAAAGGAACATCACAGTCAAATTAGGAGCATATGGAAGATGTACAAAAAAACCCTAAAATATGGGAAAAAAGTGAATTAGTGTCAGAAGAAGAGAAAAGACCATGGACTGAGATCTAGAGAATATAAATTATTTGAGAAACAAAAAGAAATTCACTGTGGTTAGAATAAAAATCATTAGATGAGAAATAATAATCAATGAAGTGATTTTATAGTCATAAAGAATGTTGAATGGAAGAAAATGATAAAAAGAATGAACATGGAATGTGAAGGGACATAACAAAAAGCAACAAAATCTAGCCCTAATCCTAGTTATTCAAGGTGCTAGAATTCCTGTTGTTATCAAGAGATTGTCTCCCACATTTCATAGTGTTATTTTGCCAATTGAGTAAACATGATAGTTCTTCTTAAATACTAAAATGTACCGGGTATTTCAGATTTTACAATTTAAAGGAATCCTACTGGCTCTTGAGGCAAGTACTGGTATGTCTATACTATAATTATGGAAATGAAAGAAAGGAAATCAAAATTACTCAAAGTTACATGATAGGCATGATTGATTGGTGCGCACTGAGCAAGGATATAAATCCAAGTTATGCTGTCTCCATATTCAACATTGTTCACTTACTTTCTGTTGTCTTTTCTTAGTTTTCATTACCATAATTATAGTTATTTTATATTATTACTATTGCACTAGAAAAGCTTAACAAAAATAATTTGGTTTATCTCAGCCAGAGAAAACTCCCTGTACCTTTCTTTACTGACACATAGGTATATTTTCTGAGTTAGTAAATATGAGGGCTAGTATGCACTTAAAACTAGGATATTGGCAAGAAATTCAAAATTTTTAGGTGTAAGATTCCATACATTCTTAGAGCCAAAAGGGAGATTCCCCTAATTTTTACCATCTTTTCAGAAATTTTAAACTGGAACAACCAAACGAGTGATAGAAAAATACTGCGATGTCTGAGAATATAATCACTTTTGTTTTTAGGAGTGCAGAGTAGGAGGTGGTAGAATATAACACTGAGTGGGAGCTCAGTGTAAGCAAAAAATCATATGTGTGAAAGATAATATTAGAGAAACGAAGCTGGCACAAAATGAAGTCTGTTATAAAGGACATGCTTTTCTTATGCATTTCTGTAGCAGTTCTGACCTTACATTATAAATGTAATATATTTGAAAATTGATAAAACAATATATTTTAAATATCCTTAGTACAAAAAAGGCGTGCGAGAATATGAATGTGTCAATTTAATACATGTATAACTACACATCATATTGTTTGACATAAATATATATACTTTTAAAAAGAATAGCATTTATATAGTAAAAATGTGTGATGATTTAAGACTTAAAAATTCTGAGGTTAGCTTACCAGGTGAAAGTGCACATAGTGATCTCCATCCCATGGGAAAGCCTTGGTGTATCACTTGGAGATGAGTAGGGCTCCACCCAGCATCTTCTATCACCAGAGGACTCACAGCAAGGTTTCTCCAGGAGTATTTGGGCCCCACCTAGCAATCCCCCCAGAGTGGCCCAGAGCAGCCTGCACTTCCATTGCATTCCAAGGAAGCAATGGCTTCTCACCCAGAGACTGGTAGGGCCCCTGCAAGCATCCTCAATCACCAGAGAAACCATAGGAAGGTCCCTCTGGGACTATTTGAACCTTGCCCAATGACACCAAAGTGGACTAGAGCTGCATGGTAAGGCCAATCTACAACCTCTACAAAACTGGGGAAACTCCCTGCAATAGGGACATATATTCTCTACTCAAGAAACAACTGAGACCTTGCCTTCAGCTTCCATAAGGAAATATAGGAAAATGACAACACGAAAGAGCAAAATGCAATCACAAAAGTCCAGCCCATGCCAAGCAAGCCTAGGAGATATGGACATAGAAGAAAATGTAAGTCATACACCTGAAACTCCTGAAATGATAAGAATTGAAGTAGAGAAACAACTCTGAGAAGATATAGAAGAACTTACATAAGAAATCATCTCCCAGGTAAAAGAAGAAAAGATAAATGTAACGAAAGAAATGCTGAACAATCTAAAGAAGACATAGTTAAATAATGAAAGATGGAAACCTTGAATGAACAATATAAGACACAAACAGAATGCATGAAAAAGATTCAATGAGATATACAGGATATCAAAAATTCCAGTAAAAGTTGGCAAAACTGCCTCAATGAAAGTGAAGAGAGGATTTCAGACGTCAAAGACAAGACTGCAGCTAATGAACAGGAAAGTGAAACATTTTTCAAAGTAACAAAGAGTCAGGATAAAAATTCAACAGCTGCAAGATGATGCAAAGAAAAACAACATAAGATTAATGATTATAAACATAAAAGAAGGTGACAAAATGATAACAAGAAGCTATTTATAGAAGTAAGAGCTGAAAATTTCCTAAACATGAGACGGGAAACTTACGTACAGATAAGTGAAATTCAAATATATGTAAAACTCCAAATAGTCATAACTGAAATAAAAATGTGAATAGACATATAATAATCAAAATCTCAGATATTCAACATAAGAACATAAATAATAAAAGCTGTTAGAGAGAAGGGACAGATGGCCTAAAAAGCAAAGCCTGTCAGAATCACAGCAGATTTCTCAACAAAAACAATGAAGTGAAGAAGAGCACTGAGTGAAGTATTTCAGACTCTAAAGGGAAACAACTACCAGCCCAGACTGATGTATCCTGAAAATCTATGCTTCAAAATTAATGAAGAATTAAGATACTTCCATGACAAATAACAGTTGAAGAACTTCACGACTACCAGACAAAAACTGCAAAGAACACTAAAAGATGTTCTAGACAGACATAGGAAAAAAACTACTAATCAAGGCAAACAAACAGAAGGGAAAGGTAAAGAATCGATAGCAGAAAGATAAAACCTCAAAAATAAACCAGTGTATATCAGTTATAACAATTAATGTAAATAGCCTCAATTCCCAAATTAAAGAAACTGGCTAGATCAAGAAACATTCATAGGATTAGAACAATTTTGCATGTGTGTGAATGTTGGAACAATTTTGCATGTTCGTGCCTGGTGATCTGAGGAACTCTTTTCAAAATCACTATGTAAAATTGCAACCTTTATTATGTTCCCAACACCTTGTTTTGAAGGCCTATATAGTCACTGTTTTGGGCTCTTGGCTATTATTATATATTTGTCTTTTTTGTTTCTTGTTTTTTTTTTTTTTTAGTAATTTCTTTTGTTTTGTTTTTCTCTTTAGCATAAAAAGAACAAGTGTACATGTAGAGCCTTTTGCGTGCCTGGAACTTCTCCTAAACAGTTTATGAAAATCAATTCTATTATGTGTTATGAACAGCTACTTTGAAAAAAAAAGAGAAATTATGGTATCCATTGCTGATTACATATCAGCATGCTGTGAAATACAGTAATGTTTTTATTCTTTGTTTATAATTGTTTTAGTCTGTTTTGTATGGTTTAACTTCAACATGCATGAAGGTATGGACAGGTGTCTTGAAGAGGACAAGAGACATTATTGTAGCCATTTTTAATTTTCCTATTGTCCTATTTTGAAGGCCTATAATACCTTCATTACTCTGTTCTGATCAGTTTTATACTACTTTGTTTGTGAGAATTTATTGTGTGTTAAGATATAGACAACTATTTAGAAGAAAACAAAAGACATTATGTTAATCTCTGTAGATCTGTTGTCTTGCTTCAAAATCTGTATAACTTACATTGTTTTCTGCTGATCTGCTTTGTTCTGTTATGTTTTTAACCCTCTTTAAAAGAAAAAAAAAATGAACAGAATACTCTTAGTTTGCACAACTTAATTTTGTACCAATAGTTTTAGATTAATGTTTCTCATGAACATTAAGGGATAGTTGTAACAGCTCCAATAGTTTTATTTTGCAGTTAATTCAAATAACATTTATTTTTAGATAAATAAAATGAGTTTATGAAGTATTTTCTACTTTGTACGTCATCAGAGCATCTTTTCTATTTGGAGCCATGAAAATTGTTATTTTGGTTGTGTAATAGTTCTAACTTAATCAAAGTACTAATGAGCGACACTGTACTTCAGTTTAGAATTACTGTTTTTAATTTAATGCTTTTTAAAGTGATTAGTACATCATAAATATTGATTTTAATTTTGTTCAAATCTAGTCTCTAAAAGAATATAATATTCTTTTATATTTCAATGTGACTACCTTTTTTTGGTTTAAAGTAAAAAAAAAAAAAAAAAAAACCAAAATTTCAAAATAATCTAATATGACAAGAAAAGCACTTAATATATTGCATGTTGTTAGTTTAATATTAGTTACACAGAGAACAAGATAAACATACTTATTTTCCAAATATTATTAGCACAAACCATTATTTAAGTGACCTAAGAGATATTAGTTGTATAGCTATTCAACTATGATATATATATATATATATATATATATATATATATATATATATAGGATATTTTGGATCTTATTTACTCTTTCAGCTTCTCACATGAAGGATATGATATGATGTTTGCATATGTACATCTAGTTTATTTTAGTTATGTGTATTGTCTTAAGTTGCATCTATTTACCTAAAAAAGTCTTAAGCTTATCCTTCTTTAGGGCAAAATAATACTCCATTATATAAAAAGACCACAAATTTTTTATTCATTTTTCAGTTGATGAGCATGTGGGTTGCCTTGAAGATATTGCTGTTAACAAATTCTGTTGCTCTAACATGGATGCACATATATCACTGTGGTATACTTTTAATTATTTTGGGAAGATACACTGAACAGGAATATCTGAGTCAAATGGGACCTCCAATCCTAAGTTTTTGAGAAATATCAGCAGTGGTTTCCATAGTGGTCCACACTATTCTAACCTCCCACCAACAGTGGAGAAAGATTCCTTCTCAACACAGTCCCTCCAGCATTTGTTATAGTTGGTTTCTTGATGATAGCCATTTTTTGGGGGGTGAGATGGAATATCAGGGATGTTATAATTTGCACCGCATGAACAACCAGTGATGTTGAACATTTTTCCGTATATGTATTTACTGTTTGCATTTTTTCATCTGAGAAGAGTGTATTTATGTCAGCTTCTGTTTTTGGATTTCGTCTTTAAAACTGGGGGGATTGAGTCTTTGAGTTCTTTGTCTGTTCTTGATAGTAATTCTTTGTCTAAAGAACAGATGGCAAACTTTTTTACACACTTTCAATTTTTTCTTCACACTGTTGGTGATTTCTCTTACTGTGTGCTACTTATATTTTAACAATTTTAAAAGCAAATTTCCTTCACATTTGTTGTTGTTTGTAAAATGGATAACACGTACAAGTCCTTATTTAACAGGTCATCTGTGATACTCATTTTCTTCATGTTTGGTTTACTATTCATTAAAAATAATAAAGGATCTGCAAGAATTAAAATCACTTGCTTTATTAAATAGAAAGCCTATGGAGAACGTAAATGCCAACTTCTCATTTGAAATAAGAAAAAAAATATTGTTGTTCTGAAGTAAAATGTAACCAAATATTTACTGCTGCCTGGCCCTATGTAATTTTTCCTCTCTTTGCATTGGGAAATTTAAAAAATAGTTTTTAGATTATTAGATGTTGGAAATTCTAAGAAGTGTATCATGAACTTTGTAATAAAAGTCTTAGATAAGAGATAAAAATTTATTCCAAAAGCAAGGTGTATTTATGAATCGATGTTTAACTTCTATATTAGGTAATTACAAATCAAGATCACTTTGTATAACTGAATAGTCTAGTTTGAGACTATCCTTTGTATGGTTTATTATCTGGGGACACTAGTGGACAAATTTAAGAATAAAAGGAACTGGATATGTTAAAGCAGTGATGAATAAAACTAGGAGCAGATCCACGGGAAAACTTGAGCCTTACTAGGCCATCCTATTTCCTGACAACTTCTATTAGGAATTGTGTATTAATATAAGGATAATAAAATAAGTTATCAGTATATTGCCCAGGGGAATTTATGTTTTTAAGTAATGCCTGATTAGTGGTCTTTAATTGAGATTTAACCATGTTTTGCAAAAACAGTAAACACATGTTTATATTAATATTAAATTTCATGCCACTATTGAAAACTAATACTTATTTAATGGTTGATTCTAGAAGGAATTTTCATTAACTCTGAGTATATGGACATAGATTGATAATTACACTTCAAATTTTGACTAATGAACATTCTGGGTTTCATGAAACAGTTTTTTTTTCTCTAAAAGTAGAGAGAGAAAAAAAATCCTAGAGCACTGTAAAATGATTTCCTTCTACAAAGATAACATTCAGAAAGAGAAATAATCAATACCATAAATGAGCAGAAACAAAGAGAGATAGTTCCTAGAAATAGTTTTGTTTTGGTTAAGGTTAGGGAAAAGAAAAGTACAGAGAAGAAGGATTCTGGGAGTGTAACATTAAATTGATTCTATGTGTCAGACAAAACAAGATGGTAGAAAGTTGTACCATTTTACAACTTTAGATTGTAACAATCATTACTAATAGTGGATCTGAGACAAAACAATACGTATCAACCTGTTCTCAAACATTGACTCTGAAAATGAATCTGCCAATAATTCATATAAGTAAAATCCCTAGTGCTGTGGAGTCCAGACAAAACTTTGTTCATTTAAAGAATAAAATTAGGGTTGTGAAAACATAAGAAACCACTGCCATTACAAGCACTTAAACTTTATGTGAAATACGCAGGGAAAAGAATTGGGACTACAAAGCAACAATTTCAAAGGAAATATAAAATTGGTCTAGTGAATAATTCTGAAGAAATTTCTCAGATGATATTTAATATTCTAAATTTAATTCATAAAAAGTGTTACTTTGAAAAAGGAATAGAAAATTGATAAGAAATAAATTTGAATGTAAACCGAATGGCTGAAATAAGGAAGTATTGCAAAGAAACTATTACAGTAATGCAATAAATTATCATTCATGATAAACTATGTAAAGAGACCAAAATCATCAAAAATCATTCAGACATATATGTGACAAGAGTAATATACTCAAAGATAATAGAAAAAAAGGACAGAGATAAAATGAAACTATAGATGACTACAAAGGAAAGTGAAATCAGTTGTACTCTAATAAAGATTTTTGAGGTAGAATTAAAAACTATTGAATATGAATAATGATTATGGTATAATATTTTAAAGTTTGAAACAATGAGACCTGCTTTTATAATCTGAAGGGTTTAGCTTTTTGGGAAAAAATAAGTGAAAAAAAAAGAGAAATCATTGTACATATCTGGGGAGATTTTAAAATCATATACATAAGTAACATATCTTATGAATATACAAAAAAACACTTCTCTAGTTCTCCACAGAACTATTTCTAACTATTCTGTTAGTCATCATTTCCTTTTCAGATAGATAGTACATGTTCATGCCAATGGATGCTGAAAAGGGAGATACAATTGAGCATTCATAAACTAGGTAAAATATTGTTAGAATTAGTACAAAACAGCACTGATCAATAAGAAACAATATAGAAAAAGATATTACAAATAAAATCTTAGATAATGAAGGCTCACATTCTATGGTAAAAAGGTTTTTGTCTCAATAATAAAATGATGTATCTCTGGAATTCAATAAGGATTTCACATTAAAAATCTTTTAGTAAATATAAGAAAACAAATGCACAAATAGCAGATCTACCTTGATTCATATAGCTCAAAGACAATCATGCAAATGAGTTAACATTTATTCCTAATAGAGATAAAAACCTTAGAAACTGAAAAAGAGAAAATTTTCTTAATATGCTAATGAGTATATATTTCCAGGTAGAATGCTTACTATATGTGTTATTGAAATTCTGATCACATTGAAATAGGAGCAAAATAAATCTACATGCAAATGGATTTTTTTTACCATGCAAGTATTATTCCGTACATTCAAACATGGTTCAAGGAACAAAAATCAAGTTTTTGCAATTTAAGAGACAAAAGTAAAATAATTTTGAAATGTATCCAGCTGGATAATGCAAGGAAAAATATATTTTAAAAAAAGTACTGAAAGATATCTGTTTAGTTATTCAAATTAATATATACAAAGAATAATTTTTCCTATGAAATTCAACAACTAGTAAGAATACATACATTAAACATTATACCTATTAAAATAACTAATATACAGACACAAAATTTAAAGCAAAATAATACATGCATATAATTAATATACTTCATTGACTGATCTAATAAATAAAATTTAAATAAGCAGCTAAATTAATTGCATAGACTGGGCATAAATTTTCAGTCCTCCTGCCTCAGCCTCATAGAGAGATGGAATAGATTACAGGCATGCACCACCATGCCAGGCTTGATATGATGTACTTTAGATAAACATTTTATTTTTTCATTATTGTGAAGGTAGTAAAATACAATAGAACAAGACAGAACAAAGCCAATTGAGACAGTGTAGTGAGATTGGTACAGAACTTCATAGCAGGTTACTGGGATAACAGTAATAGGTATAACAGTATATTTCATTATTTTCATAATAATTGTTTTTCAATCACATATAGCAAAATAAAATGAAGTACAAAACATTATAGAACTTATCAAAACAGAATATTGAATAGAACAGTACCATTAATCAGAATAAAGCAAAACAGTAGTAAAAATATTTGCCTTCAAAAAGATAGTTGAAGGAAATCAGTCTTATTTGCTATATTGCATATGGTCAACCTCCTAAGAGATGTTCAGATCTCTGGTTCTCATTTGCTAAAGGGGGGCAAGGGAAGTGGAATGTTTGACTCTCAACCTGTGAACCAGTAGGCTCACTATTGCTTATCAGGGAGACAGGCTGGTTGCTTGGTTTCCCAGTGTCCTAAGTTCCAAAATGGCGTGCATCTCAGGAGATGCTGGTGGTTCTCCCCTTGGGGCAGCTGCAGCCTGCCACACCACAGCCACTTACCAGGGAGGCAGGCTGGTTGATTGGTTTTCCACAGTCCTAATTTCCAAAATATCGTGGATCTCAGGAGATGCTGGTGATTCTCCCCCTGGGACAGCTGCAGCCTGCCAAACCGAGATAAACATTTTAGAAAAAAAATGATATTATAGAAAAATGATATTAGGCTCCCCAAATTAACCTATGTACATGTTGCAGTTATGATAAAAATTTCAATGATTTTATGGTTAAGAAATTGTAAACAATTTTAAAATGCTAATGAAAATGTCTGACCCAATTAAACCTGACCATATTTAATAAAGCAAAAGTAGGGTTTGGATTATAAGTGAGTAATAGAATGTCTGCCTAGCAAGCATAAAGTACTAGTGTTTATTTTTTGAACTGCAAAAATGAAAGAGAGAGGAAGAGGAAAAGGGGGATAAAGAAAGAAAAGAGAGAGACAGGCAGAAAGAACAAAAGGAAGGAAGGGCAGAAGGAAAGAAGGGAGGCAGGAAGGAAGGAAAGAAGGAAGGAAAAAAAGAAGAAAGGAGAAAAGAAGGAAAGAAGAAAATAAGAAAAAAAGAAAAGGCAAAGTATAATAAAATAGACTATGCATTAGTTAAAATAATAAGAGGAAGACATGTGTTAAATGACAGAGGCTTATAAATGTCAAAATGAGTATAGTCAGGAGAAAGATTTTAATAGAATTATAGAAAGTTGTAATGCAAGACATTGTAAAGTCGAGTTGATCAAATTATTCAACATGCTACCACAGAGAGTGTCATGTCCAGTGTTTTGAAGATAGAAAAAAAACCCAAAATATAAAATGCAAAGAAAGGATATATAATAGGAAGTAGAGAGATCTTTTTCATTTCCAAAAGGGAACAAGAAATGTAGGGAGGAGTTTGGGAGAGAGAAAGAATATGGAAAAAAAGAAAAAAAATAGGAATAGAACTTTTACAAATGTGAAGCGGCCAAAATATTGAAGGAGCAGAATGAAGTGCAAGAGGGTAGAGAATGGAAAGTAAATTGAGTTGTTATATATGAAAAGGAATATATGAAGTAATTGATTTTTTGGAATAAAAATTTTTAAGAGAGAAAATAACTGAGTGCAATATGATTTGGATTTCATTTACAGACAACTAACTAAGGAAATTACTTTTCTCTTCTTTATCTCATTTTCCTTATATGAAAATTATTGTATTCCATTTAAGAAGTGTTGTAACTCTAAATGTCTGGAGATTATTGAGAGCATTTCCTGGAAGCATTCATAGTCTGACAATGTAGATCACTGTTACAACAGAAGAGATTTAAAATGGATACCAAAAGAATGGGTTATGGCTGTATAAAAATGATTTTGAAGTAAAATAATCATAACTCTGGAAGGTGAGAGAGAGAGTTGAAGAAATCTTGACAAATTTTTTTTTATTTTTTAATATTTTGTATGTGAAGCAGTTACATGTTCTTATACTGACATCTGCAACTTCCATTTAGTAACAACTGGTGAAAAGGCATTCTGATGTTGTTTTGGTCAATGAATAGAGAATGTAGGTTAATGTGGTGATACAAGAAAATACTTTATGATTGTAAAAGAATCTCTGAAAAAATAATGGTACGAAATTTCAATGAATACAATAGATTGTCAATACAATACATGTTCATTAAAATCCATGCTCAAATGTAAAATATTAATGTAGTTTTTAAAATAACTAATAAAATGTTGCATATAAAATAAACTACTTAATAAACTTGAAATAATAATGAAAAATTACATTGAAATAATAATAAATCCATATTTCCAATAGGTAGACTGTATAGCTCTACTATAAATAGAAGAAATCATTTATAAATAATGAGAGGAAGGGATACTGAATGGAGAACAGGGGAATGGAAAAAATAAAAAAAAGTCAATGATCAAAATCCCTATGATGAATTTGATCATTATGTACCTAAAATGTATCAACAATTTTAATTAATTTTATAAAGGTAAAGATTATATGAACATATTTATTATTTTGTTCAGACTAAAAACAAATCAAACATAGCTGTATATTCAAAATTCAGAGTGTAGTTGAATTTATAAATGACATAGGCAATTTGCTTAACAATCTCATCCAATATATTTATGGTTTAACTGAAAAATTTTATTCATTAGTAGCCACCATCCTGACTTTATTAAGTGGACTATGGCAGCTTGTTATGTAACATCAAGCTAACATAAATGTGTAGCTAGATAACAAATATCTGTATTCTTATTATAAGTGATTTCTATTGTGGAATTTAAATGCTTTATTGGCATCTTACATTTTAAAGTAGGTTGCAACACTGGGATGAAGGTTAAAAAAAATCACAAAATGTGGTTTAAATACTTTCATAGAACCTGGAGTGTATATTTGGACTCCTTTATGATCTACATAAGTAGATAGGAATATAAACAATTTGAGCATGGCTCTAAGATACATTGATACATTTTCACGTTAAACTTTTGTGTTGGGAAATCAAATATTACTTAGGTATAGCAAACAAATCCCAAATTTTCCTTTTTATTGTTACTGAAATTGCTTTCTGTCATTCATACCTCTAATTTCCTGCTGTCCTATTCATGTCAAATTACCTCTTTACCTGGATAGTCATCTGCCTTTTAATGTATTAAATTCCTTTTAGTTTTACTGGCATTTGAATTCAGGGCCTGAGTGATATCCTTATCCCTTTCTCATTTTCTTTTTTTTTTTTTCATTTTTTTTTCATTTTCTACTTTAAAAGAGTCTCATTTTTAAAATTGTACTGATTTAATTTAAATTTACAGTCCTACTGCCTCAACCTCTCAGCCTGCCACTAAATTATTTTTTATAAAATTGATGCCATGTCATATTATCTACCCTAGTTTAAATTTGCACATAATATTAAATACTTGAGATCTTATGCTTTCAGTGATAAAAGGCTAATTAACCAATTCTTTCATTGATGAAACTAAAAATATAGATATTGTACTTTTTAGAAAAACCATTTCCCCAACCATATGGAAATAACAACATAAAAAGTAAGTGGAACAAAATGCAATGTAAAATTCAAACCTAGTAAAGTGGAGTATTGTTGCTTTAGGTAATTTATAATCTAGAAAAAAGAAATTAGGAAACTGAATTCTGAGTTCATTTTCACTAAGCTAGACAAAAGTCAAACTCCAAAGTCTAATAATAATAAAAAAAAAAAGCATGGTGGAAAAGTACATGCCTGCAATCCCAGATATTCGGGAGATTGAGAGAAAACAATATTTTAAATTTAACCTGGGCGATTTAAAGAGACAGTTTCAAGACTAATTTTTTTTTAATTTTTTTTCTTTTTCTCTTTTTATCGGTACCAGGGATTGAACTCACAACCACCTGCTTGCAAGGCAGGTGGTATGCCACTGAGCTAAATCCCCAGCCCCAAGACTAAAATATTTAAAAGGCTAGAAATGATTATAGCAGCACAATTCATGATAGCTAAATTATGGAAGTGAATTAAATGTCTATCAACAGATGAATGGATCAATAAAATTGTATGTATACACAATGAAATACTACTCAGCTATAAAGAAAGAGAAATTTGAGTCACTTGTAGGAAAATGGATGTTGCACCTTGAGTCAAATATGAAAAGGAAAATAAATCAGATATGAAAGTTTAAATATTGCAATGTTTCTCTTATATGAGAAATCCAATTTATAAATAATTTAAAGAGGAATATAGAAGATTAAAAGAAATAAGCAGATAAAATTTTAGAGATGAGAAGAAGATATGTGGCTAGGAAGAGATGAAAAGAAAGGGGAAAATCTAAAACTTTAATATGTGATAAATTCTAATACTTCATTATGAATATATACATTACATGTTGCAGACATATACTAATAAAGCAGAAATAAAAATAAAAGGGTTCAGGATGAAGCTCTACAGTAGAGTGCTCATGTA
The DNA here is from genome assembly GCF_034190915.1 of Cavia porcellus. Classification (NCBI taxonomy): domain Eukaryota; kingdom Metazoa; phylum Chordata; class Mammalia; order Rodentia; family Caviidae; genus Cavia; species Cavia porcellus. Next base: position 74,263,572 of record NW_026947486.1, read on the forward strand.
ACATACATAACACCTTGGGTTCAATCCCTAGTTCCACAGAAAGAAAGGATGGAATGTGATGAACAGCTACCTCAAATTTTAATCAAGAAAGTCAGAAGGCCTGAAAAATTATGACAAGAAAGAGCCAACAATACACAAGACATCCTGAAACCTGATTACTCTAACAGGTATGTAGTTATTCTCAATATTATTTTAATATGTATTTCTCTGATATGACATGAAGCATAACATAATCTTCGCAAATGTGCACTTTAGGAGTGTTAAGTATATTTACATTGTTGATAAACAGGTCTCTAGTACTTTTTCACCATGAAAATTTGAGATTTTATAATCTTTGAAAAACCACTTCTTTTTCTCCTTTTCCTAGCTTCTATCTTAGGAAAGTCATGTAAGTTTTGTCATAAAGACCTAAAAGAACTAAGTGTTTGCATTTTTCATTTAAGTGTATATGTATTTAGAAGTGTATACATGTATATGTGTCTATATCTATTACAGTATAAACAGATAAGTGCATAAATGCAGTAAATCACATACATATTTGTCTTTTTGAGTTATATTGAGGTGTACTTCAAAGTTAAGGTTTTATATGTTTAAAATGTAAATATGACATTTTGAGATGCATTGTGAAATGATTACCAAATTTAACTAATTAATATATCCATTGTTTGACAGAGTTACTGCTTTTGTGGGGAGAACATTTATGGTCTACTCTTTTAGCACAACTCAAGTATAAAATGCATTATTATAAACTGCAGCCACCATGATGTACATTAGATTTTAGGAACTTGTTCATAATGAACAATTGAAATAATTTGGTACCCTTTGACTAATATTTCTTTTTCCCTCACTTTGGACCCATATTTTATTTTGCTTCTATAAGATCATTTTTTAGATTTCACATATTAATCAAGTCTTGTGGTGTTTGCTATTATATACCTGGCTTGTTGCATTTAACACAATCTAGTGCACTCTATGTTCACACATGTTCTAATAAATAGCAACCTTTCCATTTTTAAAGGATGTGTGATTTTCTATTGTGTATCATTTTCAAAAATATTCATTCATTGATGAACACTTAAATCGTTTCCATATCTTTTTTTATTGTCAAGAGTGTTTCAATTAACATTGAATCACAGATATCTTTTCAATATACTGATTTCATCATCCTTTCTTGAGACAGGGTTTCACTGTGTACTATTGGGTGGCCTTGAATTCACCATGCAGCCCAGGCTGTCCTCAACTCACAGCAATCCTCTTGCCTCACCCCACGCCAAATGCTGGGGTTACAGGCATCTGCCACCACACATGGCTGATTTCATCATGACTAAACAGAAACAAAAAACAATCATAAGACTATTTTACTTTATTGAGAGATTACCACACTGTTTTCCATACAGGTACTGCTAACTCACATACCCACCAATGGTTGCCTTTCCTGGATATCCTCATTAATATTTGCTTACATTTTTTTTCATATTGTCTTTCTAACTGTTGTGAAGTAGTATCACATGATGGCTGTGATGTGCATTTCCTTGTATTTTCTAGGCTGCACAAAAGCTTTTTAGTTTGAAATACTCCAAGCAGGAATTACATGATAGAAGGGAGCAGGTTACAAAGCTGTTCGGGTCACAATGGCAAAGGAAGGAAACAGAAGGGAGAATCAAAGAAAGAGAAATATCTTTCCAGGTCATATCTCCAGGGATCATTCTTTTCTGATCAGGCCTCACCTCCTAACAGCACATTCAACTATATCTCCCCTAACATTCAGTCACTTCCACAACCCCCCACCTGTGAGTGCATGAGTACTTTGGGAACATTCTTTATCAAAACCATAACAGTTACTTTTTCAAAAGTATTTATTGATAGACTGTAACTTACTTTGCTGACAACAGCTTTGATGGAGGTAGAATATCATTAGAAGTCTTCTTATGTTTAAAAGATTACTTTTTCATATGTCTCTGCAAAAGTATTTTGGAAGGGTGGTAATTGCAGAAAAGTATTTCATGAGCTGAGGCACAAATTAAGAAAACCAAAAGTACTAGGGTAAAAGAAAATTCCCCGCCCTACCTCTCCACCAGCAAGTATACTTCAGTTTCTTAGTTGCTCAGATAATACTTCCTGTTACATTTCTGATAGTTTCTGTCTCTTAGAAATATGTGGTCACTGTGATGCATAGATAATCCCAAGATGCGCATTGTATAAACCAGTCCCCCATTGACACACCATTCTGCCTCTATATTTCCCTTTTTTTTTTTCATCTCATATAAACCCTGGGCCACAGTGATCAGGGTCTGATATTCTGAGAATGATCCTGATCTGTGTCCATGAAAGTAAATAAATCTGCCTCCAAATCCTGGGTGTAATTTCAGTGTTGTTCTTCCCATTACACTAGAGAGAAATTTAAGCATTTGAGTGCTTTGGGATCAGTGACAATTGCTGTGAAATTTTGAAGAATATGCTTTCTATATTTTTAATAGCTGATTTTCTTAGAAATTAGATGACTATATATATAAAATATGTAACCTTTATCAAATCATGGTGTATAATAATTGTACTCCATGTCATTAAATTAGTTTCTTTAATATAAGTTTTGGTACTTGTATAATACTTTACTATATGGACATTGTATTATGTGTGTAATCTACCACCTATGTTTGTTTGCCCAATTTATTATTGTAAATGACATCATATAACATCTTTGTTCATAAATCATGACATGTATTTTCAAGTGTGTAGAATATAATCCCAAATTTTATCTTCTTCCTCAAATAGTATGCATATTTTAAGGTTTTGAAAACTACATATTTGCACATCAGGAGATTTTTGGAAATATCACACGAATTAAGTGTGAGATTTTCTGTTATCTCAACCTATTAACAATAATGGACAAATGAAAAATGGCACATCACATTACATTTCCATTTCTATATTTTAAAATTCAGTTAATGATTTGGATCAGGTTCACTTAATATTTGTATTTTGAGTATGAATTTTATAAAATAAACTAATGCCATAAGAATGCTTATAATTCTTACTGATTTATAAAACCTTTATTCTTATTTGTCATTTGAACTTGTTACTCTTTCTTTTTTGTATTACCAAAATTTGTCATTTTTACATCATCAAAGCTATCGACATTTTATGATTTTTGTAGTCCTACAAAGATGCTTTTCCAACACAAAAATGCAATTACATTCTATATTTTCCACCACCAGTTTAGTAGTTTTCTTGTAACTTTTAAAATTTTTTATGTGGGGCCACAGGTGTGTTCAAAAGTTTTTATTCTTCTTTTCTCCAAAATAGGCTAGTCAATTTTCTTTTCTTCTCTGCTTTTTTCATTTCTTTTCTTCTTTCCTTTCCATTCCTTACCTTTGTTTTCCTTTCCTTTCCTCTTTTTCTTTCTCTCTTACTTCTTTTTTGTCTTTTGCTGACAGGGTTTCACCATGCCCACAGACTTTTCCACCTTGTCTTGGAAAGGAAGCATTATTAAGACAAGCAAAGACACAGCATGAGATCCTACCCAAAAAAATGGAAAGAAGAATTTCTGAAGCATTATGAGTGTTTTGTGTCCTAAAGAAAAGAAGTGAACTTAGTAAGGCTGCCTGCATTAACCCTGAAACCTCCGTAGGAAAAGAATTCTGTGAATACTCAGGCTTTTTGGCATATCTGTTTCCCATGAAAAGTGTGTTCTATTTTTAGCAGTATTTGTTCTGAGTTGCTGTTGGATATTTTTGTCTTTTTTACTTTTATTTATTTGGTGTTTATTAACTGTTTTTCATTTAATTTCCAAATCTTATTTATTCAATTTAAGCTTTTATAGCAGTACCATTTTTTTATTTTTTGCATGCTTTTTCCAATTATTAAATTTTTTCTCTCATTTTGAGTTTGCCATACTTTGTTGTTGCTCAGTCACACTTGTCTTTTTTTCTACTAACCTGTCCTCCCTATTCTCCATTTTGCTCTTCTTTCACTTACCTGTCTATCTTTCCTTGCCTCTATTCCACTTTGCAGATGCACAAATAAACCTATAAATTCTGACAATGGCATAGTGTCAAAGTACATCTCTCACATCCAGTATCCCATCCCTGTGCCCACAGATATCTTTGTAAATGCCACAACATTACCCTTTCAAGCCATCTAAAAGACCTCTAAAAGAATATGTCCACATATCCCCTTTCCTTTTTTAGGGGGCGCATACTCACATTTTGCTTATCGAATTGCCTCACAAAAATACACTCCTCTTTCACCTATCCTTTCTTCTCTACTCTCCTTCCTCTACTTCTATTTTCATATCACTGAGTAAATGCTTAGAAAAATCAAATAAAGACTGCAGAGTACTGTTAAAGGTTGAAAGTATAATTGCAATGTCTAACACATACAAATGATGCATGACAAGGTCTTTTCAGGTTTTTATATCCAGAAGCACTTCACTCCTTAAAACAAAGAGAAAGGCAAAATTACAGAAATTAAAAACTGAAGGGGTATATATAATCTTTAGAAAAATAAAACTGAGAATGTCAGTTGAAGGAAGTGTCTTCCTTAAAATATCTTCATAAAAATTGCAACTCTTGAGTTATTTGAACACAACATTCATCACCAAGAAAGGGAAAAGAGAGAAAAGTATGTGTATATATTTATAGGTAAACAAGGAAAAAAATTTAAAAAAAAAAAGCATAACAAGACAAAAAACTCCAGTATCTCCCCAGGCAGGTACAAGAGGCAGGAATGGAAAGGAAAAAAATACAGGGGTTACAGGGCTATACAGATTTTTTACAAAATAGTTAAAGAAATTTGACAAGTTAAAGTAGGATATGACTCAAAAGTTTACTGAATTACAATGACATTACCAATGTGAGTTTGGGAGTTTACCAAAATGTTTCAAACCATGAATAACAAACTTGCCAAAGATACAGAATCTGTGGAAAGGTTCCAGAAAGAAATATCAGATATAAAACATTCTATGAAATTCATGAATTGCAAAAGCCAATATGAAGATATATATTCTGAATTCAACATTAAAAAGATAATTTTTGCTGAATTACTGATAAAAATTTTAAAAACCATAAGGAAGTAAGAAAAATACATCTAAAATTTACTAGCTGGTACTAACAAACCTAGTTTAAGGCAAATTGGAGTTGATAGAACCACGACATAGTGCATGAGAAATAATAAATTTGTTTACACAAATCATAATAGAAAACTCTCAAGTATAGGAAATAATTCAACATGCATTTAAATGAGCTTCACAAAACCCCAATCATGATGAAAAAGCAATATTCCAAAACACACTGTAATTAAAAAACAAGTAGAAATTTAAAGATTGTCAGAGAAAAGCAAAAAATAAAGTCACATATAAAGGTAAACTGACTACCACTTCAGTAAATTTCTCAACAGAAATTTAAAGGCAAGAAGATTTTGGAGTGGAGTATTTAAAGATCAGAAGCAAGCAACTCGATTTCAGGTTAAAACATTAGCAAAATTTTTTTTCAAAATAGAGAAATAAGAACTTGCCATGAAAAGGAGCAAATCAAGAATATCCTAGACAGATATGATAAAGCCAGCAGAGTCAAGAATTCACGTAATATATCAATCAATGCAAATAGATAAAACAAAAATGGAAAAGAAAACCACAGGTGTTATAAACAGAAGAAAACATGGTGATAAGAATTGACATATCTCATAACTAAAATGAATGAAAATATTGCATGTCAAAAATAGAAGATAAAAATAATAGTATATAACAACAGTGTAAATGGAGACTGTTGATTTAGAAAAGGAAAGAGGAAGGTGAGTGGGGAGGGAAAAATTAATATAAAAGAATCAAGATGTGATATGTATATGTGCCTTTTCCCTAAGTTAAGTGTGAACTTTCTATATTGGTACCATGTGCTAATAAAATAAAGAAACAATATTTTAGCTTAATTTTGAAAATTTATTTCACTTATTTGTCTTCTAATTATTGTCCATGATGTTTAGTGTCAATTTCCCAAGTGCCAAAACAAACTTTAAGATGTTGTTCTTTTTTTCTAAAATTGTACCTTTAATTTGGAGAAAGAATATATTTTATTATATATAAGCTTCAGATTCTGGAAATAATGTTTCTATCTAATTTAAGATTAATTATATTTTGTTTTGTATACACATTTTCATATTAAAATATCTATTCTTTTCTTTAAGATATTTTACGATATATAATTCAGAACAAATGCCATATGTATATGTACCAAATTCCCAAAAGGATTGTAAGCATTATATACTATATACTTGTAGTAGGCAACTAAAATTTAAAAATATGACAAGATAAATCACTTCTATTGCCACCTCAAATTTACAAGGAGTGCTTGAATTGTTTCAGAAGTTGTTTGCTTGTTAAACTAATTAGGAGACACTGGTTGTGTTTGAGTCCAACATTTTATTAAGTATGCATAACAATACTTTCCTTATTATCAAAACATTTTCAAAAGCATATTTACTTATTTCATAAAATATGGCATATATTTGCCATCTTTTATTAAAAAATACATATTGGATGTGTCTTCATTTGTATATTCACACACTCAATTTGGATATGTAAGTTATTTCTTATTCTCACAAGTATTTTTAGACTAATTATGCTCATAGATAAACACCATGCATCCTTAAGTAATCTCTTAGTATAAAAGTGTACAAATGAATTTGCTGGAGAAAATTAAATGTTTATTAGTAACTTTGATTCAAATGGTTATCTTGCTTTACAAAAAGTTTATAAAATATTTACTCCAACCAAGTAGATTATATAAATAACTGCTCTCTCATGATCCTGTAACAGCTTTAAATATTACCTACTCATTCTTTTTAAAATTTACAAATTTGCTTTGCCAGTTAATTTCTTACTATACGTTTCATTTACAATTTTAGTTGAAAGCAAACTTATTTTTGTATATTTACAGGAATTTGTCCTTCTATATATGTACAAACTTTGTTCATTCCAATTAATGCCTGTTTTCTTCTTATTTACTTATAAGAAATTTAAATATTAAAATATTTAAACTTTGGTATATATATTACAAATTTTACATCATTCAGACCATAGCACACACTCCTTATATTTTACAGATATAATTTGATAAATATATAGGTCATACAATATTTGTCAAATTAAATTATTGGTTTCTTGTGAATCTTAAATGTAAAGCATTTGTTTACACTTGGATATCACCTTTTTTGTCACTTCAAAACATGTCCTTCCATGCAGACTAAAACTCAACCATGAAATCATGCTGCAATACAAGGAACAACATATCAGGCAGAATGCTAAGGGTTATCTTTACGGTTATATTATGTGATATTAATCTTTAATATGTAAATATCTGTCCTAAGTCAAGTTAGCTATCATCAAATATTGATTCTTGTGTTTTTGCAAATTTTGAAACATAACACTGGCTAATTATACCAGAAAACTCCCCAAATGGAATTGTGTGTTTTGTCATTCTGATATGAAATTTGTTTCTTTTACATTTTGTCATGAGTTCATAGATGTTGTAGAATCTAAAAGAATACAAGGATCCTAGTTTCAACTTTTTGATTAAATAATTATTTGTTATGAAAACTGTACTGTAAAACATACTAAGGGCAAAATGCATTCACCATATAAATAAGTGGTGTATTCATCACTGTCTTCTTAGTGTGACACCGTAAAGGACACCCAAAATTTAAAGAAATTGTTTTTAGCTCATGGTTCACTGGCTCCAAGTCAAAAATGCCATGAAAAAGGGGCATGTAGAAAGAAAAGGTGCTTATGGAAGCTTAAAAAGCTTATGGAAGCCAGGGAGCAAAGAGTGACGGGAGAAACTATAGATAAGGATACACAATTTACATCACCATCACTGCTGCTGCTGCAACCCAGGTGAACAGCAAAAAGTGTGGCCCCTTCCCTCACCATCACTGCTACTATGATCCAAATAAACAGCATGGAGGACAGTCCTTCCTATGGTCATCTCCACTCTGTTGCCAACCACCTGAATGTTGCAGTAGGCCCTCAGAATGCCCCACCCTCTGCTACCACAACTGAGGTGCAATGATTCAGAAGACTAAGAGAAGAGAGGAAATGCCAGCAATACAAAAGAATCCTGAGTAGGACACACAGGATGGACATGTGGGGCTACTGGCATGAAAAGTTTGGAGAAAAAATGACACTACTAGAAAAATAGTGGTAAGGTAGGTGAAACAGCATCATGCTGAGGACAAAGATATGCAGAATAGAAGCAGATAGGTGAGGTCACTCCTGTCTCTCTCTCTCTCTCTCTCTCTCTCTCTCTCTCTCTCTCTCTCTCTCTCTCTCTCTTTTCTTTCTCTCTCTCTGTCTGTCTCTCTCTCTCACTCTCTCTCCATCTCTCTCTTTCCTTTATATTTCCTATTTTTTCTCCTTTCTAAATGGCTCAGAGAACTCCAGCCCCAGAAAACGAATCTCATCCCCGAGTTAAGATAATCCCTTGCTTACTCCTTCATCATTTCCCTTCTTCACTGTCCTCTAGATTTCCAAAGTTTGCATGATTATCCGTTGCCTTTCAGTGTTGGTTCTACTTTCTTTTCATTTAGCATTGTTTTAACTATTATTCTTCTTAAATCTTCCCACCACAAAGTAAAACCACTCTACTAAGGGGAAACACTATGATTACAGAATCACTATTAATGATCAGAGCTGTTATACAATTGTAAGTTTGCTCCTGTGATTTAAGGTACAAAATTAATAACTACCACAGTTTGTCAGTTTCTAAATAGTGCTTGATACTATTGGTATTAACAATTATACTACTTTCAGATGTCATATCAGTTGTGGTCAGTTATTTTCTTTTCTATAGCAATACGGGGAAGCTCTGGAATAATAAACTCACCAAAGTCCAGCACCAAAGAACTAAGGACTGAGTCAAGCAGATACCATCCCATTCTTAAATAACTGAGAAGGAAACATCTTGGAACAAAAACCAAAAACTTACTATATGCAGAAGGCATCCTTGAGGAACAGACTTTTCCTTGATAGGACTTGATACTAGTGATATAGCTATCTGCCACATAAGCTTAAAAGAATAAACATAGAACACAAAATAAAACTTTTTGAAATAGAAAGTGGCAAGAAGCAGAAGCAAGAAGCAAGAAGCAATCTCATACCTCCAGTCCTAATGAAACAAGACCAGGAGACAATAAAATAAAATGAAAATAAAATAAAATAAAATAAAGTAAAATGGAAGACACACCTCAAACTTCTCAAATGTTAGCAACCAATGTAAAGAAACAAATCATGAGGCTGTAGGGGAAATCACATCAGAAATAATCTCTAAGTTTAAAAATTCTGTTAAGTAAACAATTGCTCAGTAAATATAGAAACATAAAAGAATAGATGTCAATAGCAGGAGGATAAACACTATGAATCATTTAAGGTAGAAGAAAAATAAAATGCATGAAACAGATTCAGAAAGATATCCAGGAATTTAGAAAACACACTGAAAATGGAAAAGCCACTTGAATGAAAGTGAAGATAGACTTTCAGACCTTCAATAAAGGATCTAGGTTAGCAATCATGAAAGGAAAGATCTGTTAAAAATAAAAATGGATCAAGAAATGACAATTCAACATCTGCAAGACTATACAAAGAGAAACTATATAGGGTTGATAAGTGTAAATGAAAAAACAGAAGTCAGCACAAATAACATAAACAGACTATTTGTGGAAGTAATAGAACATTGTGCAAACATGAAAACGGAATCTGATATATGGATAAGTGAAGCATAGAGAATTCCAATTAGCCCTGATCAAAATAAATCAACACCCAAATATATAATAATCAAGATCCCAGAAATTCAGCACAATAATAAAATATTAAAAGCTGTTAGAAACAACAAATGCATCTTTTATAAAGGAAAGCCCATCAGAAGCATAGCAGACTTCTCTACACAAACCTCAAATCAAGAAGAACTTGAAGAGGATTTTAAATTGTGAAAGGAAACAACTTTCAACCCAGACTGATTTACACTGCAAAACTAAAAATTAATGGAGTAATGAGGCACTTCTATTACAAAGAACTGAAGAAATTCATGACCACCAAAGCAACCGTACAGAGGGTACAGAAAGGTATTATAGACAGAGATAAAATAAATACAAGTCCAAGAACAATAACAGAAAAAAAACTACCACGCAGGGTAAGTAATTCAAAATATGAAAAAAGCAGGGAATGAACAGTGGAAAATAACATGAGAAAGATAAGCCAATATATATCAGTCATAACAATCAATGTAAATGATAACAGTTCACCAATCAAATGAAAGTCTGGCAGAATGTTTCAAGAACTAAAATCCAACAATATTCTCTATACAAGGCACGTATATGAGTCAAATCGAAATTTGTATACTGAAAGTATATTAATACCCCATTAAATAGGAACTCAGAAAAAAGCAAGTATAGATATTCTGTTTGCAGGCAATGTCTATATCAAAGTAAGAATGATCAAAAGGGACAAAGAAATTCACTGCATACTTGTTAAGGGAACATTTGAAGAGAGAACAATAACAGTCATAAATATGTATGCACCAATTATGGGTGCACCAAACAAATAATAAAAAGCAATAACACAATTGTAAGGTGGGATATTAATTCTTCATTATATTAAATAGGTAGATCAATTTTAAAAACATAGAAAAGAAATATTAGAACTGATCCAAACATGTGAAGAAATGGACTTAGTAGGTTCTAATAGAGTGTTCCGCCCAACATCATCAGAATACAAATTCTTCTCAGCTGCACAAGGAATGTTCTTAAAAATAGACCATATACGAGGCAGTACACGCTTAAACAATTGCAAAGGAATTGATATTGTGGCATGAATGGTATTTAACCAAAGAGCAATGAAATTGGATATTAATGGCAAAGGAAACTGTAAACATTGCATAAACACATGGAAATGAAATATCACCCTCCTGAATAAGCAATGTGTAGCAGATGAAATTAAAGAAGAAATTGTACTTAAATTGTACTAAAATTGTAATTAAAAGAAAAATAAAGATAAAACATAGCATAGTCTTTTTTGTTCAATGAAAGAAGTCCCAAGAGATAAATTTATAGTGGTGAATTTCCACAAAAGTAAAACAGAATGAAAAAAAAATGATATAAATTTGCACTTGAAGCTCATAGAAAAAGAAGAGCAAGACATACACAAAATAACAGGGAAATTTCTCACTCAAGATGATATATAATCTCTTATAATTCTACTGAAATGAAAACAGATATCTCAGCATTTATGTATAACCTTTAAAATGTATCCTATCTATATATTAAATATAACTGATGCCTGATAACAATGGGCTAACAATGAAAAGTAACAGAGCATAGAAACTATTCTATACAGGCAAAAACATGATACTCTATTTAATATTCCAAGATTGGGGTAATCCTAAAAAATTAGAGATGGAAAATTTTTGTAGCAGAGCAAGTAATTTAGACATTTATTTTCTTCTTAAAACATATATAGAAAATAAATACAAAAAAACCTAATAAATATTAAAAGCTCACTATATACTAATCATGGTTCTAATTTTTTGCTTAGTTTAATGTATTTCATATTTGTAATGTTACTATAAATTTAGTTAAAGCATTTTAAATCTTTTTTTTCTAACAGTAATGTAGTTCAAACTCATGGCTTTGTACATTCTAAGCAAATGTTGTGCCACTGAGTTACATTCCCAGCTCATCTTTTCTGTACTGACTGATTCCAAGGCCTCCACACTGAGCTACATTCTCAGAACTTTCACTTACTTGTTGATTTTTATACTGGGATAGGATCTTTGTAAGTTGCTCAGCCTGCACTGGAACTTCAGATATTCTTGCCTCGTCCTGCTGAGTAAGCTAAGATTACAGGCTTGTGGACCACACTTGAATCTCCTTAGCTCTTTTAATCTCATTTTAAGTGATATAGCTAACCTGTAATAGGTGATTTATTTACTGAGGTCAAATTACTGATAGGCAACAAGATTCAGTGCTAGTAACATAAAAAAATTACATTTGTATATGATATATGTGATTTTATGTTTTTAGAACTGGAAATCAAACTCACAACCTGGCACTGGACAGGCAGATACTGTGCCATTGAGACTCCAGGCCTGTATACAATATGTGATGTTGCCTCTCAAACATAGCCAAACACATCAAAAATCATATTAACTAAAAAGGCTTTCTACTGAAACAAAGTGAATCACACTTTTACTTCTGTTATAGAGTAATTCCTATCTGACTTACCGTCCTTCTGTAAATAGCTGTAAAACTGGACAAAATATATACAGCATGTCTGTCATGTCTTACATTTCAAGGAGAAGAGAACTATATTCCTTGAAAGAAGGCAACCTAGTGCAGTAAGTCCAAGCTTACCCTATATTCATTCCCTATTGGGATGCTTTCTTTAGTTATGGTCCAAGGAAGTGAATCTCAATAGAATTTGCAAAGATCAAAGTTAAGAGCTGCTAAAGAAGTTAAATTTTTCTTATGGAACATTAAAATAGAAGGAATTACAAGACTCTCCTATGGCCTCAATATAGTAGCAAGAACCATGCACTCAAATAATTGCAATACTGTAAGATATGGATAAAACTAAAGTATTCCTGCTCTAATAAAGAACACAACCTAGACTTCCAGAAAAGAAATTGAGGGCAATTTAATTTCCTGACAGAATAAAATTCAATAGCTTTAAACGGAAGATAGCATAATCTGCATATTTTAAAAGTATGATTCACATTATTGAGAACATCAAGGATTCTTAGGCATGAGAAGTAAGCTGAACTGTAATTTAAAAAGATACCTAAATATAAATAGAACTTGTAATGAGTCTGAATTGTCAGGCAAGAACATTAGAGCAACTATTATGAATATGTTCAAGAAATTAAAAGGAAATTGGCATAATTGGTAACAGGTGGGTAATAGCAGAAGCATCACAGAAATTATATGAAAGAACCAGATAGAAATTATAAATATGAAAAGAATTATAAATTCAATAAAATACTCACTTCATGAGGTTATCAAAAACTGCAGAAAAGTTAGAAGCTTGGGCATCAGTATTTACAGAAAACATAAAACACAGCAAAATTTCTAGACACAGCAACATAAAATCCACATTATTTCAGTCCTTATTATGTAAAACATCATGTCTTGCTCATTAACGAAATAAATCAAGCTTACATACATAAATACTGTATAGTCTCCCTAGTATAAGCAATGGTAAGAGTACATAAGAGTTTATAGTAATCATGATTTCACATTACATTTCTCTGAAGCCTTATAAAGTCTGCATTCATTAGTTGGAGTTTTTTTTTATCCTAGTGTTTGATTTTATTATCTGTGATAATATAAACAGCTACTTCAAAGAAAATAAGACATTAGAATAGCCAGAGCTGATTCAGTATCATCTTACTCTGAAGTCCTACTATGCTTTTGTTTTTATGTTGCCTTTGGTTCTATCCTGTTATATCTTATTGGATATTATTATGTGTGATAATATAAACAAATTTTCTATGGAAAATGAGATAATATAGTATCTATTGTTCGTCCTATGCTATTTTGTTCTGAAAGACCTGTAATGCTTTCATTCTCATAATGGTTTTATACTGTTTTGTTATGCTTGATACTATCGTATATGAAGCTATGTTTAACTACTACAAAGAAAGAGACACTGTGGTAGTTACTATTAATTATGGGTTGTCTTGTGGTAAAATGCTGTTTTTCTTGCATTGCTCTGACATGATCTGCTTTGTTATGTCCCCTTTTGTCTTCATCTCTTTAAAATGAGAGAGTAAAAAAATAAAAAAAAAATAAAATACCATGTCTGCCTTTCAACAACAATAAAATCTTGAAATGTATTTTGAAAGACAAAAAAATTTAACAAGAAAACAAAAAAAAAAAACACAATATGAAAAGACAAAATAAAAATCAGACTCAGATATAATATGGATTTTAAAATTAACTGATAAATATATAGATCACTAATACTCTTGATTATATTTTGTACATGAATGGCTGCTCTCTTGACTGGCTTTTTAAACATACTTTGGATAATTTGTTGGTAATGTATAGAAACATCTGGTTTCTGCATATGGCCTTTGTATTCTGGAACTTTACTGCATTAATTTACATTAAATTTTTACTAGATTCTTTTAGTGGTTTTTTATACATAAAGTATCACCTATAGAATGAGAAAATTTAATTTTTTTCATTTTCAGTTTTACTATCTTTTCTTTCCTGAGCATAATTACTTATTAACCTTCCCACTATTGTTTTAACTTGAAGCACCAAGAAGAGACATCATTCTCTTATTTGTAATCTTAGAAGAAAACATTATAACTTTTCATTTTTGAGTATGATGCTCACTATGGATTGGTATCATATAACATTTATTGTATTGAGAAATCTTCCTTCTATTTCTAATTTGCTAAGTGACTTTATCATCAAAAAGTGTATAGTTTTCTTGAATACCTTGTCTGCATCTAAACTGTAGCATAATGCTTGACACATTCTGAGTTTGGATCAGCAAACACTGATGAGAGACAGAGAGTATTTTTGTCAGGGGTGGGGTTCAGAGGACTTCACCAAAATAAAGCTCCAATTGAGAACTTCTAGATTTATTGAGGAACAGCACAGGCATAGCAGCATGGTGACAATTTGGCTGAATCTGATTTTCCCCTAGGGAGCTTCATCATACAGCCCATTTCTGCTCAAACTGGCAAACCATCCCATCTTTAAGATGATTCCTGACTCCTTGGAGTTAGCAATCTTCTGCCTTCTGAGTCAACAAGAGTAGACATTGATCCACTGGATGTCACAAGAAACTCCACATCTCAATATTTTTGTATCTATAAGCAGTCACTTATAAGCCAAAAGCACTGTAATTGGTTTAGAATCATCAATGCTTTCATTTAGGATTTTCAGATAGACAAATGAGAAAAAGAGAAATTAATATCAAGGCAGTAATGGCTATCATTTTCCAATGATTTTCTGCAATCCAGGTTTGTGGATCTTTCATTGTTCCATGTGTTGAATTTTATCTGATCATTGGGTCAGTTTTTTAGGCTCCTTGAGTCATCTCAGGAACCTGATTCATCCATGGTAGGGGAAGGGAGGTGAGTTATTTTCTCTTTCAAGTAGAGGCTTTAAACCTGGGCAATCAGATACTCTTCCCTGAAACTCATGGTAAGATTTACCAAACATGCTTATTAGAGTCCAGAGCTAGGATCACTAATTTCTTTTTCAGATGTATGACAACAGAAATAAAACGCAAACTATACATTTTAGTTACAAGGAGAACAAGGATGGTCAAAACACAATAACAGGCTAAGCCCATGAGGCATGATGTCTTTGGCTTTTATGACGTATACTACTTGATTAGGCAGTATGCTGGTTGGCTACAAGAAGTGGTGGGAGTGAACAACCTATGTTGTCAAGGTTTAAGAATAGAGAAATGAGGCATTTTTGTGTAATCACACAGAAACAGATCATGGTTAACCGGTAACATGATTTTCTGCTAATTGGCTTACTGAGCTAGACAGAATTTGCATGAGTCAAAGACCTCAACATCTTGCTTTAAGGCAGAAGAACTTCATAGGCTGTATGCTGACCTCAGCTGTGACCACTGACTTAAAGGTGAATCTATTACTAAGTGAGTGTGGTTCATACCACAACCCATGTAGGCCCAGGACAGACTTTCAATTTATTTTTATGTCAATTTGTTTGTATTATTTATTTCTTCTTTTACCATGTCAAGCTGGTCCTCAGCACATGCTGGTAACCATTTTCCTTCCTGTAACAATGCACAAGTAAACACTCAGCCCCTTATTAATAGAGATACAGGGCCTTCACAAAGACGTGAGTTAATTTCTTTCCATAGATCTAGTTGGTACTCTGTGTGTGTGGACTTAGAAACCAATGTCATTCTGAAGGGGTGTGACCTTCATCAAGACTGAAAAAATAAACAATATTCAGAACTTCACATAGTGCTATTTGTTGGGTTGTTGTTGTTGTACACCCATTATTTGCCCCCTTTTGTTTCATTAGCAAACTTTTAAGGTTTGGTGAGATCTTTCAAAACACATGTGACACATTGTAAGGAGTACATATTGTTTAGAAAATACTCCACTGCTTTCAAAAACCTGAAAACACAAACTGGGGTATGGAGGACTATTAACTCTCCTGATTTGCTTTGGAAGACAAATATGAGCAAAACACTTAAGGCAAAGTATTAGAAGTAATTTCTCTTACTGTGCAGTTTCATGTATCATTCATGAATATGTATCAACAGATATATATGATAGAATTCCAAAACAAAGTATATATATAACATCCGCTTGTCAAGTTTGAATAGGTCCCAAATTTGGGAGATTAACCTATGAAGGGCCAGTGCTCCCCAATCTCTTGCATGAGTAGCATTATTGTACAATATTGGGAGCTTGCATTAGAGGAAAATCCTTGAAAATGGCATGCCAATTTTGGAACAAGATTTCATGACAAAGAAGAGTGTCATCAAATGCAGAAAACATAACTAAAGCATCATCTGCTTCATTACCTTTAGAAATGTGTTTAAGAACTCCAGAGTGAGATTGAAGATAGGTAACAGAAAGAGAATGAAAGCATGGCAAGAACGATTTTTGTATTTTAATGAAAAGTAGTAATAGATCTAGTGTAATATATAGGACTATTCATGGATGATGTAGTCCTTTATATTTTGTCCAGAACACAGCACACTAAGAATAAGAGACTAGATTGAAAGTTTTCTGAGGAAAGATTTATAAAACAAGTATGATAGCTCTCAATACTTCTTTCTGAGTGGAAAGAAATCCGTACCCAGTTAATTTTAGAAAATCTGACAGTATACCTGTCTTCTTAGTGTTTCCAGAGACATCAGTGAACACAGTATTTGCCTATGTAATGGATTCACAATTAACAGCCTTAGAAATAATGAAAGTAACAGTAGGTAGATTGCACAAGATCTTATCAGTGGGTCAAGATACAAGAATTTCTCCTACAAAATCAGCTAGCAAATATAATGACACAGAGTGTTACAGCAAAGCTTCAAATTTCCCATGAAGTATGGGGATCCTACAACATGAATATCATAACCAGACTTGTTGTAGTTAGGGGTTGTACACAGAACAATTAGAATCAGGACATGGGGCTATAATATTAATTTTATAGTGGCCACCAAGAGTTAACACAAGGAAATGCAGTAAATCTATCTACAACACCAATAACTTAGAATATTTAGTCAAGGGCCTAAATCCCACAGCAATGTCCCACATGAGTCCATATGAAAACCAAGAGTTCATGACAATGCCTTCCATGAGTCCAACTGGAGGTCCAGAGCCCACAAGGAGGACTCATGCCAGTCTCTTTTATGGATCCATGCCAGGAAAGCCCAAAGGTCAGCGGTGGAAGCCAGAAAGTCTATGCCAGCGGGGTGAAATAGCTGTGCTGGTGGAATGAGTGTTCTACACTGGAGCTGCAAAAGACTCATAACAAAGATCAGGGCTGTCCTGAAAGGCACCACAGCCATCCTCAGTGACACAGAGGCCTCGAACTCCTCCAACAAGCAGTCAGGTACCTGCCAGGAAGCCAGCATGATGAGTTCATCCTGGAGACCAAGTGGCACATGTCTTCCCCTCCAGAGCCAGGAATCAATGCTTGACATGAGGGCCAAAGCTTCTCCAGGAGAATCTAATGGCTTAAACAGAAACTCATAGGAGAATCCAAAATGCCTCAATGCAATAACACATTAATGCCTCAAAGCCATAACACCCTCCTTCTCCTTCTCCACCTATTTATTCTGGCAACTTTCCTCAGTTGGAACATCTTCATTCAGTGCCATACTGATGTTATCCAACTGGCATTAAGTTGTCCACCAGTTTTTAATCCATAACACTGACTTACCTCTCTTTGTACCCATGATGTTAAGAGAAGCTATGAGTTTAGCATAAAGTACAATGCAATTATGACCTCCTTGGTCTAAAAAAGAGCCATTCTAATTTCAAGAAGGAGTTAATTGTCCAATAAGTCCAGTAACTAATGAGAATATGGGAAAAGAAATAGTTGAATTAGATTGTTGATGTATATCATCTCTTAGATGCTGTTGAATAGCTTGTTCCTCTAGCTGTAATTCCATTTATCCTTCTGGGGTTAAAGTATGAAAAGAGAACAAATCAGATTCAGACTGAAAAATATTAAATGGATGTGTCAGTTGGTGAGTAAGGAGCCCTCAGATGTGATAAAGCCAAATAATATCATCTAGCATTTTAAGAACAACTAGTCCATTGCTACCTCCTAATAGAGGGCTTTTGGGGCTTGATAGTGTGCTATGTTAAAATGTACCCCAAATAATTCCAGGGGGATATTTATTGTACTTTATCAGATGCTATTATTAACCAATAACTTTAAACTTGTTTTAGTACTTGATATAGTTTTAAAAGTTTCAGGAGGTCTATAGGACACAACAGGATATCATCCATATATTGAAAAATAATTGCATGAGGCCACTGTCATTTGATTGGTGCTAGTATGTGATACACAAAATTTGATATATAGTAGGACTGTTAATTATCTCTGGAAACAGTATTTTTTAATGAAATCTATGGATGACAGCTGAGTTTTTTATAGGTAAAACCAAACATTTCACAATTATAAGGGACCAAAGGAATCATAAATAAGCAATCGTTTAGTTCTGTCACTATCTCTAGACAGTGTTGTTGAATTTTCTCATATGTTCGTTGCATGTTTGTATTTCATCATCTAAATGTTTATTAATTTAAGATACCCATATTTGTATTTCTATTAAATTTGGGAAGGACATTTTCCCCTTTCTTTAAGTATTCTAGATGTTAATCCTTTGAGAAGTAGCTATTTTTCCCATTCTTTGAAATGTCTCTTCACTCTGTTAATGGTCTCTATTGCTGTGTAGAAGCTTTTTAATTTGATGTAATTTCAGTTGTTGATTGTTTGTGATGATTCCTGTGCAATATGGGTTCTGCTTACAAAACTTTTTACCTACACATATGTCCTCAAGAGTTTGCCTAGTCTATCTCCCAACAGATTAAGTGATTCTGTTTTAATATTTAGATTTTTTACCCATTTCAATTTTATTTTAGGGAGTAATTAGTGATATAGATCTAGGTTTAATCTCCTGCATGTAGAAAGCTAGATTTCCCAGCACCATTTATTAAACAGGAAATCAATCAATCAGGAAAAGTTCTGACTCCTTTGTCAAAGGTAGGGTAGCTGACTGTGCTTGGAGTTTTTCTGCATTCTCTGTTCTGCTTTACTGATCCTCAAGTCTTTTGATTAAGTATCATGTTATTTTTCTCACTATGGCTTCATAGAATAACTTCAAATAAGAAACTGAAATTTTGCCCTTTTTATTTCTAATTTAATGGATTTTGTCTTTTCTTTCTCTGTTTTAGTAGAGCAGCCTAAGGGTGTGTATTGTCTTTAATTTTTCCAAGAAGCAAATCTTTGATTCACTAATTCTTTGTGTTGTTTTCTTATTCTCAGTTGGATTAACTTCTGCTGTGTACTTTATAATTTCTTTCTTAATACAAGATGTTATTTTAACTTGTTCATATTTTTCTAGGTCCTTGAGGTTCAAAATTAGGTTATTTGTTTTAAATTGCTGTTGCTCTGATGCTGGGATTTATCACTATAAATTTCACTTATAAGAGTGTCCTAGTTGTGTCCTAATTTCTAGTAGGTCATGTTGGAGAATAGAAATTTACAATGGCTAATTTTAAATACTTATCTAAGGGATGAATTCGGGCAAGACATTTTTTGTAATATCCTAGGGGGGTTACCATTATCCAATTAGGAGTGGGACATATCTCCCACTTATTAAGACTTAGACTAAGACTAAGACTAAGACTAGTAAGATTAAGCCTAAGAATAAGACTAAGAATATGACTAAGGCTACAAAGACCAACACTCCAGGGCAAAATCTCCATTAATTTAAAATCACTACCCCCCTCTGAGTCATCTGATAGTTCCCTTCTCAAGTTGTAAATGCTGAGGTTCTAATTGCCTCATAGCTTTTTATTCTACTGAACAACTGGTCATCCTGGGTCACTACTGTACCACCATTTTGAATTTCTCTCTCTCTCTCTCTCTCTCTCTCTCTCTCTCTCTCTCTCTCTCTCTCTCCCTCTCTCTCTTTTTCCACTGTGCACCATAACACCTGGCAGGAGTCCCTAATAATGTAATACTGGGGTGACTGTTCAATTGTAGCAAATGTGTAATATCTTTATTTTACTGCAACTCATTCTTTTTACAAGATGATATTATTTGATTTCATTGAGTTTATGCAGATTTTGTTGTTTCTTTTTATAATTTACTTTTAATTTTACTGCACTATGATCTCGTAAATGCCTAAGTTATACCTATTGTTTTGCATTTATCTAAGTATGTTCTATGTGGCAATATGTGGTTCACTTTGGAGAAAAAACCTATGTGTAGCTAAAAAAGTATCTATTCTTTTATTGAGTGAGCACATGTAGACAACAACTGAGTCCATTTGTTCAAAAATTTGGTTCTATGCAGATATTACTTTGTTGATTTTTTGTCAAATTGATCTATTTGTGACACCGAGGTTCCCCAATACAATTGTTTTAGTGCTTATCAGAATTTTCATATACATGTTTGTTTTACAATTGGATGCACCAGTATTTGGTGCATAAATATTTATGATTGTTATTCCTTCCTCTTGAATTATTACTTTAGCAAGTATATAGTGAACTTCTTTGTCTCTTCTGATCTGTCTTGACTTGATATATACCTTGTCTGGAAATGTAATGACTATTTATTTTTTACTCTGGTTTTCTGTGGCATCATTAACTTTTATTCTAAGAATGTATTTTTGACTTAAATATGGTTCGTGTATCCTGCATTGTGTGGACATCTAAACTTTGCAGTAGTTATGTTGCTTGAATACCCACAAATTTTGAAAAACTTCAAATTTAAGATAAGGTCAGGAAAATGCTTTTTAAGTGCATTTTATATTTTAAACTTTAAGTATGCTATGCATACTACAGTTATGTAATTTAGTTTAATAACATACAGTATTAATAAAGGTCTTTGAAAGCCTAGGGCATTTTAGGAAATATTTTAGGTAGCATCTTAGGGATATTAAAGGTTTAAGAAGAACATACGAAGAACACTTGATTTAGCTACACATGGCACACCGCGCTGATAGAATGCTGCAATGCTGATGCACCTGCCAAATTGCAGAGCAGCAGACAATCAGCAGGAAGGACAACAGATAACAGTCTCAGACTAGCTACTTGCAAATCTGCCACACACACGCACATGCAAATGTGCACACACACACACACACAATTGTTGAGAATATGTGTAGTTTTTAGAAAATTCCAGAATTTTCTCATTTATGGCAAAATTCTGAGGACAAAGTCATGAATGATTGAGACCACAAACTCTAAACTACAATTCTGCAGGGATATACTACACTGCTGAATCATATTTTTTAATTAATTCTGCCAATCTGTTTCTTCTAATCTGTGAGTTGAGAGTTGAGATCATTCACATAGATGATTATACTGATATGTATTGACTTACCCTCATCATTGTATTGTATTCCAGTTGTTGATTCCCTTTCTTTCTCTTCTGTTTAAATTTTGCCCTGTCTGATGGATTTATTCTATTTAGATTTTTGGATTTTTTGCCTTTGTTTCACTTTTTTGGACATCCTTCAGAAATTTTTGCAGTGCTGAATTGATGGCCATGAATTTCTACATGTGTTCTTTGTAATAGAAGTATCTTACTATTCCATTTATTTTGGAAGACAATTTTGAGGGTGCAATAATCTGGGTAGGACATTGCTTTCTTATTGCACTTGAAGTACTTCACTGCAATCTCTTCTTAAGGGTTTGTATTGTAAAGTGTGCTGAGATTCTTAGAGTTTTGTTTATACATGATATAGTGTTTTTCCTCTTCCAATAGCTTTTAATATTGTATTCTTGTGTTGAATTTCTGGTATCTTGACTATTATATGCTTTGGGAGTTTTTTTTTTTTTTTTAATCATTACTTTTTGGAGTCCTATATGTCTCTTTTATCCATATGTCAAGGTCTTTCATAATGCTTGAGACGATTTCTGCTATTATTTCTGTGAACAGGTTTAGAATGTCATTTCCACTATCTACTGCTATTTATCTTTGATCTGTCCTGATCTGTGCATAAGTCAATGGAGACCCGAGAGGAGGAGTGAGGATGAGAAAGGGACAAGAGATGCAAAGAATGCAGACAAGACAGTGCTCTGATCAAGTCTCATTTATTCAAAGAAGGAGTGACATTTATATAGGGTGTTGGGGAATGAGGAAGTTGGGGTCCAACATGTCAGCAGGTAACTTAGCAACAGTGGAGACTGGAGTTTAAAAGTAGTTCAAATCTCCTGTGCACGGGCTCATTAGCATAACTGCTGCACAGGCCAAACCACAGGGACGTGTGGTGGGCTAGGTGAGGAGAAATAGAAACTTAACTACCAAATAGAAACTTAACTCCTAGAAGACATTAAGATGGCTTTTGTATATTAATATAAGATGGCAGCTAATTATAGGGTCTCCGACAGGTCCCTCTTTCCTTTAAAATACAAGAGGCTGTATCCTTGAGGAGACTGTGCCTGTCTTGGGTCAGGACTCTTTCACACGGGCCCAATTCTGCCTTACCCATCATTGGAGGCAGGGCAGCAATAGGCCTAGCTCCTGTCCTAGGCAGCGGTTGGTTAGCGTGTGTGAGGCCCAGTTGCCCATCTCTGGCTATCCAGCCTATCACACCAAGGTAAGAGAAGTGAAGTGGACAGCTTACTTTCACAAAGCATCACCATAACGTGGCCTTCTGGCCTCCATGTAACTTTCTCTATCAGCCATTTCAAGCCTGTGGTAATGGACCTGTATAGGTTGCATTTTTATGGCATCCATCTGTTGTTTGACAAAAGCCATCAATTTATTAAAAAGGAAAGGGCCTAATGAAAGTAAAATTAATAGTCCAAGCAGCTGTCCAAGCAAGGGAAGAAGAAAGACAAGAATCCATTTTAGGCATTCCAAACAGGGTTTTCAAATATCTCTCTTCTTCTTTTTACCAGGTCTTCTTGCAGTTTTTTTTTTTAATTTTGTTTCAAACAATGCTGGACTTGTTTGCATAAAAGCAGCAACATTCCTGTAAAGCTAAGCACCCCCTCCCTTGCTGTGCAGTAAGAAGAACTAGTCCTCTCCTATTCTGGAGGACCACCTCTGCAAGGGAGTCTAATTGGTCCTGGACATCTTGTATCATGCTAGATAAGGCCTGAACACCATCTATCAACTGGTTAGATAATTTCACATGCAATTGTATAGGCACTTCCAAACCTCAGATCCTGTTGCCAGGGCTCCAAAAACACCAATCCCACCAGTAGAGAGATGAGCTGCACTGCTCGTTTAGAG